>NC_083096.1:30547055-30884427 GCF_949774975.1 Lagenorhynchus albirostris | reverse complement strand
AGAGGGACACCTCCTGCAGAGGGGCAGCACGGGCAATGCGCCGTCGTAAGTATGCAGGCCTGAGAGGAGGCCGCTGCGGGCAGGATGATTGAGAATGAAAGGAAGGAGCGGCAAGACGAGGCCGCAGAGATCACGCTCCACCCTGCCCAGGGGATGCCCTGCCCTGCGGACTAGCACACCCAGAGAGAGAGTACCAGCGCACAGCCAGATGAGAAGCCTGCTCGAGAATGCAAGCCAACGCTGCTTCTTTCACCAAGAGGGTCTTGCCTGGTAAACTAAACAGCGGATCCATGGAGCGGACACGTGATTTACATTCTGAAGCAGGCGCCCCGCCTTACGGAACGGCGACGGTTCTCAGGGGGGCCGGGCGGGAGCCGCTCCGCGCGTCTGTGCCAGGGACCCACCCGCCTGCGCGACCTCCGGCCGCCCCGCAGGAAGCTACGACGCCCAGTCCCACGGCTACCTGTGCGGCGAGGTGTACCCCGCGGACGCGTGCCACACACACTTCAAGTGGGAGGGCGGCCTGAGTGGCAAGGCGAGAGGCCGGCCTGCCGCGCAGACCAAGAAGGCGCTCTTCGGCCTGGGCCTCGGTGCTTGCGCCGCCCCCCCTGGGCCTACCGGGCTCTGAGGGCCCTGCCCTGGACCCCCTGCCCCCCTGCCCTTGGTTCAGTCACAGCAGAGGTGGCCACACCCACACCCTCTGTGACCTCGGCGTTCCACCCTCCTGCAGCCCCGCCCGCCCCCCTCCGCCGCCGGTTGCCCTGGGCTACGGAAGCTGCGTCCTGGGGCCAGGGGGTTCCCGGGAGGCCAAGGGAAGACACGATGGCCTTCGATGAGTCGCAGGGGCCTCACGTGGGCTTGTGTGGTTGGGCTCACCTCTTACCTTTCAGTGAACTCTGCGAGAAGACAGGGGCCCGCAGCCTCACAGTTGGGCTCCACGGTAAGGTGTGCGGGACAGACCTCAAACTGGCCCACGGCACGGAGCAACACCCGCCATCGAGAGGTCTACAAGAGAGCCGCTGCAGCTCGCCCACAGGTCCGAGAAAACGAGATTCTTCTTTATGTAAGCGAGTTTTGGGGAGATTTGTTGCAAAGCATTATCACAGCAAGAGCCGACTAGTACAACATTCTCCAAATCACTGCCATGTCCACGGCTGCCACCGAGCCCACGTGTAAGGCAACTGTGTCCTCGAACTTTGAGAACTCCTGAATTCTCGGTGCCTCTCCAACACAGTGTACGTGGCTAAGGTGTCCCCAGATAACTTCACTAACGTACCACCGAGACCGCCCTAAGCTTTTATTAAACGCAATGCAACGCTCTTTCTATTCGTTTTCTGTTTCTACGTAGGTAAGATGCTTTCCGTCAATCTAAAAGGATGGAAAATTGGCACAGAACACTCTGTGCATAGTTGTTTTTCACCAAGGAAAATCACAAACGAAACAGGCCTTTCACCGGGTGTAGAGCACTAACGCCCCCCTAGTGCCCCTAAATGCCAAGTGAACAGAGGCACTTAATTAAATATCGAATCCCAGCTCTCTCCGCTTGAGAGGGAGAGCAAGCCATTCTCAAGTGGAGGAGGGATGTTTTCAGCAGCTATCTGCAACGTTCTGTGGACCTGGCCACTGTGTAGCTACAAAGAAACCTTTTGTCCGAGGAAACTAACTCAAGAAACTTGAAAGTGGAAAAAGCGAGAAAGAATGAGACAATACCCTTATCTTGGTGACTCATTCACTTATTCGTTCACTTACCAAATCAAACACCCACTACGTGTAGAGAGTACTGTGCTGAAAACCGCACAGAACACGGAGACGTACCCCCATTCGCAGGGAGGTTAGATACCAGAGAGGGAGACAAGACGTAGATTACCTTACGGCAGTTCCGCACGTGTCTTGTTAAACTGTTTACAGCTTCAGGGGAGAGAAGGGATCCAGGAATCGCTTGGATTCTCAGTGAAGTCTTCCCAGAGAAGGAGGTGCAAAATAGGTGGACTGGAAGAAACAAAAAAAAATTAACCTCGTGGGTAGATATGAAACGGAGCAGAGGTGCACAGGTATTTAGACCCCGTTCTTCCTTGAAACGTCTAGAAAGTGAAACTGAAGCCGAATTACGGAGGGCCTTGAGTGTCAGTCTTAGGAGCTTGGCCGTATGGGGATGACAGCGGGTGCCACGGGCGGCTCGGAAGAGGGCAAGGGCGTAACCCAAGAGCCCTGGGAGGTGTAGGAGAGGTCGCAGCGAGGGAGATAGAAAGGCATGCGATTCTCCGAAGCAGTCACCGTAACCCAGGTGTAAACTCATCAACGGTAGACGCGGAGTAAGGGCGACACAGACGGCAGGGAGGAGTACGAGGGACGCTAGAAAGGAAAACGGTCAGGGCTTCACCAGGGATTGGGTGCATTCCTTTCTCCCTCTAACAGAGGTGATCAGTAACCGGGCTAGTCGCTGGGGATCAAGGGTAAGCAAAACAGGCGTCATCTCTTCTTCCTCACGGACCACGGGCTAAACCTACCTACCTGAAACTGGATGTGAAAGGCGACGACGGCCATAAGCGAGAGGTGCGTGGTGTCACGTGAGCTACGGTAGGGGGACGTGATGAGTTGAGTAGGTAAGGGGACGCCTTCTTGACCAAGTGACACCTGAGAAGAGATGAGAAGGGTGAGGCGGCATCAGTCAGCTGCAAGCTAAACAGAGGGACACCTCCTGCAGAGGGGCAGCACGGGCAATGCGCCGTCGTAAGTATGCAGGCCTGAGAGGAGGCCGCTGCGGGCAGGATGATTGAGAATGAAAGGAAGGAGCGGCAAGACGAGGCCGCAGAGATCACGCTCCACCCTGCCCAGGGGATGCCCTGCCCTGCGGACTAGCACACCCAGAGAGAGAGTACCAGCGCACAGCCAGATGAGAAGCCTGCTCGAGAATGCAAGCCAACGCTGCTTCTTTCACCAAGAGGGTCTTGCCTGGTAAACTAAACAGCGGATCCACGGAGCGGACACGTGATTTACATTCTGAAGCAGGCGCCCCCCCGCCTTACGGAACGGCGACGGTTCTCAGGGGGGCCGGGCGGGAGCCGCTCCGCGCGTCTGTGCCAGGGACCCACCCGCCTGCGCGACCTCCGGCCGCCCCGCAGGAAGCTACGACGCCCAGTCCCACGGCTACCTGTGCGGCGAGGTGTACCCCGCGGACGCGTGCCACACACACTTCAAGTGGGAGGGCGGCCTGAGTGGCAAGGCGAGAGGCCGGCCTGCCGCGCAGACCAAGAAGGCGCGCTTCGGCCTGGGCCTCGGTGCTTGCGCCGCCCCCCCTGGGCCTACCGGGCTCTGAGGGCCCTGCCCTGGACCCCCTGCCCCCCTGCCCTTGGTTCAGTCACAGCAGAGGTGGCCACACCCACACCCTCTGTGACCTCGGCGTTCCACCCTCCTGCAGCCCCGCCCGCCCCCCTCCGCCGCCGGTTGCCCTGGGCTACGGAAGCTGCGTCCTGGGGCCAGGGGGTTCCCGGGAGGCCAAGGGAAGACACGATGGCCTTCGATGAGTCGCAGGGGCCTTACGTGGGCTTGTGTGGTTGGGCTCACCTCTTACCTTTCAGTGAACTCTGCGAGAAGACAGGGACCCGCAGCCTCACAGTTGGGCTCCACGGTAAGGTGTGCGGGACAGACCTCAAACTGGCCCACGGCACGGAGCAACACCCGCCATCGAGAGGTCTACAAGAGAGCCGCTGCAGCTCGCCCACAGGTCCGAGAAAACGAGATTCTTCTTTATGTAAGCGAGTTTTGGGGAGATTTGTTGCAAAGCATTATCACAGCAAGAGCCGACTAGTACAACATTCTCCAAATCACTGCCATGTCCACGGCTGCCACCGAGCCCACGTGTAAGGCAACTGTGTCCTCGAACTTTGAGAACTCCTGAATTCTCGGTGCCTCTCCAACACAGTGTACGTGGCTAAGGTGTCCCCAGATAACTTCACTAACGTACCACCGAGACCGCCCTAAGCTTTTATTAAACGCAATGCAACGCTCTTTCTATTCGTTTTCTGTTTCTACGTAGGTAAGATGCTTTCCGTCAATCTAAAAGGATGGAAAATTGGCACAGAACACTCTGTGCATAGTTGTTTTTCACCAAGGAAAATCACAAACGAAACAGGCCTTTCACCGGGTGTAGAGCACTAACGCCCCCTAGTGCCCCTAAATGCCAAGTGAACAGAGGCACTTAATTAAATATCGAATCCCAGCTCTCTCCGCTTGAGAGGGAGAGCAAGCCATTCTCAAGTGGAGGAGGGATGTTTTCAGCAGCTATCTGCAACGTTCTGTGGACCTGGCCACTGTGTAGCTACAAAGAAACCTTTTGTCCGAGGAAACTAACTCAAGAAACTTGAAAGTGGAAAAAGCGAGAAAGAATGAGACAATACCCTTATCTTGGTGACTCATTCACTTATTCGTTCACTTACCAAATCAAACACCCACTACGTGTAGAGAGTACTGTGCTGAAAACCGCACAGAACACGGAGACGTACCCCCATTCGCAGGGAGGTTAGATACCAGAGAGGGAGACAAGACGTAGATTACCTTACGGCAGTTCCGCACGTGTCTTGTTAAACTGTTTACAGCTTCAGGGGAGAGAAGGGATCCAGGAATCGCTTGGATTCTCAGTGAAGTCTTCCCAGAGAAGGAGGTGCAAAATAGGTGGACTGGAAGAAACAAAAAAAAATTAACCTCGTGGGTAGATATGAAACGGAGCAGAGGTGCACAGGTATTTAGACCCCGTTCTTCCTTGAAACGTCTAGAAAGTGAAACTGAAGCCGAATTACGGAGGGCCTTGAGTGTCAGTCTTAGGAGCTTGGCCGTATGGGGATGACAGCGGGTGCCACGGGCGGCTCGGAAGAGGGCAAGGGCGTAACCCAAGAGCCCTGGGAGGTGTAGGAGAGGTCGCAGCGAGGGAGATAGAAAGGCATGCGATTCTCCGAAGCAGTCACCGTAACCCAGGTGTAAACTCATCAACGGTAGACGCGGAGTAAGGGCGACACAGACGGCAGGGAGGAGTACGAGGGACGCTAGAAAGGAAAACGGTCAGGGCTTCACCAGGGATTGGGTGCATTCCTTTCTCCCTCTAACAGAGGTGATCAGTAACCGGGCTAGTCGCTGGGGATCAAGGGTAAGCAAAACAGGCGTCATCTCTTCTTCCTCACGGACCACGGGCTAAACCTACCTACCTGAAACTGGATGTGAAAGGCGACGACGGCCATAAGCCAGAGGTGCGTGGTGTCACGTGAGCTACGGTAGGGGGACGTGATGAGTTGAGTAGGTAAGGGGACGCCTTCTTGACCAAGTGACACCTGAGAAGAGATGAGAAGGGTGAGGCGGCATCAGTCAGCTGCAAGCTAAACAGAGGGACACCTCCTGCAGAGGGGCAGCACGGGCAATGCGCCGTCGTAAGTATGCAGGCCTGAGAGGAGGCCGCTGCGGGCAGGATGATTGAGAATGAAAGGAAGGAGCAGCAAGACGAGGCCGCAGAGATCACGCTCCACCCTGCCCTGGGGATGCCCTGCCCTGCGGACTAGCACACCCAGAGAGAGAGTACCAGCGCACAGCCAGATGAGAAGCCTGCTCGAGAATGCAAGCCAACGCTGCTTCTTTCACCAAGAGGGTCTTGCCTGGTAAACTAAACAGCGGATCCACGGAGCGGACACGTGATTTACATTCTGAAGCAGGCGCCCCGCCTTACGGAACGGCGACGGTTCTCAGGGGGGCCGGGCGGGAGCCGCTCCGCGCGTCTGTGCCAGGGACCCACCCGCCTGCGCGACCTCCGGCCGCCCCGCAGGAAGCTACGACGCCCAGTCCCACGGCTACCTGTGCGGCGAGGTGTACCCCGCGGACGCGTGCCACACACACTTCAAGTGGGAGGGCGGCCTGAGTGGCAAGGCGAGAGGCCGGCCTGCCGCGCAGACCAAGAAGGCGCGCTTCGGCCTGGGCCTCGGTGCTTGCGCCGCCCCCCCTGGGCCTACCGGGCTCTGAGGGCCCTGCCCTGGACCCCCTGCCCCCCTGCCCTTGGTTCAGTCACAGCAGAGGTGGCCACACCCACACCCTCTGTGACCTCGGCGTTCCACCCTCCTGCAGCCCCGCCCGCCCCCCTCCGCCGCCGGTTGCCCTGGGCTACGGAAGCTGCGTCCTGGGGCCAGGGGGTTCCCGGGAGGCCAAGGGAAGACACGATGGCCTTCGATGAGTCGCAGGGGCCTTACGTGGGCTTGTGTGGTTGGGCTCACCTCTTACCTTTCAGTGAACTCTGCGAGAAGACAGGGACCCGCAGCCTCACAGTTGGGCTCCACGGTAAGGTGTGCGGGACAGACCTCAAACTGGCCCACGGCACGGAGCAACACCCGCCATCGAGAGGTCTACAAGAGAGCCGCTGCAGCTCGCCCACAGGTCCGAGAAAACGAGATTCTTCTTTATGTAAGCGAGTTTTGGGGAGATTTGTTGCAAAGCATTATCACAGCAAGAGCCGACTAGTACAACATTCTCCAAATCACTGCCATGTCCACGGCTGCCACCGAGCCCACGTGTAAGGCAACTGTGTCCTCGAACTTTGAGAACTCCTGAATTCTCGGTGCCTCTCCAACACAGTGTACGTGGCTAAGGTGTCCCCAGATAACTTCACTAACGTACCACCGAGACCGCCCTAAGCTTTTATTAAACGCAATGCAACGCTCTTTCTATTCGTTTTCTGTTTCTACGTAGGTAAGATGCTTTCCGTCAATCTAAAAGGATGGAAAATTGGCACAGAACACTCTGTGCATAGTTGTTTTTCACCAAGGAAAATCACAAACGAAACAGGCCTTTCACCGGGTGTAGAGCACTAACGCCCCCTAGTGCCCCTAAATGCCAAGTGAACAGAGGCACTTAATTAAATATCGAATCCCAGCTCTCTCCGCTTGAGAGGGAGAGCAAGCCATTCTCAAGTGGAGGAGGGATGTTTTCAGCAGCTATCTGCAACGTTCTGTGGACCTGGCCACTGTGTAGCTACAAAGAAACCTTTTGTCCGAGGAAACTAACTCAAGAAACTTGAAAGTGGAAAAAGCGAGAAAGAATGAGACAATACCCTTATCTTGGTGACTCATTCACTTATTCGTTCACTTACCAAATCAAACACCCACTACGTGTAGAGAGTACTGTGCTGAAAACCGCACAGAACACGGAGACGTACCCCCATTCGCAGGGAGGTTAGATACCAGAGAGGGAGACAAGACGTAGATTACCTTACGGCAGTTCCGCACGTGTCTTGTTAAACTGTTTACAGCTTCAGGGGAGAGAAGGGATCCAGGAATCGCTTGGATTCTCAGTGAAGTCTTCCCAGAGAAGGAGGTGCAAAATAGGTGGACTGGAAGAAACAAAAAAAAATTAACCTCGTGGGTAGATATGAAACGGAGCAGAGGTGCACAGGTATTTAGACCCCGTTCTTCCTTGAAACGTCTAGAAAGTGAAACTGAAGCCGAATTACGGAGGGCCTTGAGTGTCAGTCTTAGGAGCTTGGCCGTATGGGGATGACAGCGGGTGCCACGGGCGGCTCGGAAGAGGGCAAGGGCGTAACCCAAGAGCCCTGGGAGGTGTAGGAGAGGTCGCAGCGAGGGAGATAGAAAGGCATGCGATTCTCCGAAGCAGTCACCGTAACCCAGGTGTAAACTCATCAACGGTAGACGCGGAGTAAGGGCGACACAGACGGCAGGGAGGAGTACGAGGGACGCTAGAAAGGAAAACGGTCAGGGCTTCACCAGGGATTGGGTGCATTCCTTTCTCCCTCTAACAGAGGTGATCAGTAACCGGGCTAGTCGCTGGGGATCAAGGGTAAGCAAAACAGGCGTCATCTCTTCTTCCTCACGGACCACGGGCTAAACCTACCTACCTGAAACTGGATGTGAAAGGCGACGACGGCCATAAGCCAGAGGTGCGTGGTGTCACGTGAGCTACGGTAGGGGGACGTGATGAGTTGAGTAGGTAAGGGGACGCCTTCTTGACCAAGTGACACCTGAGAAGAGATGAGAAGGGTGAGGCGGCATCAGTCAGCTGCAAGCTAAACAGAGGGACACCTCCTGCAGAGGGGCAGCACGGGCAATGCGCCGTCGTAAGTATGCAGGCCTGAGAGGAGGCCGCTGCGGGCAGGATGATTGAGAATGAAAGGAAGGAGCGGCAAGACGAGGCCGCAGAGATCACGCTCCACCCTGCCCAGGGGATGCCCTGCCCTGCGGACTAGCACACCCAGAGAGAGAGTACCAGCGCACAGCCAGATGAGAAGCCTGCTCGAGAATGCAAGCCAACGCTGCTTCTTTCACCAAGAGGGTCTTGCCTGGTAAACTAAACAGCGGATCCACGGAGCGGACACGTGATTTACATTCTGAAGCAGGCGCCCCGCCTTACGGAACGGCGACGGTTCTCAGGGGGGCCGGGCGGGAGCCGCTCCGCGCGTCTGTGCCAGGGACCCACCCGCCTGCGCGACCTCCGGCCGCCCCGCAGGAAGCTACGACGCCCAGTCCCACGGCTACCTGTGCGGCGAGGTGTACCCCGCGGACGCGTGCCACACACACTTCAAGTGGGAGGGCGGCCTGAGTGGCAAGGCGAGAGGCCGGCCTGCCGCGCAGACCAAGAAGGCGCGCTTCGGCCTGGGCCTCGGTGCTTGCGCCGCCCCCCCTGGGCCTACCGGGCTCTGAGGGCCCTGCCCTGGACCCCCTGCCCCCCTGCCCTTGGTTCAGTCACAGCAGAGGTGGCCACACCCACACCCTCTGTGACCTCGGCGTTCCACCCTCCTGCAGCCCCGCCCGCCCCCCTCCGCCGCCGGTTGCCCTGGGCTACGGAAGCTGCGTCCTGGGGCCAGGGGGTTCCCGGGAGGCCAAGGGAAGACACGATGGCCTTCGATGAGTCGCAGGGGCCTCACGTGGGCTTGTGTGGTTGGGCTCACCTCTTACCTTTCAGTGAACTCTGCGAGAAGACAGGGGCCCGCAGCCTCACAGTTGGGCTCCACGGTAAGGTGTGCGGGACAGACCTCAAACTGGCCCACGGCACGGAGCAACACCCGCCATCGAGAGGTCTACAAGAGAGCCGCTGCAGCTCGCCCACAGGTCCGAGAAAACGAGATTCTTCTTTATGTAAGCGAGTTTTGGGGAGATTTGTTGCAAAGCATTATCACAGCAAGAGCCGACTAGTACAACATTCTCCAAATCACTGCCATGTCCACGGCTGCCACCGAGCCCACGTGTAAGGCAACTGTGTCCTCGAACTTTGAGAACTCCTGAATTCTCGGTGCCTCTCCAACACAGTGTACGTGGCTAAGGTGTCCCCAGATAACTTCACTAACGTACCACCGAGACCGCCCTAAGCTTTTATTAAACGCAATGCAACGCTCTTTCTATTCGTTTTCTGTTTCTACGTAGGTAAGATGCTTTCCGTCAATCTAAAAGGATGGAAAATTGGCACAGAACACTCTGTGCATAGTTGTTTTTCACCAAGGAAAATCACAAACGAAACAGGCCTTTCACCGGGTGTAGAGCACTAACGCCCCCTAGTGCCCCTAAATGCCAAGTGAACAGAGGCACTTAATTAAATATCGAATCCCAGCTCTCTCCGCTTGAGAGGGAGAGCAAGCCATTCTCAAGTGGAGGAGGGATGTTTTCAGCAGCTATCTGCAACGTTCTGTGGACCTGGCCACTGTGTAGCTACAAAGAAACCTTTTGTCCGAGGAAACTAACTCAAGAAACTTGAAAGTGGAAAAAGCGAGAAAGAATGAGACAATACCCTTATCTTGGTGACTCATTCACTTATTCGTTCACTTACCAAATCAAACACCCACTACGTGTAGAGAGTACTGTGCTGAAAACCGCACAGAACACGGAGACGTACCCCCATTCGCAGGGAGGTTAGATACCAGAGAGGGAGACAAGACGTAGATTACCTTACGGCAGTTCCGCACGTGTCTTGTTAAACTGTTTACAGCTTCAGGGGAGAGAAGGGATCCAGGAATCGCTTGGATTCTCAGTGAAGTCTTCCCAGAGAAGGAGGTGCAAAATAGGTGGACTGGAAGAAACAAAAAAAAATTAACCTCGTGGGTAGATATGAAACGGAGCAGAGGTGCACAGGTATTTAGACCCCGTTCTTCCTTGAAACGTCTAGAAAGTGAAACTGAAGCCGAATTACGGAGGGCCTTGAGTGTCAGTCTTAGGAGCTTGGCCGTATGGGGATGACAGCGGGTGCCACGGGCGGCTCGGAAGAGGGCAAGGGCGTAACCCAAGAGCCCTGGGAGGTGTAGGAGAGGTCGCAGCGAGGGAGATAGAAAGGCATGCGATTCTCCGAAGCAGTCACCGTAACCCAGGTGTAAACTCATCAACGGTAGACGCGGAGTAAGGGCGACACAGACGGCAGGGAGGAGTACGAGGGACGCTAGAAAGGAAAACGGTCAGGGCTTCACCAGGGATTGGGTGCATTCCTTTCTCCCTCTAACAGAGGTGATCAGTAACCGGGCTAGTCGCTGGGGATCAAGGGTAAGCAAAACAGGCGTCATCTCTTCTTCCTCACGGACCACGGGCTAAACCTACCTACCTGAAACTGGATGTGAAAGGCGACGACGGCCATAAGCCAGAGGTGCGTGGTGTCACGTGAGCTACGGTAGGGGGACGTGATGAGTTGAGTAGGTAAGGGGACGCCTTCTTGACCAAGTGACACCTGAGAAGAGATGAGAAGGGTGAGGCGGCATCAGTCAGCTGCAAGCTAAACAGAGGGACACCTCCTGCAGAGGGGCAGCACGGGCAATGCGCCGTCGTAAGTATGCAGGCCTGAGAGGAGGCCGCTGCGGGCAGGATGATTGAGAATGAAAGGAAGGAGCGGCAAGACGAGGCCGCAGAGATCACGCTCCACCCTGCCCAGGGGATGCCCTGCCCTGCGGACTAGCACACCCAGAGAGAGAGTACCAGCGCACAGCCAGATGAGAAGCCTGCTCGAGAATGCAAGCCAACGCTGCTTCTTTCACCAAGAGGGTCTTGCCTGGTAAACTAAACAGCGGATCCACGGAGCGGACACGTGATTTACATTCTGAAGCAGGCGCCCCGCCTTACGGAACGGCGACGGTTCTCAGGGGGGCCGGGCGGGAGCCGCTCCGCGCGTCTGTGCCAGGGACCCACCCGCCTGCGCGACCTCCGGCCGCCCCGCAGGAAGCTACGACGCCCAGTCCCACGGCTACCTGTGCGGCGAGGTGTACCCCGCGGACGCGTGCCACACACACTTCAAGTGGGAGGGCGGCCTGAGTGGCAAGGCGAGAGGCCGGCCTGCCGCGCAGACCAAGAAGGCGCGCTTCGGCCTGGGCCTCGGTGCTTGCGCCGCCCCCCCTGGGCCTACCGGGCTCTGAGGGCCCTGCCCTGGACCCCCTGCCCCCCTGCCCTTGGTTCAGTCACAGCAGAGGTGGCCACACCCACACCCTCTGTGACCTCGGCGTTCCACCCTCCTGCAGCCCCGCCCGCCCCCCTCCGCCGCCGGTTGCCCTGGGCTACGGAAGCTGCGTCCTGGGGCCAGGGGGTTCCCGGGAGGCCAAGGGAAGACACGATGGCCTTCGATGAGTCGCAGGGGCCTCACGTGGGCTTGTGTGGTTGGGCTCACCTCTTACCTTTCAGTGAACTCTGCGAGAAGACAGGGGCCCGCAGCCTCACAGTTGGGCTCCACGGTAAGGTGTGCGGGACAGACCTCAAACTGGCCCACGGCACGGAGCAACACCCGCCATCGAGAGGTCTACAAGAGAGCCGCTGCAGCTCGCCCACAGGTCCGAGAAAACGAGATTCTTCTTTATGTAAGCGAGTTTTGGGGAGATTTGTTGCAAAGCATTATCACAGCAAGAGCCGACTAGTACAACATTCTCCAAATCACTGCCATGTCCACGGCTGCCACCGAGCCCACGTGTAAGGCAACTGTGTCCTCGAACTTTGAGAACTCCTGAATTCTCGGTGCCTCTCCAACACAGTGTACGTGGCTAAGGTGTCCCCAGATAACTTCACTAACGTACCACCGAGACCGCCCTAAGCTTTTATTAAACGCAATGCAACGCTCTTTCTATTCGTTTTCTGTTTCTACGTAGGTAAGATGCTTTCCGTCAATCTAAAAGGATGGAAAATTGGCACAGAACACTCTGTGCATAGTTGTTTTTCACCAAGGAAAATCACAAACGAAACAGGCCTTTCACCGGGTGTAGAGCACTAACGCCCCCTAGTGCCCCTAAATGCCAAGTGAACAGAGGCACTTAATTAAATATCGAATCCCAGCTCTCTCCGCTTGAGAGGGAGAGCAAGCCATTCTCAAGTGGAGGAGGGATGTTTTCAGCAGCTATCTGCAACGTTCTGTGGACCTGGCCACTGTGTAGCTACAAAGAAACCTTTTGTCCGAGGAAACTAACTCAAGAAACTTGAAAGTGGAAAAAGCGAGAAAGAATGAGACAATACCCTTATCTTGGTGACTCATTCACTTATTCGTTCACTTACCAAATCAAACACCCACTACGTGTAGAGAGTACTGTGCTGAAAACCGCACAGAACACGGAGACGTACCCCCATTCGCAGGGAGGTTAGATACCAGAGAGGGAGACAAGACGTAGATTACCTTACGGCAGTTCCGCACGTGTCTTGTTAAACTGTTTACAGCTTCAGGGGAGAGAAGGGATCCAGGAATCGCTTGGATTCTCAGTGAAGTCTTCCCAGAGAAGGAGGTGCAAAATAGGTGGACTGGAAGAAACAAAAAAAAATTAACCTCGTGGGTAGATATGAAACGGAGCAGAGGTGCACAGGTATTTAGACCCCGTTCTTCCTTGAAACGTCTAGAAAGTGAAACTGAAGCCGAATTACGGAGGGCCTTGAGTGTCAGTCTTAGGAGCTTGGCCGTATGGGGATGACAGCGGGTGCCACGGGCGGCTCGGAAGAGGGCAAGGGCGTAACCCAAGAGCCCTGGGAGGTGTAGGAGAGGTCGCAGCGAGGGAGATAGAAAGGCATGCGATTCTCCGAAGCAGTCACCGTAACCCAGGTGTAAACTCATCAACGGTAGACGCGGAGTAAGGGCGACACAGACGGCAGGGAGGAGTACGAGGGACGCTAGAAAGGAAAACGGTCAGGGCTTCACCAGGGATTGGGTGCATTCCTTTCTCCCTCTAACAGAGGTGATCAGTAACCGGGCTAGTCGCTGGGGATCAAGGGTAAGCAAAACAGGCGTCATCTCTTCTTCCTCACGGACCACGGGCTAAACCTACCTACCTGAAACTGGATGTGAAAGGCGACGACGGCCATAAGCCAGAGGTGCGTGGTGTCACGTGAGCTACGGTAGGGGGACGTGATGAGTTGAGTAGGTAAGGGGACGCCTTCTTGACCAAGTGACACCTGAGAAGAGATGAGAAGGGTGAGGCGGCATCAGTCAGCTGCAAGCTAAACAGAGGGACACCTCCTGCAGAGGGGCAGCACGGGCAATGCGCCGTCGTAAGTATGCAGGCCTGAGAGGAGGCCGCTGCGGGCAGGATGATTGAGAATGAAAGGAAGGAGCGGCAAGACGAGGCCGCAGAGATCACGCTCCACCCTGCCCAGGGGATGCCCTGCCCTGCGGACTAGCACACCCAGAGAGAGAGTACCAGCGCACAGCCAGATGAGAAGCCTGCTCGAGAATGCAAGCCAACGCTGCTTCTTTCACCAAGAGGGTCTTGCCTGGTAAACTAAACAGCGGATCCACGGAGCGGACACGTGATTTACATTCTGAAGCAGGCGCCCCGCCTTACGGAACGGCGACGGTTCTCAGGGGGGCCGGGCGGGAGCCGCTCCGCGCGTCTGTGCCAGGGACCCACCCGCCTGCGCGACCTCCGGCCGCCCCGCAGGAAGCTACGACGCCCAGTCCCACGGCTACCTGTGCGGCGAGGTGTACCCCGCGGACGCGTGCCACACACACTTCAAGTGGGAGGGCGGCCTGAGTGGCAAGGCGAGAGGCCGGCCTGCCGCGCAGACCAAGAAGGCGCGCTTCGGCCTGGGCCTCGGTGCTTGCGCCGCCCCCCCTGGGCCTACCGGGCTCTGAGGGCCCTGCCCTGGACCCCCTGCCCCCCTGCCCTTGGTTCAGTCACAGCAGAGGTGGCCACACCCACACCCTCTGTGACCTCGGCGTTCCACCCTCCTGCAGCCCCGCCCGCCCCCCTCCGCCGCCGGTTGCCCTGGGCTACGGAAGCTGCGTCCTGGGGCCAGGGGGTTCCCGGGAGGCCAAGGGAAGACACGATGGCCTTCGATGAGTCGCAGGGGCCTTACGTGGGCTTGTGTGGTTGGGCTCACCTCTTACCTTTCAGTGAACTCTGCGAGAAGACAGGGACCCGCAGCCTCACAGTTGGGCTCCACGGTAAGGTGTGCGGGACAGACCTCAAACTGGCCCACGGCACGGAGCAACACCCGCCATCGAGAGGTCTACAAGAGAGCCGCTGCAGCTCGCCCACAGGTCCGAGAAAACGAGATTCTTCTTTATGTAAGCGAGTTTTGGGGAGATTTGTTGCAAAGCATTATCACAGCAAGAGCCGACTAGTACAACATTCTCCAAATCACTGCCATGTCCACGGCTGCCACCGAGCCCACGTGTAAGGCAACTGTGTCCTCGAACTTTGAGAACTCCTGAATTCTCGGTGCCTCTCCAACACAGTGTACGTGGCTAAGGTGTCCCCAGATAACTTCACTAACGTACCACCGAGACCGCCCTAAGCTTTTATTAAACGCAATGCAACGCTCTTTCTATTCGTTTTCTGTTTCTACGTAGGTAAGATGCTTTCCGTCAATCTAAAAGGATGGAAAATTGGCACAGAACACTCTGTGCATAGTTGTTTTTCACCAAGGAAAATCACAAACGAAACAGGCCTTTCACCGGGTGTAGAGCACTAACGCCCCCTAGTGCCCCTAAATGCCAAGTGAACAGAGGCACTTAATTAAATATCGAATCCCAGCTCTCTCCGCTTGAGAGGGAGAGCAAGCCATTCTCAAGTGGAGGAGGGATGTTTTCAGCAGCTATCTGCAACGTTCTGTGGACCTGGCCACTGTGTAGCTACAAAGAAACCTTTTGTCCGAGGAAACTAACTCAAGAAACTTGAAAGTGGAAAAAGCGAGAAAGAATGAGACAATACCCTTATCTTGGTGACTCATTCACTTATTCGTTCACTTACCAAATCAAACACCCACTACGTGTAGAGAGTACTGTGCTGAAAACCGCACAGAACACGGAGACGTACCCCCATTCGCAGGGAGGTTAGATACCAGAGAGGGAGACAAGATGTAGATTACCTTACGGCAGTTCCGCACGTGTCTTGTTAAACTGTTTACGGCTTCAGGGGAGAGAAGGGATCCAGGAATCGCTTGGATTCTCAGTGAAGTCTTCCCAGAGAAGGAGGTGCAAAATAGGTGGACTGGAAGAAACAAAAAAAATTAACCTCGTGGGTAGATATGAAACGGAGCAGAGGTGCACAGGTATTTAGACCCCGTTCTTCCTTGAAACGTCTAGAAAGTGAAACTGAAGCCGAATTACGGAGGGCCTTGAGTGTCAGTCTTAGGAGCTTGGCCGTATGGGGATGACAGCGGGTGCCACGGGCGGCTCGGAAGAGGGCAAGGGCGTAACCCAAGAGCCCTGGGAGGTGTAGGAGAGGTCGCAGCGAGGGAGATAGAAAGGCATGCGATTCTCCGAAGCAGTCACCGTAACCCAGGTGTAAACTCATCAACGGTAGACGCGGAGTAAGGGCGACACAGACGGCAGGGAGGAGTACGAGGGACGCTAGAAAGGAAAACGGTCAGGGCTTCACCAGGGATTGGGTGCATTCCTTTCTCCCTCTAACAGAGGTGATCAGTAACCGGGCTAGTCGCTGGGAATCAAGGGTAAGCAAAACAGGCGTCATCTCTTCTTCCTCACGGACCACGGGCTAAACCTACCTACCTGAAACTGGATGTGAAAGGCGACGACGGCCATAAGCCAGAGGTGCGTGGTGTCACGTGAGCTACGGTAGGGGGACGTGATGAGTTGAGTAGGTAAGGGGACGCCTTCTTGACCAAGTGACACCTGAGAAGAGATGAGAAGGGTGAGGCGGCATCAGTCAGCTGCAAGCTAAACAGAGGGACACCTCCTGCAGAGGGGCAGCACGGGCAATGCGCCGTCGTAAGTATGCAGGCCTGAGAGGAGGCCGCTGCGGGCAGGATGATTGAGAATGAAAGGAAGGAGCGGCAAGACGAGGCCGCAGAGATCACGCTCCACCCTGCCCAGGGGATGCCCTGCCCTGCGGACTAGCACACCCAGAGAGAGAGTACCAGCGCACAGCCAGATGAGAAGCCTGCTCGAGAATGCAAGCCAACGCTGCTTCTTTCACCAAGAGGGTCTTGCCTGGTAAACTAAACAGCGGATCCATGGAGCGGACACGTGATTTACATTCTGAAGCAGGCGCCCCCCGCCTTACGGAACGGCGACGGTTCTCAGGGGGGCCGGGCGGGAGCCGCTCCGCGCGTCTGTGCCAGGGACCCACCCGCCTGCGCGACCTCCGGCCGCCCCGCAGGAAGCTACGACGCCCAGTCCCACGGCTACCTGTGCGGCGAGGTGTACCCCGCGGACGCGTGCCACACACACTTCAAGTGGGAGGGCGGCCTGAGTGGCAAGGCGAGAGGCCGGCCTGCCGCGCAGACCAAGAAGGCGCTCTTCGGCCCGGGCCTCGGTGCTTGCGCCGCCCCCCCTGGGCCTACCGGGCTCTGAGGGCCCTGCCCTGGACCCCCTGCCCCCCTGCCCTTGGTTCAGTCACAGCAGAGGTGGCCACACCCACACCCTCTGTGACCTCGGCGTTCCACCCTCCTGCAGCCCCGCCCGCCCCCCTCCGCCGCCGGTTGCCCTGGGCTACGGAAGCTGCGTCCTGGGGCCAGGGGGTTCCCGGGAGGCCAAGGGAAGACACGATGGCCTTCGATGAGTCGCAGGGGCCTTACGTGGGCTTGTGTGGTTGGGCTCACCTCTTACTTTTCAGTGAACTCTGCGAGAAGACAGGGACCCGCAGCCTCACAGTTGGGCTCCACGGTAAGGTGTGCGGGACAGACCTCAAACTGGCCCACGGCACGGAGCAACACCCGCCATCGAGAGGTCTACAAGAGAGCCGCTGCAGCTCGCCCACAGGTCCGAGAAAACGAGATTCTTCTTTATGTAAGCGAGTTTTGGGGAGATTTGTTGCAAAGCATTATCACAGCAAGAGCCGACTAGTACAACATTCTCCAAATCACTGCCATGTCCACGGCTGCCACCGAGCCTACGTGTAAGGCAACTGTGTCCTCGAACTTTGAGAACTCCTGAATTCTCGGTGCCTCTCCAACACAGTGTACGTGGCTAAGGTGTCCCCAGATAACTTCACTAACGTACCACCGAGACCGCCCTAAGCTTTTATTAAACGCAATGCAACGCTCTTTCTATTCGTTTTCTGTTTCTACGTAGGTAAGATGCTTTCCGTCAATCTAAAAGGATGGAAAATTGGCACAGAACACTCTGTGCATAGTTGTTTTTCACCAAGGAAAATCACAAACGAAACAGGCCTTTCACCGGGTGTAGAGCACTAACGCCCCCTAGTGCCCCTAAATGCCAAGTGAACAGAGGCACTTAATTAAATATCGAATCCCAGCTCTCTCCGCTTGAGAGGGAGAGCAAGCCATTCTCAAGTGGAGGAGGGATGTTTTCAGCAGCTATCTGCAACGTTCTGTGGACCTGGCCACTGTGTAGCTACAAAGAAACCTTTTGTCCGAGGAAACTAACTCAAGAAACTTGAAAGTGGAAAAAGCGAGAAAGAATGAGACAATACCCTTATCTTGGTGACTCATTCACTTATTCGTTCACTTACCAAATCAAACACCCACTACGTGTAGAGAGTACTGTGCTGAAAACCGCACAGAACACGGAGACGTACCCCCATTCGCAGGGAGGTTAGATACCAGAGAGGGAGACAAGATGTAGATTACCTTACGGCAGTTCCGCACGTGTCTTGTTAAACTGTTTACAGCTTCAGGGGAGAGAAGGGATCCAGGAATCGCTTGGATTCTCAGTGAAGTCTTCCCAGAGAAGGAGGTGCAAAATAGGTGGACTGGAAGAAACAAAAAAAATTAACCTCGTGGGTAGATATGAAACGGAGCAGAGGTGCACAGGTATTTAGACCCCGTTCTTCCTTGAAACGTCTAGAAAGTGAAACTGAAGCCGAATTACGGAGGGCCTTGAGTGTCAGTCTTAGGAGCTTGGCCGTATGGGGATGACAGCGGGTGCCACGGGCGGCTCGGAAGAGGGCAAGGGCGTAACCCAAGAGCCCTGGGAGGTGTAGGAGAGGTCGCAGCGAGGGAGATAGAAAGGCATGCGATTCTCCGAAGCAGTCACCGTAACCCAGGTGTAAACTCATCAACGGTAGACGCGGAGTAAGGGCGACACAGACGGCAGGGAGGAGTACGAGGGACGCTAGAAAGGAAAACGGTCAGGGCTTCACCAGGGATTGGGTGCATTCCTTTCTCCCTCTAACAGAGGTGATCAGTAACCGGGCTAGTCGCTGGGAATCAAGGGTAAGCAAAACAGGCGTCATCTCTTCTTCCTCACGGACCACGGGCTAAACTTACCTACCTGAAACTGGATGTGAAAGGCGACGACGGCCATAAGCCAGAGGTGCGTGGTGTCACGTGAGCTACGGTAGGGGGACGTGATGAGTTGAGTAGGTAAGGGGACGCCTTCTTGACCAAGTGACACCTGAGAAGAGATGAGAAGGGTGAGGCGGCATCAGTCAGCTGCAAGCTAAACAGAGGGACACCTCCTGCAGAGGGGCAGCACGGGCAATGCGCCGTCGTAAGTATGCAGGCCTGAGAGGAGGCCGCTGCGGGCAGGATGATTGAGAATGAAAGGAAGGAGCGGCAAGACGAGGCCGCAGAGATCACGCTCCACCCTGCCCAGGGGATGCCCTGCCCTGCGGACTAGCACACCCAGAGAGAGAGTACCAGCGCACAGCCAGATGAGAAGCCTGCTCGAGAATGCAAGCCAACGCTGCTTCTTTCACCAAGAGGGTCTTGCCTGGTAAACTAAACAGCGGATCCATGGAGCGGACACGTGATTTACATTCTGAAGCAGGCGCCCCCCGCCTTACGGAACGGCGACGGTTCTCAGGGGGGCCGGGCGGGAGCCGCTCCGCGCGTCTGTGCCAGGGACCCACCCGCCTGCGCGACCTCCGGCCGCCCCGCAGGAAGCTACGACGCCCAGTCCCACGGCTACCTGTGCGGCGAGGTGTACCCCGCGGACGCGTGCCACACACACTTCAAGTGGGAGGGCGGCCTGAGTGGCAAGGCGAGAGGCCGGCCTGCCGCGCAGACCAAGAAGGCGCTCTTCGGCCTGGGCCTCGGTGCTTGCGCCGCCCCCCCTGGGCCTACCGGGCTCTGAGGGCCCTGCCCTGGACCCCCTGCCCCCCTGCCCTTGGTTCAGTCACAGCAGAGGTGGCCACACCCACACCCTCTGTGACCTCGGCGTTCCACCCTCCTGCAGCCCCGCCCGCCCCCCTCCGCCGCCGGTTGCCCTGGGCTACGGAAGCTGCGTCCTGGGGCCAGGGGGTTCCCGGGAGGCCAAGGGAAGACACGATGGCCTTCGATGAGTCGCAGGGGCCTTACGTGGGCTTGTGTGGTTGGGCTCACCTCTTACCTTTCAGTGAACTCTGCGAGAAGACAGGGACCCGCAGCCTCACAGTTGGGCTCCACGGTAAGGTGTGCGGGACAGACCTCAAACTGGCCCACGGCACGGAGCAACACCCGCCATCGAGAGGTCTACAAGAGAGCCGCTGCAGCTCGCCCACAGGTCCGAGAAAACGAGATTCTTCTTTATGTAAGCGAGTTTTGGGGAGATTTGTTGCAAAGCATTATCACAGCAAGAGCCGACTAGTACAACATTCTCCAAATCACTGCCATGTCCACGGCTGCCACCGAGCCTACGTGTAAGGCAACTGTGTCCTCGAACTTTGAGAACTCCTGAATTCTCGGTGCCTCTCCAACACAGTGTACGTGGCTAAGGTGTCCCCAGATAACTTCACTAACGTACCACCGAGACCGCCCTAAGCTTTTATTAAACGCAATGCAACGCTCTTTCTATTCGTTTTCTGTTTCTACGTAGGTAAGATGCTTTCCGTCAATCTAAAAGGATGGAAAATTGGCACAGAACACTCTGTGCATAGTTGTTTTTCACCAAGGAAAATCACAAACGAAACAGGCCTTTCACCGGGTGTAGAGCACTAACGCCCCCTAGTGCCCCTAAATGCCAAGTGAACAGAGGCACTTAATTAAATATCGAATCCCAGCTCTCTCCGCTTGAGAGGGAGAGCAAGCCATTCTCAAGTGGAGGAGGGATGTTTTCAGCAGCTATCTGCAACGTTCTGTGGACCTGGCCACTGTGTAGCTACAAAGAAACCTTTTGTCCGAGGAAACTAACTCAAGAAACTTGAAAGTGGAAAAAGCGAGAAAGAATGAGACAATATACCCTTATCTTGGTGACTCATTCACTTATTCGTTCACTTACCAAATCAAACACCCACTACGTGTAGAGAGTACTGTGCTGAAAACCGCACAGAACACGGAGACGTACCCCCATTCGCAGGGAGGTTAGATACCAGAGAGGGAGACAAGATGTAGATTACCTTACGGCAGTTCCGCACGTGTCTTGTTAAACTGTTTACAGCTTCAGGGGAGAGAAGGGATCCAGGAATCGCTTGGATTCTCAGTGAAGTCTTCCCAGAGAAGGAGGTGCAAAATAGGTGGACTGGAAGAAACAAAAAAAATTAACCTCGTGGGTAGATATGAAACGGAGCAGAGGTGCACAGGTATTTAGACCCCGTTCTTCCTTGAAACGTCTAGAAAGTGAAACTGAAGCCGAATTACGGAGGGCCTTGAGTGTCAGTCTTAGGAGCTTGGCCGTATGGGGATGACAGCGGGTGCCACGGGCGGCTCGGAAGAGGGCAAGGGCGTAACCCAAGAGCCCTGGGAGGTGTAGGAGAGGTCGCAGCGAGGGAGATAGAAAGGCATGCGATTCTCCGAAGCAGTCACCGTAACCCAGGTGTAAACTCATCAACGGTAGACGCGGAGTAAGGGCGACACAGACGGCAGGGAGGAGTACGAGGGACGCTAGAAAGGAAAACGGTCAGGGCTTCACCAGGGATTGGGTGCATTCCTTTCTCCCTCTAACAGAGGTGATCAGTAACCGGGCTAGTCGCTGGGAATCAAGGGTAAGCAAAACAGGCGTCATCTCTTCTTCCTCACGGACCACGGGCTAAACTTACCTACCTGAAACTGGATGTGAAAGGCGACGACGGCCATAAGCCAGAGGTGCGTGGTGTCACGTGAGCTACGGTAGGGGGACGTGATGAGTTGAGTAGGTAAGGGGACGCCTTCTTGACCAAGTGACACCTGAGAAGAGATGAGAAGGGTGAGGCGGCATCAGTCAGCTGCAAGCTAAACAGAGGGACACCTCCTGCAGAGGGGCAGCACGGGCAATGCGCCGTCGTAAGTATGCAGGCCTGAGAGGAGGCCGCTGCGGGCAGGATGATTGAGAATGAAAGGAAGGAGCGGCAAGACGAGGCCGCAGAGATCACGCTCCACCCTGCCCAGGGGATGCCCTGCCCTGCGGACTAGCACACCCAGAGAGAGAGTACCAGCGCACAGCCAGATGAGAAGCCTGCTCGAGAATGCAAGCCAACGCTGCTTCTTTCACCAAGAGGGTCTTGCCTGGTAAACTAAACAGCGGATCCATGGAGCGGACACGTGATTTACATTCTGAAGCAGGCGCCCCCCGCCTTACGGAACGGCGACGGTTCTCAGGGGGGCCGGGCGGGAGCCGCTCCGCGCGTCTGTGCCAGGGACCCACCCGCCTGCGCGACCTCCGGCCGCCCCGCAGGAAGCTACGACGCCCAGTCCCACGGCTACCTGTGCGGCGAGGTGTACCCCGCGGACGCGTGCCACACACACTTCAAGTGGGAGGGCGGCCTGAGTGGCAAGGCGAGAGGCCGGCCTGCCGCGCAGACCAAGAAGGCGCTCTTCGGCCTGGGCCTCGGTGCTTGCGCCGCCCCCCCTGGGCCTACCGGGCTCTGAGGGCCCTGCCCTGGACCCCCTGCCCCCCTGCCCTTGGTTCAGTCACAGCAGAGGTGGCCACACCCACACCCTCTGTGACCTCGGCGTTCCACCCTCCTGCAGCCCCGCCCGCCCCCCTCCGCCGCCGGTTGCCCTGGGCTACGGAAGCTGCGTCCTGGGGCCAGGGGGTTCCCGGGAGGCCAAGGGAAGACACGATGGCCTTCGATGAGTCGCAGGGGCCTTACGTGGGCTTGTGTGGTTGGGCTCACCTCTTACCTTTCAGTGAACTCTGCGAGAAGACAGGGACCCGCAGCCTCACAGTTGGGCTCCACGGTAAGGTGTGCGGGACAGACCTCAAACTGACCCACGGCACGGAGCAACACCCGCCATCGAGAGGTCTACAAGAGAGCCGCTGCAGCTCGCCCACAGGTCCAAGAAAACGAGATTCTTCTTTATGTAAGCGAGTTTTGGGGAGATTTGTTGCAAAGCATTATCACAGCAAGAGCCGACTAGTACAACATTCTCCAAATCACTGCCATGTCCACGGCTGCCACCGAGCCTACGTGTAAGGCAACTGTGTCCTCGAACTTTGAGAACTCCTGAATTCTCGGTGCCTCTCCAACACAGTGTACGTGGCTAAGGTGTCCCCAGATAACTTCACTAACGTACCACCGAGACCGCCCTAAGCTTTTATTAAACGCAATGCAACGCTCTTTCTATTCGTTTTCTGTTTCTACGTAGGTAAGATGCTTTCCGTCAATCTAAAAGGATGGAAAATTGGCACAGAACACTCTGTGCATAGTTGTTTTTCACCAAGGAAAATCACAAACGAAACAGGCCTTTCACCGGGTGTAGAGCACTAACGCCCCCTAGTGCCCCTAAATGCCAAGTGAACAGAGGCACTTAATTAAATATCGAATCCCAGCTCTCTCCGCTTGAGAGGGAGAGCAAGCCATTCTCAAGTGGAGGAGGGATGTTTTCAGCAGCTATCTGCAACGTTCTGTGGACCTGGCCACTGTGTAGCTACAAAGAAACCTTTTGTCCGAGGAAACTAACTCAAGAAACTTGAAAGTGGAAAAAGCGAGAAAGAATGAGACAATACCCTTATCTTGGTGACTCATTCACTTATTCGTTCACTTACCAAATCAAACACCCACTACGTGTAGAGAGTACTGTGCTGAAAACCGCACAGAACACGGAGACGTACCCCCATTCGCAGGGAGGTTAGATACCAGAGAGGGAGACAAGATGTAGATTACCTTACGGCAGTTCCGCACGTGTCTTGTTAAACTGTTTACGGCTTCAGGGGAGAGAAGGGATCCAGGAATCGCTTGGATTCTCAGTGAAGTCTTCCCAGAGAAGGAGGTGCAAAATAGGTGGACTGGAAGAAACAAAAAAAATTAACCTCGTGGGTAGATATGAAACGGAGCAGAGGTGCACAGGTATTTAGACCCCGTTCTTCCTTGAAACGTCTAGAAAGTGAAACTGAAGCCGAATTACGGAGGGCCTTGAGTGTCAGTCTTAGGAGCTTGGCCGTATGGGGATGACAGCGGGTGCCACGGGCGGCTCGGAAGAGGGCAAGGGCGTAACCCAAGAGCCCTGGGAGGTGTAGGAGAGGTCGCAGCGAGGGAGATAGAAAGGCATGCGATTCTCCGAAGCAGTCACCGTAACCCAGGTGTAAACTCATCAACGGTAGACGCGGAGTAAGGGCGACACAGACGGCAGGGAGGAGTACGAGGGACGCTAGAAAGGAAAACGGTCAGGGCTTCACCAGGGATTGGGTGCATTCCTTTCTCCCTCTAACAGAGGTGATCAGTAACCGGGCTAGTCGCTGGGAATCAAGGGTAAGCAAAACAGGCGTCATCTCTTCTTCCTCACGGACCACGGGCTAAACCTACCTACCTGAAACTGGATGTGAAAGGCGACGACGGCCATAAGCCAGAGGTGCGTGGTGTCACGTGAGCTACGGTAGGGGGACGTGATGAGTTGAGTAGGTAAGGGGACGCCTTCTTGACCAAGTGACACCTGAGAAGAGATGAGAAGGGTGAGGCGGCATCAGTCAGCTGCAAGCTAAACAGAGGGACACCTCCTGCAGAGGGGCAGCACGGGCAATGCGCCGTCGTAAGTATGCAGGCCTGAGAGGAGGCCGCTGCGGGCAGGATGATTGAGAATGAAAGGAAGGAGCGGCAAGACGAGGCCGCAGAGATCACGCTCCACCCTGCCCAGGGGATGCCCTGCCCTGCGGACTAGCACACCCAGAGAGAGAGTACCAGCGCACAGCCAGATGAGAAGCCTGCTCGAGAATGCAAGCCAACGCTGCTTCTTTCACCAAGAGGGTCTTGCCTGGTAAACTAAACAGCGGATCCATGGAGCGGACACGTGATTTACATTCTGAAGCAGGCGCCCCGCCTTACGGAACGGCGACGGTTCTCAGGGGGGCCGGGCGGGAGCCGCTCCGCGCGTCTGTGCCAGGGACCCACCCGCCTGCGCGACCTCCGGCCGCCCCGCAGGAAGCTACGACGCCCAGTCCCACGGCTACCTGTGCGGCGAGGTGTACCCCGCGGACGCGTGCCACACACACTTCAAGTGGGAGGGCGGCCTGAGCGGCAAGGCGAGAGGCCGGCCTGCCGCGCAGACCAAGAAGGCGCTCTTCGGCCTGGGCCTCGGTGCTTGCGCCGCCCCCCCTGGGCCTACCGGGCTCTGAGGGCCCTGCCCTGGACCCCCTGCCCCCCTGCCCTTGGTTCAGTCACAGCAGAGGTGGCCACACCCACACCCTCTGTGACCTCGGCGTTCCACCCTCCTGCAGCCCCGCCCGCCCCCCTCCGCCGCCGGTTGCCCTGGGCTACGGAAGCTGCGTCCTGGGGCCAGGGGGTTCCCGGGAGGCCAAGGGAAGACACGATGGCCTTCGATGAGTCGCAGGGGCCTTACGTGGGCTTGTGTGGTTGGGCTCACCTCTTACCTTTCAGTGAACTCTGCGAGAAGACAGGGACCCGCAGCCTCACAGTTGGGCTCCACGGTAAGGTGTGCGGGACAGACCTCAAACTGACCCACGGCACGGAGCAACACCCGCCATCGAGAGGTCTACAAGAGAGCCGCTGCAGCTCGCCCACAGGTCCGAGAAAACGAGATTCTTCTTTATGTAAGCGAGTTTTGGGGAGATTTGTTGCAAAGCATTATCACAGCAAGAGCCGACTAGTACAACATTCTCCAAATCACTGCCATGTCCACGGCTGCCACCGAGCCTACGTGTAAGGCAACTGTGTCCTCGAACTTTGAGAACTCCTGAATTCTCGGTGCCTCTCCAACACAGTGTACGTGGCTAAGGTGTCCCCAGATAACTTCACTAACGTACCACCGAGACCGCCCTAAGCTTTTATTAAACGCAATGCAACGCTCTTTCTATTCGTTTTCTGTTTCTACGTAGGTAAGATGCTTTCCGTCAATCTAAAAGGATGGAAAATTGGCACAGAACACTCTGTGCATAGTTGTTTTTCACCAAGGAAAATCACAAACGAAACAGGCCTTTCACCGGGTGTAGAGCACTAATGCCCCCTAGTGCCCCTAAATGCCAAGTGAACAGAGGCACTTAATTAAATATCGAATCCCAGCTCTCTCCGCTTGAGAGGGAGAGCAAGCCATTCTCAAGTGGAGGAGGGATGTTTTCAGCAGCTATCTGCAACGTTCTGTGGACCTGGCCACTGTGTAGCTACAAAGAAACCTTTTGTCCGAGGAAACTAACTCAAGAAACTTGAAAGTGGAAAAAGCGAGAAAGAATGAGACAATACCCTTATCTTGGTGACTCATTCACTTATTCGTTCACTTACCAAATCAAACACCCACTACGTGTAGAGAGTACTGTGCTGAAAACCGCACAGAACACGGAGACGTACCCCCATTCGCAGGGAGGTTAGATACCAGAGAGGGAGACAAGATGTAGATTACCTTACGGCAGTTCCGCACGTGTCTTGTTAAACTGTTTACAGCTTCAGGGGAGAGAAGGGATCCAGGAATCGCTTGGATTCTCAGTGAAGTCTTCCCAGAGAAGGAGGTGCAAAATAGGTGGACTGGAAGAAACAAAAAAAATTAACCTCGTGGGTAGATATGAAACGGAGCAGAGGTGCACAGGTATTTAGACCCCGTTCTTCCTTGAAACGTCTAGAAAGTGAAACTGAAGCCGAATTACGGAGGGCCTTGAGTGTCAGTCTTAGGAGCTTGGCCGTATGGGGATGACAGCGGGTGCCACGGGCGGCTCGGAAGAGGGCAAGGGCGTAACCCAAGAGCCCTGGGAGGTGTAGGAGAGGTCGCAGCGAGGGAGATAGAAAGGCATGCGATTCTCCGAAGCAGTCACCGTAACCCAGGTGTAAACTCATCAACGGTAGACGCGGAGTAAGGGCGACACAGACGGCAGGGAGGAGTACGAGGGACGCTAGAAAGGAAAACGGTCAGGGCTTCACCAGGGATTGGGTGCATTCCTTTCTCCCTCTAACAGAGGTGATCAGTAACCGGGCTAGTCGCTGGGAATCAAGGGTAAGCAAAACAGGCGTCATCTCTTCTTCCTCACGGACCACGGGCTAAACTTACCTACCTGAAACTGGATGTGAAAGGCGACGACGGCCATAAGCCAGAGGTGCGTGTTGTCACGTGAGCTACGGTAGGGGGACGTGATGAGTTGAGTAGGTAAGGGGACGCCTTCTTGACCAAGTGACACCTGAGAAGAGATGAGAAGGGTGAGGCGGCATCAGTCAGCTGCAAGCTAAACAGAGGGACACCTCCTGCAGAGGGGCAGCACGGGCAATGCGCCGTCGTAAGTATGCAGGCCTGAGAGGAGGCCGCTGCGGGCAGGATGATTGAGAATGAAAGGAAGGAGCGGCAAGACGAGGCCGCAGAGATCACGCTCCACCCTGCCCAGGGGATGCCCTGCCCTGCGGACTAGCACACCCAGAGAGAGAGTACCAGCGCACAGCCAGATGAGAAGCCTGCTCGAGAATGCAAGCCAACGCTGCTTCTTTCACCAAGAGGGTCTTGCCTGGTAAACTAAACAGCGGATCCATGGAGCGGACACGTGATTTACATTCTGAAGCAGGCGCCCCCCGCCTTACGGAACGGCGACGGTTCTCAGGGGGGCCGGGCGGGAGCCGCTCCGCGCGTCTGTGCCAGGGACCCACCCGCCTGCGCGACCTCCGGCCGCCCCGCAGGAAGCTACGACGCCCAGTCCCACGGCTACCTGTGCGGCGAGGTGTACCCCGCGGACGCGTGCCACACACACTTCAAGTGGGAGGGCGGCCTGAGTGGCAAGGCGAGAGGCCGGCCTGCCGCGCAGACCAAGAAGGCGCTCTTCGGCCCGGGCCTCGGTGCTTGCGCCGCCCCCCCTGGGCCTACCGGGCTCTGAGGGCCCTGCCCTGGACCCCCTGCCCCCCTGCCCTTGGTTCAGTCACAGCAGAGGTGGCCACACCCACACCCTCTGTGACCTCGGCGTTCCACCCTCCTGCAGCCCCGCCCGCCCCCCTCCGCCGCCGCCGGTTGCCCTGGGCTACGGAAGCTGCGTCCTGGGGCCAGGGGGTTCCCGGGAGGCCAAGGGAAGACACGATGGCCTTCGATGAGTCGCAGGGGCCTTACGTGGGCTTGTGTGGTTGGGCTCACCTCTTACCTTTCAGTGAACTCTGCGAGAAGACAGGGACCCGCAGCCTCACAGTTGGGCTCCACGGTAAGGTGTGCGGGACAGACCTCAAACTGGCCCACGGCACGGAGCAACACCCGCCATCGAGAGGTCTACAAGAGAGCCGCTGCAGCTCGCCCACAGGTCCGAGAAAACGAGATTCTTCTTTATGTAAGCGAGTTTTGGGGAGATTTGTTGCAAAGCATTATCACAGCAAGAGCCGACTAGTACAACATTCTCCAAATCACTGCCATGTCCACGGCTGCCACCGAGCCTACGTGTAAGGCAACTGTGTCCTCGAACTTTGAGAACTCCTGAATTCTCGGTGCCTCTCCAACACAGTGTACGTGGCTAAGGTGTCCCCAGATAACTTCACTAACGTACCACCGAGACCGCCCTAAGCTTTTATTAAACGCAATGCAACGCTCTTTCTATTCGTTTTCTGTTTCTACGTAGGTAAGATGCTTTCCGTCAATCTAAAAGGATGGAAAATTGGCACAGAACACTCTGTGCATAGTTGTTTTTCACCAAGGAAAATCACAAACGAAACAGGCCTTTCACCGGGTGTAGAGCACTAACGCCCCCTAGTGCCCCTAAATGCCAAGTGAACAGAGGCACTTAATTAAATATCGAATCCCAGCTCTCTCCGCTTGAGAGGGAGAGCAAGCCATTCTCAAGTGGAGGAGGGATGTTTTCAGCAGCTATCTGCAACGTTCTGTGGACCTGGCCACTGTGTAGCTACAAAGAAACCTTTTGTCCGAGGAAACTAACTCAAGAAACTTGAAAGTGGAAAAAGCGAGAAAGAATGAGACAATACCCTTATCTTGGTGACTCATTCACTTATTCGTTCACTTACCAAATCAAACACCCACTACGTGTAGAGAGTACTGTGCTGAAAACCGCACAGAACACGGAGACGTACCCCCATTCGCAGGGAGGTTAGATACCAGAGAGGGAGACAAGATGTAGATTACCTTACGGCAGTTCCGCACGTGTCTTGTTAAACTGTTTACGGCTTCAGGGGAGAGAAGGGATCCAGGAATCGCTTGGATTCTCAGTGAAGTCTTCCCAGAGAAGGAGGTGCAAAATAGGTGGACTGGAAGAAACAAAAAAAATTAACCTCGTGGGTAGATATGAAACGGAGCAGAGGTGCACAGGTATTTAGACCCCGTTCTTCCTTGAAACGTCTAGAAAGTGAAACTGAAGCCGAATTACGGAGGGCCTTGAGTGTCAGTCTTAGGAGCTTGGCCGTATGGGGATGACAGCGGGTGCCACGGGCGGCTCGGAAGAGGGCAAGGGCGTAACCCAAGAGCCCTGGGAGGTGTAGGAGAGGTCGCAGCGAGGGAGATAGAAAGGCATGCGATTCTCCGAAGCAGTCACCGTAACCCAGGTGTAAACTCATCAACGGTAGACGCGGAGTAAGGGCGACACAGACGGCAGGGAGGAGTACGAGGGACGCTAGAAAGGAAAACGGTCAGGGCTTCACCAGGGATTGGGTGCATTCCTTTCTCCCTCTAACAGAGGTGATCAGTAACCGGGCTAGTCGCTGGGAATCAAGGGTAAGCAAAACAGGCGTCATCTCTTCTTCCTCACGGACCACGGGCTAAACCTACCTACCTGAAACTGGATGTGAAAGGCGACGACGGCCATAAGCCAGAGGTGCGTGGTGTCACGTGAGCTACGGTAGGGGGACGTGATGAGTTGAGTAGGTAAGGGGACGCCTTCTTGACCAAGTGACACCTGAGAAGAGATGAGAAGGGTGAGGCGGCATCAGTCAGCTGCAAGCTAAACAGAGGGACACCTCCTGCAGAGGGGCAGCACGGGCAATGCGCCGTCGTAAGTATGCAGGCCTGAGAGGAGGCCGCTGCGGGCAGGATGATTGAGAATGAAAGGAAGGAGCGGCAAGACGAGGCCGCAGAGATCACGCTCCACCCTGCCCAGGGGATGCCCTGCCCTGCGGACTAGCACACCCAGAGAGAGAGTACCAGCGCACAGCCAGATGAGAAGCCTGCTCGAGAATGCAAGCCAACGCTGCTTCTTTCACCAAGAGGGTCTTGCCTGGTAAACTAAACAGCGGATCCATGGAGCGGACACGTGATTTACATTCTGAAGCAGGCGCCCCCCGCCTTACGGAACGGCGACGGTTCTCAGGGGGGCCGGGCGGGAGCCGCTCCGCGCGTCTGTGCCAGGGACCCACCCGCCTGCGCGACCTCCGGCCGCCCCGCAGGAAGCTACGACGCCCAGTCCCACGGCTACCTGTGCGGCGAGGTGTACCCCGCGGACGCGTGCCACACACACTTCAAGTGGGAGGGCGGCCTGAGTGGCAAGGCGAGAGGCCGGCCTGCCGCGCAGACCAAGAAGGCGCTCTTCGGCCTGGGCCTCGGTGCTTGCGCCGCCCCCCCTGGGCCTACCGGGCTCTGAGGGCCCTGCCCTGGACCCCCTGCCCCCCTGCCCTTGGTTCAGTCACAGCAGAGGTGGCCACACCCACACCCTCTGTGACCTCGGCGTTCCACCCTCCTGCAGCCCCGCCCGCCCCCCTCCGCCGCCGGTTGCCCTGGGCTACGGAAGCTGCGTCCTGGGGCCAGGGGGTTCCCGGGAGGCCAAGGGAAGACACGATGGCCTTCGATGAGTCGCAGGGGCCTTACGTGGGCTTGTGTGGTTGGGCTCACCTCTTACCTTTCAGTGAACTCTGCGAGAAGACAGGGACCCGCAGCCTCACAGTTGGGCTCCACGGTAAGGTGTGCGGGACAGACCTCAAACTGGCCCACGGCACGGAGCAACACCCGCCATCGAGAGGTCTACAAGAGAGCCGCTGCAGCTCGCCCACAGGTCCGAGAAAACGAGATTCTTCTTTATGTAAGCGAGTTTTGGGGAGATTTGTTGCAAAGCATTATCACAGCAAGAGCCGACTAGTACAACATTCTCCAAATCACTGCCATGTCCACGGCTGCCACCGAGCCTACGTGTAAGGCAACTGTGTCCTCGAACTTTGAGAACTCCTGAATTCTCGGTGCCTCTCCAACACAGTGTACGTGGCTAAGGTGTCCCCAGATAACTTCACTAACGTACCACCGAGACCGCCCTAAGCTTTTATTAAACGCAATGCAACGCTCTTTCTATTCGTTTTCTGTTTCTACGTAGGTAAGATGCTTTCCGTCAATCTAAAAGGATGGAAAATTGGCACAGAACACTCTGTGCATAGTTGTTTTTCACCAAGGAAAATCACAAACGAAACAGGCCTTTCACCGGGTGTAGAGCACTAACGCCCCCTAGTGCCCCTAAATGCCAAGTGAACAGAGGCACTTAATTAAATATCGAATCCCAGCTCTCTCCGCTTGAGAGGGAGAGCAAGCCATTCTCAAGTGGAGGAGGGATGTTTTCAGCAGCTATCTGCAACGTTCTGTGGACCTGGCCACTGTGTAGCTACAAAGAAACCTTTTGTCCGAGGAAACTAACTCAAGAAACTTGAAAGTGGAAAAAGCGAGAAAGAATGAGACAATACCCTTATCTTGGTGACTCATTCACTTATTCGTTCACTTACCAAATCAAACACCCACTACGTGTAGAGAGTACTGTGCTGAAAACCGCACAGAACACGGAGACGTACCCCCATTCGCAGGGAGGTTAGATACCAGAGAGGGAGACAAGATGTAGATTACCTTACGGCAGTTCCGCACGTGTCTTGTTAAACTGTTTACAGCTTCAGGGGAGAGAAGGGATCCAGGAATCGCTTGGATTCTCAGTGAAGTCTTCCCAGAGAAGGAGGTGCAAAATAGGTGGACTGGAAGAAACAAAAAAAATTAACCTCGTGGGTAGATATGAAACGGAGCAGAGGTGCACAGGTATTTAGACCCCGTTCTTCCTTGAAACGTCTAGAAAGTGAAACTGAAGCCGAATTACGGAGGGCCTTGAGTGTCAGTCTTAGGAGCTTGGCCGTATGGGGATGACAGCGGGTGCCACGGGCGGCTCGGAAGAGGGCAAGGGCGTAACCCAAGAGCCCTGGGAGGTGTAGGAGAGGTCGCAGCGAGGGAGATAGAAAGGCATGCGATTCTCCGAAGCAGTCACCGTAACCCAGGTGTAAACTCATCAACGGTAGACGCGGAGTAAGGGCGACACAGACGGCAGGGAGGAGTACGAGGGACGCTAGAAAGGAAAACGGTCAGGGCTTCACCAGGGATTGGGTGCATTCCTTTCTCCCTCTAACAGAGGTGATCAGTAACCGGGCTAGTCGCTGGGAATCAAGGGTAAGCAAAACAGGCGTCATCTCTTCTTCCTCACGGACCACGGGCTAAACCTACCTACCTGAAACTGGATGTGAAAGGCGACGACGGCCATAAGCCAGAGGTGCGTGGTGTCACGTGAGCTACGGTAGGGGGACGTGATGAGTTGAGTAGGTAAGGGGACGCCTTCTTGACCAAGTGACACCTGAGAAGAGATGAGAAGGGTGAGGCGGCATCAGTCAGCTGCAAGCTAAACAGAGGGACACCTCCTGCAGAGGGGCAGCACGGGCAATGCGCCGTCGTAAGTATGCAGGCCTGAGAGGAGGCCGCTGCGGGCAGGATGATTGAGAATGAAAGGAAGGAGCGGCAAGACGAGGCCGCAGAGATCACGCTCCACCCTGCCCAGGGGATGCCCTGCCCTGCGGACTAGCACACCCAGAGAGAGAGTACCAGCGCACAGCCAGATGAGAAGCCTGCTCGAGAATGCAAGCCAACGCTGCTTCTTTCACCAAGAGGGTCTTGCCTGGTAAACTAAACAGCGGATCCATGGAGCGGACACGTGATTTACATTCTGAAGCAGGCGCCCCCCGCCTTACGGAACGGCGACGGTTCTCAGGGGGGCCGGGCGGGAGCCGCTCCGCGCGTCTGTGCCAGGGACCCACCCGCCTGCGCGACCTCCGGCCGCCCCGCAGGAAGCTACGACGCCCAGTCCCACGGCTACCTGTGCGGCGAGGTGTACCCCGCGGACGCGTGCCACACACACTTCAAGTGGGAGGGCGGCCTGAGCGGCAAGGCGAGAGGCCGGCCTGCCGCGCAGACCAAGAAGGCGCTCTTCGGCCTGGGCCTCGGTGCTTGCGCCGCCCCCCCTGGGCCTACCGGGCTCTGAGGGCCCTGCCCTGGACCCCCTGCCCCCCTGCCCTTGGTTCAGTCACAGCAGAGGTGGCCACACCCACACCCTCTGTGACCTCGGCGTTCCACCCTCCTGCAGCCCCGCCCGCCCCCCTCCGCCGCCGCCGGTTGCCCTGGGCTACGGAAGCTGCGTCCTGGGGCCAGGGGGTTCCCGGGAGGCCAAGGGAAGACACGATGGCCTTCGATGAGTCGCAGGGGCCTTACGTGGGCTTGTGTGGTTGGGCTCACCTCTTACCTTTCAGTGAACTCTGCGAGAAGACAGGGACCCGCAGCCTCACAGTTGGGCTCCACGGTAAGGTGTGCGGGACAGACCTCAAACTGGCCCACGGCACGGAGCAACACCCGCCATCGAGAGGTCTACAAGAGAGCCGCTGCAGCTCGCCCACAGGTCCGAGAAAACGAGATTCTTCTTTATGTAAGCGAGTTTTGGGGAGATTTGTTGCAAAGCATTATCACAGCAAGAGCCGACTAGTACAACATTCTCCAAATCACTGCCATGTCCACGGCTGCCACCGAGCCTACGTGTAAGGCAACTGTGTCCTCGAACTTTGAGAACTCCTGAATTCTCGGTGCCTCTCCAACACAGTGTACGTGGCTAAGGTGTCCCCAGATAACTTCACTAACGTACCACCGAGACCGCCCTAAGCTTTTATTAAACGCAATGCAACGCTCTTTCTATTCGTTTTCTGTTTCTACGTAGGTAAGATGCTTTCCGTCAATCTAAAAGGATGGAAAATTGGCACAGAACACTCTGTGCATAGTTGTTTTTCACCAAGGAAAATCACAAACGAAACAGGCCTTTCACCGGGTGTAGAGCACTAACGCCCCCTAGTGCCCCTAAATGCCAAGTGAACAGAGGCACTTAATTAAATATCGAATCCCAGCTCTCTCCGCTTGAGAGGGAGAGCAAGCCATTCTCAAGTGGAGGAGGGATGTTTTCAGCAGCTATCTGCAACGTTCTGTGGACCTGGCCACTGTGTAGCTACAAAGAAACCTTTTGTCCGAGGAAACTAACTCAAGAAACTTGAAAGTGGAAAAAGCGAGAAAGAATGAGACAATACCCTTATCTTGGTGACTCATTCACTTATTCGTTCACTTACCAAATCAAACACCCACTACGTGTAGAGAGTACTGTGCTGAAAACCGCACAGAACACGGAGACGTACCCCCATTCGCAGGGAGGTTAGATACCAGAGAGGGAGACAAGATGTAGATTACCTTACGGCAGTTCCGCACGTGTCTTGTTAAGCTGTTTACAGCTTCAGGGGAGAGAAGGGATCCAGGAATCGCTTGGATTCTCAGTGAAGTCTTCCCAGAGAAGGAGGTGCAAAATAGGTGGACTGGAAGAAACAAAAAAAATTAACCTCGTGGGTAGATATGAAACGGAGCAGAGGTGCACAGGTATTTAGACCCCGTTCTTCCTTGAAACGTCTAGAAAGTGAAACTGAAGCCGAATTACGGAGGGCCTTGAGTGTCAGTCTTAGGAGCTTGGCCGTATGGGGATGACAGCGGGTGCCACGGGCGGCTCGGAAGAGGGCAAGGGCGTAACCCAAGAGCCCTGGGAGGTGTAGGAGAGGTCGCAGCGAGGGAGATAGAAAGGCATGCGATTCTCCGAAGCAGTCACCGTAACCCAGGTGTAAACTCATCAACGGTAGACGCGGAGTAAGGGCGACACAGACGGCAGGGAGGAGTACGAGGGACGCTAGAAAGGAAAACGGTCAGGGCTTCACCAGGGATTGGGTGCATTCCTTTCTCCCTCTAACAGAGGTGATCAGTAACCGGGCTAGTCGCTGGGAATCAAGGGTAAGCAAAACAGGCGTCATCTCTTCTTCCTCACGGACCACGGGCTAAACCTACCTACCTGAAACTGGATGTGAAAGGCGACGACGGCCATAAGCCAGAGGTGCGTGGTGTCACGTGAGCTACGGTAGGGGGACGTGATGAGTTGAGTAGGTAAGGGGACGCCTTCTTGACCAAGTGACACCTGAGAAGAGATGAGAAGGGTGAGGCGGCATCAGTCAGCTGCAAGCTAAACAGAGGGACACCTCCTGCAGAGGGGCAGCACGGGCAATGCGCCGTCGTAAGTATGCAGGCCTGAGAGGAGGCCGCTGCGGGCAGGATGATTGAGAATGAAAGGAAGGAGCGGCAAGACGAGGCCGCAGAGATCACGCTCCACCCTGCCCAGGGGATGCCCTGCCCTGCGGACTAGCACACCCAGAGAGAGAGTACCAGCGCACAGCCAGATGAGAAGCCTGCTCGAGAATGCAAGCCAACGCTGCTTCTTTCACCAAGAGGGTCTTGCCTGGTAAACTAAACAGCGGATCCATGGAGCGGACACGTGATTTACATTCTGAAGCAGGCGCCCCGCCTTACGGAACGGCGACGGTTCTCAGGGGGGCCGGGCGGGAGCCGCTCCGCGCGTCTGTGCCAGGGACCCACCCGCCTGCGCGACCTCCGGCCGCCCCGCAGGAAGCTACGACGCCCAGTCCCACGGCTACCTGTGCGGCGAGGTGTACCCCGCGGACGCGTGCCACACACACTTCAAGTGGGAGGGCGGCCTGAGTGGCAAGGCGAGAGGCCGGCCTGCCGCGCAGACCAAGAAGGCGCTCTTCGGCCTGGGCCTCGGTGCTTGCGCCGCCCCCCCTGGGCCTACCGGGCTCTGAGGGCCCTGCCCTGGACCCCCTGCCCCCCTGCCCTTGGTTCAGTCACAGCAGAGGTGGCCACACCCACACCCTCTGTGACCTCGGCGTTCCACCCTCCTGCAGCCCCGCCCGCCCCCCTCCGCCGCCGGTTGCCCTGGGCTACGGAAGCTGCGTCCTGGGGCCAGGGGGTTCCCGGGAGGCCAAGGGAAGACACGATGGCCTTCGATGAGTCGCAGGGGCCTTACGTGGGCTTGTGTGGTTGGGCTCACCTCTTACCTTTCAGTGAACTCTGCGAGAAGACAGGGACCCGCAGCCTCACAGTTGGGCTCCACGGTAAGGTGTGCGGGACAGACCTCAAACTGGCCCACGGCACGGAGCAACACCCGCCATCGAGAGGTCTACAAGAGAGCCGCTGCAGCTCGCCCACAGGTCCGAGAAAACGAGATTCTTCTTTATGTAAGCGAGTTTTGGGGAGATTTGTTGCAAAGCATTATCACAGCAAGAGCCGACTAGTACAACATTCTCCAAATCACTGCCATGTCCACGGCTGCCACCGAGCCTACGTGTAAGGCAACTGTGTCCTCGAACTTTGAGAACTCCTGAATTCTCGGTGCCTCTCCAACACAGTGTACGTGGCTAAGGTGTCCCCAGATAACTTCACTAACGTACCACCGAGACCGCCCTAAGCTTTTATTAAACGCAATGCAACGCTCTTTCTATTCGTTTTCTGTTTCTACGTAGGTAAGATGCTTTCCGTCAATCTAAAAGGATGGAAAATTGGCACAGAACACTCTGTGCATAGTTGTTTTTCACCAAGGAAAATCACAAACGAAACAGGCCTTTCACCGGGTGTAGAGCACTAACGCCCCCTAGTGCCCCTAAATGCCAAGTGAACAGAGGCACTTAATTAAATATCGAATCCCAGCTCTCTCCGCTTGAGAGGGAGAGCAAGCCATTCTCAAGTGGAGGAGGGATGTTTTCAGCAGCTATCTGCAACGTTCTGTGGACCTGGCCACTGTGTAGCTACAAAGAAACCTTTTGTCCGAGGAAACTAACTCAAGAAACTTGAAAGTGGAAAAAGCGAGAAAGAATGAGACAATACCCTTATCTTGGTGACTCATTCACTTATTCGTTCACTTACCAAATCAAACACCCACTACGTGTAGAGAGTACTGTGCTGAAAACCGCACAGAACACGGAGACGTACCCCCATTCGCAGGGAGGTTAGATACCAGAGAGGGAGACAAGATGTAGATTACCTTACGGCAGTTCCGCACGTGTCTTGTTAAACTGTTTACAGCTTCAGGGGAGAGAAGGGATCCAGGAATCGCTTGGATTCTCAGTGAAGTCTTCCCAGAGAAGGAGGTGCAAAATAGGTGGACTGGAAGAAACAAAAAAAATTAACCTCGTGGGTAGATATGAAACGGAGCAGAGGTGCACAGGTATTTAGACCCCGTTCTTCCTTGAAACGTCTAGAAAGTGAAACTGAAGCCGAATTACGGAGGGCCTTGAGTGTCAGTCTTAGGAGCTTGGCCGTATGGGGATGACAGCGGGTGCCACGGGCGGCTCGGAAGAGGGCAAGGGCGTAACCCAAGAGCCCTGGGAGGTGTAGGAGAGGTCGCAGCGAGGGAGATAGAAAGGCATGCGATTCTCCGAAGCAGTCACCGTAACCCAGGTGTAAACTCATCAACGGTAGACGCGGAGTAAGGGCGACACAGACGGCAGGGAGGAGTACGAGGGACGCTAGAAAGGAAAACGGTCAGGGCTTCACCAGGGATTGGGTGCATTCCTTTCTCCCTCTAACAGAGGTGATCAGTAACCGGGCTAGTCGCTGGGAATCAAGGGTAAGCAAAACAGGCGTCATCTCTTCTTCCTCACGGACCACGGGCTAAACTTACCTACCTGAAACTGGATGTGAAAGGCGACGACGGCCATAAGCCAGAGGTGCGTGGTGTCACGTGAGCTACGGTAGGGGGACGTGATGAGTTGAGTAGGTAAGGGGACGCCTTCTTGACCAAGTGACACCTGAGAAGAGATGAGAAGGGTGAGGCGGCATCAGTCAGCTGCAAGCTAAACAGAGGGACACCTCCTGCAGAGGGGCAGCACGGGCAATGCGCCGTCGTAAGTATGCAGGCCTGAGAGGAGGCCGCTGCGGGCAGGATGATTGAGAATGAAAGGAAGGAGCGGCAAGACGAGGCCGCAGAGATCACGCTCCACCCTGCCCAGGGGATGCCCTGCCCTGCGGACTAGCACACCCAGAGAGAGAGTACCAGCGCACAGCCAGATGAGAAGCCTGCTCGAGAATGCAAGCCAACGCTGCTTCTTTCACCAAGAGGGTCTTGCCTGGTAAACTAAACAGCGGATCCATGGAGCGGACACGTGATTTACATTCTGAAGCAGGCGCCCCCCGCCTTACGGAACGGCGACGGTTCTCAGGGGGGCCGGGCGGGAGCCGCTCCGCGCGTCTGTGCCAGGGACCCACCCGCCTGCGCGACCTCCGGCCGCCCCGCAGGAAGCTACGACGCCCAGTCCCACGGCTACCTGTGCGGCGAGGTGTACCCCGCGGACGCGTGCCACACACACTTCAAGTGGGAGGGCGGCCTGAGTGGCAAGGCGAGAGGCCGGCCTGCCGCGCAGACCAAGAAGGCGCTCTTCGGCCTGGGCCTCGGTGCTTGCGCCGCCCCCCCTGGGCCTACCGGGCTCTGAGGGCCCTGCCCTGGACCCCCTGCCCCCCTGCCCTTGGTTCAGTCACAGCAGAGGTGGCCACACCCACACCCTCTGTGACCTCGGCGTTCCACCCTCCTGCAGCCCCGCCCGCCCCCCTCCGCCGCCGCCGGTTGCCCTGGGCTACGGAAGCTGCGTCCTGGGGCCAGGGGGTTCCCGGGAGGCCAAGGGAAGACACGATGGCCTTCGATGAGTCGCAGGGGCCTTACGTGGGCTTGTGTGGTTGGGCTCACCTCTTACCTTTCAGTGAACTCTGCGAGAAGACAGGGACCCGCAGCCTCACAGTTGGGCTCCACGGTAAGGTGTGCGGGACAGACCTCAAACTGGCCCACGGCACGGAGCAACACCCGCCATCGAGAGGTCTACAAGAGAGCCGCTGCAGCTCGCCCACAGGTCCGAGAAAACGAGATTCTTCTTTATGTAAGCGAGTTTTGGGGAGATTTGTTGCAAAGCATTATCACAGCAAGAGCCGACTAGTACAACATTCTCCAAATCACTGCCATGTCCACGGCTGCCACCGAGCCTACGTGTAAGGCAACTGTGTCCTCGAACTTTGAGAACTCCTGAATTCTCGGTGCCTCTCCAACACAGTGTACGTGGCTAAGGTGTCCCCAGATAACTTCACTAACGTACCACCGAGACCGCCCTAAGCTTTTATTAAACGCAATGCAACGCTCTTTCTATTCGTTTTCTGTTTCTACGTAGGTAAGATGCTTTCCGTCAATCTAAAAGGATGGAAAATTGGCACAGAACACTCTGTGCATAGTTGTTTTTCACCAAGGAAAATCACAAACGAAACAGGCCTTTCACCGGGTGTAGAGCACTAACGCCCCCTAGTGCCCCTAAATGCCAAGTGAACAGAGGCACTTAATTAAATATCGAATCCCAGCTCTCTCCGCTTGAGAGGGAGAGCAAGCCATTCTCAAGTGGAGGAGGGATGTTTTCAGCAGCTATCTGCAACGTTCTGTGGACCTGGCCACTGTGTAGCTACAAAGAAACCTTTTGTCCGAGGAAACTAACTCAAGAAACTTGAAAGTGGAAAAAGCGAGAAAGAATGAGACAATACCCTTATCTTGGTGACTCATTCACTTATTCGTTCACTTACCAAATCAAACACCCACTACGTGTAGAGAGTACTGTGCTGAAAACCGCACAGAACACGGAGACGTACCCCCATTCGCAGGGAGGTTAGATACCAGAGAGGGAGACAAGATGTAGATTACCTTACGGCAGTTCCGCACGTGTCTTGTTAAACTGTTTACGGCTTCAGGGGAGAGAAGGGATCCAGGAATCGCTTGGATTCTCAGTGAAGTCTTCCCAGAGAAGGAGGTGCAAAATAGGTGGACTGGAAGAAACAAAAAAAATTAACCTCGTGGGTAGATATGAAACGGAGCAGAGGTGCACAGGTATTTAGACCCCGTTCTTCCTTGAAACGTCTAGAAAGTGAAACTGAAGCCGAATTACGGAGGGCCTTGAGTGTCAGTCTTAGGAGCTTGGCCGTATGGGGATGACAGCGGGTGCCACGGGCGGCTCGGAAGAGGGCAAGGGCGTAACCCAAGAGCCCTGGGAGGTGTAGGAGAGGTCGCAGCGAGGGAGATAGAAAGGCATGCGATTCTCCGAAGCAGTCACCGTAACCCAGGTGTAAACTCATCAACGGTAGACGCGGAGTAAGGGCGACACAGACGGCAGGGAGGAGTACGAGGGACGCTAGAAAGGAAAACGGTCAGGGCTTCACCAGGGATTGGGTGCATTCCTTTCTCCCTCTAACAGAGGTGATCAGTAACCGGGCTAGTCGCTGGGAATCAAGGGTAAGCAAAACAGGCGTCATCTCTTCTTCCTCACGGACCACGGGCTAAACCTACCTACCTGAAACTGGATGTGAAAGGCGACGACGGCCATAAGCCAGAGGTGCGTGGTGTCACGTGAGCTACGGTAGGGGGACGTGATGAGTTGAGTAGGTAAGGGGACGCCTTCTTGACCAAGTGACACCTGAGAAGAGATGAGAAGGGTGAGGCGGCATCAGTCAGCTGCAAGCTAAACAGAGGGACACCTCCTGCAGAGGGGCAGCACGGGCAATGCGCCGTCGTAAGTATGCAGGCCTGAGAGGAGGCCGCTGCGGGCAGGATGATTGAGAATGAAAGGAAGGAGCGGCAAGACGAGGCCGCAGAGATCACGCTCCACCCTGCCCAGGGGATGCCCTGCCCTGCGGACTAGCACACCCAGAGAGAGAGTACCAGCGCACAGCCAGATGAGAAGCCTGCTCGAGAATGCAAGCCAACGCTGCTTCTTTCACCAAGAGGGTCTTGCCTGGTAAACTAAACAGCGGATCCATGGAGCGGACACGTGATTTACATTCTGAAGCAGGCGCCCCGCCTTACGGAACGGCGACGGTTCTCAGGGGGGCCGGGCGGGAGCCGCTCCGCGCGTCTGTGCCAGGGACCCACCCGCCTGCGCGACCTCCGGCCGCCCCGCAGGAAGCTACGACGCCCAGTCCCACGGCTACCTGTGCGGCGAGGTGTACCCCGCGGACGCGTGCCACACACACTTCAAGTGGGAGGGCGGCCTGAGTGGCAAGGCGAGAGGCCGGCCTGCCGCGCAGACCAAGAAGGCGCTCTTCGGCCTGGGCCTCGGTGCTTGCGCCGCCCCCCCTGGGCCTACCGGGCTCTGAGGGCCCTGCCCTGGACCCCCTGCCCCCCTGCCCTTGGTTCAGTCACAGCAGAGGTGGCCACACCCACACCCTCTGTGACCTCGGCGTTCCACCCTCCTGCAGCCCCGCCCGCCCCCCTCCGCCGCCGCCGGTTGCCCTGGGCTACGGAAGCTGCGTCCTGGGGCCAGGGGGTTCCCGGGAGGCCAAGGGAAGACACGATGGCCTTCGATGAGTCGCAGGGGCCTTACGTGGGCTTGTGTGGTTGGGCTCACCTCTTACCTTTCAGTGAACTCTGCGAGAAGACAGGGACCCGCAGCCTCACAGTTGGGCTCCACGGTAAGGTGTGCGGGACAGACCTCAAACTGGCCCACGGCACGGAGCAACACCCGCCATCGAGAGGTCTACAAGAGAGCCGCTGCAGCTCGCCCACAGGTCCGAGAAAACGAGATTCTTCTTTATGTAAGCGAGTTTTGGGGAGATTTGTTGCAAAGCATTATCACAGCAAGAGCCGACTAGTACAACATTCTCCAAATCACTGCCATGTCCACGGCTGCCACCGAGCCTACGTGTAAGGCAACTGTGTCCTCGAACTTTGAGAACTCCTGAATTCTCGGTGCCTCTCCAACACAGTGTACGTGGCTAAGGTGTCCCCAGATAACTTCACTAACGTACCACCGAGACCGCCCTAAGCTTTTATTAAACGCAATGCAACGCTCTTTCTATTCGTTTTCTGTTTCTACGTAGGTAAGATGCTTTCCGTCAATCTAAAAGGATGGAAAATTGGCACAGAACACTCTGTGCATAGTTGTTTTTCACCAAGGAAAATCACAAACGAAACAGGCCTTTCACCGGGTGTAGAGCACTAACGCCCCCTAGTGCCCCTAAATGCCAAGTGAACAGAGGCACTTAATTAAATATCGAATCCCAGCTCTCTCCGCTTGAGAGGGAGAGCAAGCCATTCTCAAGTGGAGGAGGGATGTTTTCAGCAGCTATCTGCAACGTTCTGTGGACCTGGCCACTGTGTAGCTACAAAGAAACCTTTTGTCCGAGGAAACTAACTCAAGAAACTTGAAAGTGGAAAAAGCGAGAAAGAATGAGACAATACCCTTATCTTGGTGACTCATTCACTTATTCGTTCACTTACCAAATCAAACACCCACTACGTGTAGAGAGTACTGTGCTGAAAACCGCACAGAACACGGAGACGTACCCCCATTCGCAGGGAGGTTAGATACCAGAGAGGGAGACAAGATGTAGATTACCTTACGGCAGTTCCGCACGTGTCTTGTTAAACTGTTTACAGCTTCAGGGGAGAGAAGGGATCCAGGAATCGCTTGGATTCTCAGTGAAGTCTTCCCAGAGAAGGAGGTGCAAAATAGGTGGACTGGAAGAAACAAAAAAAATTAACCTCGTGGGTAGATATGAAACGGAGCAGAGGTGCACAGGTATTTAGACCCCGTTCTTCCTTGAAACGTCTAGAAAGTGAAACTGAAGCCGAATTACGGAGGGCCTTGAGTGTCAGTCTTAGGAGCTTGGCCGTATGGGGATGACAGCGGGTGCCACGGGCGGCTCGGAAGAGGGCAAGGGCGTAACCCAAGAGCCCTGGGAGGTGTAGGAGAGGTCGCAGCGAGGGAGATAGAAAGGCATGCGATTCTCCGAAGCAGTCACCGTAACCCAGGTGTAAACTCATCAACGGTAGACGCGGAGTAAGGGCGACACAGACGGCAGGGAGGAGTACGAGGGACGCTAGAAAGGAAAACGGTCAGGGCTTCACCAGGGATTGGGTGCATTCCTTTCTCCCTCTAACAGAGGTGATCAGTAACCGGGCTAGTCGCTGGGAATCAAGGGTAAGCAAAACAGGCGTCATCTCTTCTTCCTCACGGACCACGGGCTAAACCTACCTACCTGAAACTGGATGTGAAAGGCGACGACGGCCATAAGCCAGAGGTGCGTGGTGTCACGTGAGCTACGGTAGGGGGACGTGATGAGTTGAGTAGGTAAGGGGACGCCTTCTTGACCAAGTGACACCTGAGAAGAGATGAGAAGGGTGAGGCGGCATCAGTCAGCTGCAAGCTAAACAGAGGGACACCTCCTGCAGAGGGGCAGCACGGGCAATGCGCCGTCGTAAGTATGCAGGCCTGAGAGGAGGCCGCTGCGGGCAGGATGATTGAGAATGAAAGGAAGGAGCGGCAAGACGAGGCCGCAGAGATCACGCTCCACCCTGCCCAGGGGATGCCCTGCCCTGCGGACTAGCACACCCAGAGAGAGAGTACCAGCGCACAGCCAGATGAGAAGCCTGCTCGAGAATGCAAGCCAACGCTGCTTCTTTCACCAAGAGGGTCTTGCCTGGTAAACTAAACAGCGGATCCATGGAGCGGACACGTGATTTACATTCTGAAGCAGGCGCCCCGCCTTACGGAACAGCGACGGTTCTCAGGGGGGCCGGGCGGGAGCCGCTCCGCGCGTCTGTGCCAGGGACCCACCCGCCTGCGCGACCTCCGGCCGCCCCGCAGGAAGCTACGACGCCCAGTCCCACGGCTACCTGTGCGGCGAGGTGTACCCCGCGGACGCGTGCCACACACACTTCAAGTGGGAGGGCGGCCTGAGTGGCAAGGCGAGAGGCCGGCCTGCCGCGCAGACCAAGAAGGCGCTCTTCGGCCTGGGCCTCGGTGCTTGCGCCGCCCCCCCTGGGCCTACCGGGCTCTGAGGGCCCTGCCCTGGACCCCCTGCCCCCCTGCCCTTGGTTCAGTCACAGCAGAGGTGGCCACACCCACACCCTCTGTGACCTCGGCGTTCCACCCTCCTGCAGCCCCGCCCGCCCCCCTCCGCCGCCGCCGGTTGCCCTGGGCTACGGAAGCTGCGTCCTGGGGCCAGGGGGTTCCCGGGAGGCCAAGGGAAGACACGATGGCCTTCGATGAGTCGCAGGGGCCTTACGTGGGCTTGTGTGGTTGGGCTCACCTCTTACCTTTCAGTGAACTCTGCGAGAAGACAGGGACCCGCAGCCTCACAGTTGGGCTCCACGGTAAGGTGTGCGGGACAGACCTCAAACTGGCCCACGGCACGGAGCAACACCCGCCATCGAGAGGTCTACAAGAGAGCCGCTGCAGCTCGCCCACAGGTCCGAGAAAACGAGATTCTTCTTTATGTAAGCGAGTTTTGGGGAGATTTGTTGCAAAGCATTATCACAGCAAGAGCCGACTAGTACAACATTCTCCAAATCACTGCCATGTCCACGGCTGCCACCGAGCCTACGTGTAAGGCAACTGTGTCCTCGAACTTTGAGAACTCCTGAATTCTCGGTGCCTCTCCAACACAGTGTACGTGGCTAAGGTGTCCCCAGATAACTTCACTAACGTACCACCGAGACCGCCCTAAGCTTTTATTAAACGCAATGCAACGCTCTTTCTATTCGTTTTCTGTTTCTACGTAGGTAAGATGCTTTCCGTCAATCTAAAAGGATGGAAAATTGGCACAGAACACTCTGTGCATAGTTGTTTTTCACCAAGGAAAATCACAAACGAAACAGGCCTTTCACCGGGTGTAGAGCACTAACGCCCCCTAGTGCCCCTAAATGCCAAGTGAACAGAGGCACTTAATTAAATATCGAATCCCAGCTCTCTCCGCTTGAGAGGGAGAGCAAGCCATTCTCAAGTGGAGGAGGGATGTTTTCAGCAGCTATCTGCAACGTTCTGTGGACCTGGCCACTGTGTAGCTACAAAGAAACCTTTTGTCCGAGGAAACTAACTCAAGAAACTTGAAAGTGGAAAAAGCGAGAAAGAATGAGACAATACCCTTATCTTGGTGACTCATTCACTTATTCGTTCACTTACCAAATCAAACACCCACTACGTGTAGAGAGTACTGTGCTGAAAACCGCACAGAACACGGAGACGTACCCCCATTCGCAGGGAGGTTAGATACCAGAGAGGGAGACAAGATGTAGATTACCTTACGGCAGTTCCGCACGTGTCTTGTTAAACTGTTTACAGCTTCAGGGGAGAGAAGGGATCCAGGAATCGCTTGGATTCTCAGTGAAGTCTTCCCAGAGAAGGAGGTGCAAAATAGGTGGACTGGAAGAAACAAAAAAAATTAACCTCGTGGGTAGATATGAAACGGAGCAGAGGTGCACAGGTATTTAGACCCCGTTCTTCCTTGAAACGTCTAGAAAGTGAAACTGAAGCCGAATTACGGAGGGCCTTGAGTGTCAGTCTTAGGAGCTTGGCCGTATGGGGATGACAGCGGGTGCCACGGGCGGCTCGGAAGAGGGCAAGGGCGTAACCCAAGAGCCCTGGGAGGTGTAGGAGAGGTCGCAGCGAGGGAGATAGAAAGGCATGCGATTCTCCGAAGCAGTCACCGTAACCCAGGTGTAAACTCATCAACGGTAGACGCGGAGTAAGGGCGACACAGACGGCAGGGAGGAGTACGAGGGACGCTAGAAAGGAAAACGGTCAGGGCTTCACCAGGGATTGGGTGCATTCCTTTCTCCCTCTAACAGAGGTGATCAGTAACCGGGCTAGTCGCTGGGAATCAAGGGTAAGCAAAACAGGCGTCATCTCTTCTTCCTCACGGACCACGGGCTAAACCTACCTACCTGAAACTGGATGTGAAAGGCGACGACGGCCATAAGCGAGAGGTGCGTGGTGTCACGTGAGCTACGGTAGGGGGACGTGATGAGTTGAGTAGGTAAGGGGACGCCTTCTTGACCAAGTGACACCTGAGAAGAGATGAGAAGGGTGAGGCGGCATCAGTCAGCTGCAAGCTAAACAGAGGGACACCTCCTGCAGAGGGGCAGCACGGGCAATGCGCCGTCGTAAGTATGCAGGCCTGAGAGGAGGCCGCTGCGGGCAGGATGATTGAGAATGAAAGGAAGGAGCGGCAAGACGAGGCCGCAGAGATCACGCTCCACCCTGCCCAGGGGATGCCCTGCCCTGCGGACTAGCACACCCAGAGAGAGAGTACCAGCGCACAGCCAGATGAGAAGCCTGCTCGAGAATGCAAGCCAACGCTGCTTCTTTCACCAAGAGGGTCTTGCCTGGTAAACTAAACAGCGGATCCATGGAGCGGACACGTGATTTACATTCTGAAGCAGGCGCCCCGCCTTACGGAACGGCGACGGTTCTCAGGGGGGCCGGGCGGGAGCCGCTCCGCGCGTCTGTGCCAGGGACCCACCCGCCTGCGCGACCTCCGGCCGCCCCGCAGGAAGCTACGACGCCCAGTCCCACGGCTACCTGTGCGGCGAGGTGTACCCCGCGGACGCGTGCCACACACACTTCAAGTGGGAGGGCGGCCTGAGTGGCAAGGCGAGAGGCCGGCCTGCCGCGCAGACCAAGAAGGCGCTCTTCGGCCTGGGCCTCGGTGCTTGCGCCGCCCCCCCTGGGCCTACCGGGCTCTGAGGGCCCTGCCCTGGACCCCCTGCCCCCCTGCCCTTGGTTCAGTCACAGCAGAGGTGGCCACACCCACACCCTCTGTGACCTCGGCGTTCCACCCTCCTGCAGCCCCGCCCGCCCCCCTCCGCCGCCGCCGGTTGCCCTGGGCTACGGAAGCTGCGTCCTGGGGCCAGGGGGTTCCCGGGAGGCCAAGGGAAGACACGATGGCCTTCGATGAGTCGCAGGGGCCTTACGTGGGCTTGTGTGGTTGGGCTCACCTCTTACCTTTCAGTGAACTCTGCGAGAAGACAGGGACCCGCAGCCTCACAGTTGGGCTCCACGGTAAGGTGTGCGGGACAGACCTCAAACTGGCCCACGGCACGGAGCAACACCCGCCATCGAGAGGTCTACAAGAGAGCCGCTGCAGCTCGCCCACAGGTCCGAGAAAACGAGATTCTTCTTTATGTAAGCGAGTTTTGGGGAGATTTGTTGCAAAGCATTATCACAGCAAGAGCCGACTAGTACAACATTCTCCAAATCACTGCCATGTCCACGGCTGCCACCGAGCCTACGTGTAAGGCAACTGTGTCCTCGAACTTTGAGAACTCCTGAATTCTCGGTGCCTCTCCAACACAGTGTACGTGGCTAAGGTGTCCCCAGATAACTTCACTAACGTACCACCGAGACCGCCCTAAGCTTTTATTAAACGCAATGCAACGCTCTTTCTATTCGTTTTCTGTTTCTACGTAGGTAAGATGCTTTCCGTCAATCTAAAAGGATGGAAAATTGGCACAGAACACTCTGTGCATAGTTGTTTTTCACCAAGGAAAATCACAAACGAAACAGGCCTTTCACCGGGTGTAGAGCACTAACGCCCCCTAGTGCCCCTAAATGCCAAGTGAACAGAGGCACTTAATTAAATATCGAATCCCAGCTCTCTCCGCTTGAGAGGGAGAGCAAGCCATTCTCAAGTGGAGGAGGGATGTTTTCAGCAGCTATCTGCAACGTTCTGTGGACCTGGCCACTGTGTAGCTACAAAGAAACCTTTTGTCCGAGGAAACTAACTCAAGAAACTTGAAAGTGGAAAAAGCGAGAAAGAATGAGACAATACCCTTATCTTGGTGACTCATTCACTTATTCGTTCACTTACCAAATCAAACACCCACTACGTGTAGAGAGTACTGTGCTGAAAACCGCACAGAACACGGAGACGTACCCCCATTCGCAGGGAGGTTAGATACCAGAGAGGGAGACAAGATGTAGATTACCTTACGGCAGTTCCGCACGTGTCTTGTTAAACTGTTTACAGCTTCAGGGGAGAGAAGGGATCCAGGAATCGCTTGGATTCTCAGTGAAGTCTTCCCAGAGAAGGAGGTGCAAAATAGGTGGACTGGAAGAAACAAAAAAAATTAACCTCGTGGGTAGATATGAAACGGAGCAGAGGTGCACAGGTATTTAGACCCCGTTCTTCCTTGAAACGTCTAGAAAGTGAAACTGAAGCCGAATTACGGAGGGCCTTGAGTGTCAGTCTTAGGAGCTTGGCCGTATGGGGATGACAGCGGGTGCCACGGGCGGCTCGGAAGAGGGCAAGGGCGTAACCCAAGAGCCCTGGGAGGTGTAGGAGAGGTCGCAGCGAGGGAGATAGAAAGGCATGCGATTCTCCGAAGCAGTCACCGTAACCCAGGTGTAAACTCATCAACGGTAGACGCGGAGTAAGGGCGACACAGACGGCAGGGAGGAGTACGAGGGACGCTAGAAAGGAAAACGGTCAGGGCTTCACCAGGGATTGGGTGCATTCCTTTCTCCCTCTAACAGAGGTGATCAGTAACCGGGCTAGTCGCTGGGAATCAAGGGTAAGCAAAACAGGCGTCATCTCTTCTTCCTCACGGACCACGGGCTAAACCTACCTACCTGAAACTGGATGTGAAAGGCGACGACGGCCATAAGCGAGAGGTGCGTGGTGTCACGTGAGCTACGGTAGGGGGACGTGATGAGTTGAGTAGGTAAGGGGACGCCTTCTTGACCAAGTGACACCTGAGAAGAGATGAGAAGGGTGAGGCGGCATCAGTCAGCTGCAAGCTAAACAGAGGGACACCTCCTGCAGAGGGGCAGCACGGGCAATGCGCCGTCGTAAGTATGCAGGCCTGAGAGGAGGCCGCTGCGGGCAGGATGATTGAGAATGAAAGGAAGGAGCGGCAAGACGAGGCCGCAGAGATCACGCTCCACCCTGCCCAGGGGATGCCCTGCCCTGCGGACTAGCACACCCAGAGAGAGAGTACCAGCGCACAGCCAGATGAGAAGCCTGCTCGAGAATGCAAGCCAACGCTGCTTCTTTCACCAAGAGGGTCTTGCCTGGTAAACTAAACAGCGGATCCATGGAGCGGACACGTGATTTACATTCTGAAGCAGGCGCCCCCCGCCTTACGGAACGGCGACGGTTCTCAGGGGGGCCGGGCGGGAGCCGCTCCGCGCGTCTGTGCCAGGGACCCACCCGCCTGCGCGACCTCCGGCCGCCCCGCAGGAAGCTACGACGCCCAGTCCCACGGCTACCTGTGCGGCGAGGTGTACCCCGCGGACGCGTGCCACACACACTTCAAGTGGGAGGGCGGCCTGAGTGGCAAGGCGAGAGGCCGGCCTGCCGCGCAGACCAAGAAGGCGCTCTTCGGCCTGGGCCTCGGTGCTTGCGCCGCCCCCCCTGGGCCTACCGGGCTCTGAGGGCCCTGCCCTGGACCCCCTGCCCCCCTGCCCTTGGTTCAGTCACAGCAGAGGTGGCCACACCCACACCCTCTGTGACCTCGGCGTTCCACCCTCCTGCAGCCCCGCCCGCCCCCCTCCGCCGCCGCCGGTTGCCCTGGGCTACGGAAGCTGCGTCCTGGGGCCAGGGGGTTCCCGGGAGGCCAAGGGAAGACACGATGGCCTTCGATGAGTCGCAGGGGCCTTACGTGGGCTTGTGTGGTTGGGCTCACCTCTTACCTTTCAGTGAACTCTGCGAGAAGACAGGGACCCGCAGCCTCACAGTTGGGCTCCACGGTAAGGTGTGCGGGACAGACCTCAAACTGGCCCACGGCACGGAGCAACACCCGCCATCGAGAGGTCTACAAGAGAGCCGCTGCAGCTCGCCCACAGGTCCGAGAAAACGAGATTCTTCTTTATGTAAGCGAGTTTTGGGGAGATTTGTTGCAAAGCATTATCACAGCAAGAGCCGACTAGTACAACATTCTCCAAATCACTGCCATGTCCACGGCTGCCACCGAGCCTACGTGTAAGGCAACTGTGTCCTCGAACTTTGAGAACTCCTGAATTCTCGGTGCCTCTCCAACACAGTGTACGTGGCTAAGGTGTCCCCAGATAACTTCACTAACGTACCACCGAGACCGCCCTAAGCTTTTATTAAACGCAATGCAACGCTCTTTCTATTCGTTTTCTGTTTCTACGTAGGTAAGATGCTTTCCGTCAATCTAAAAGGATGGAAAATTGGCACAGAACACTCTGTGCATAGTTGTTTTTCACCAAGGAAAATCACAAACGAAACAGGCCTTTCACCGGGTGTAGAGCACTAACGCCCCCTAGTGCCCCTAAATGCCAAGTGAACAGAGGCACTTAATTAAATATCGAATCCCAGCTCTCTCCGCTTGAGAGGGAGAGCAAGCCATTCTCAAGTGGAGGAGGGATGTTTTCAGCAGCTATCTGCAACGTTCTGTGGACCTGGCCACTGTGTAGCTACAAAGAAACCTTTTGTCCGAGGAAACTAACTCAAGAAACTTGAAAGTGGAAAAAGCGAGAAAGAATGAGACAATACCCTTATCTTGGTGACTCATTCACTTATTCGTTCACTTACCAAATCAAACACCCACTACGTGTAGAGAGTACTGTGCTGAAAACCGCACAGAACACGGAGACGTACCCCCATTCGCAGGGAGGTTAGATACCAGAGAGGGAGACAAGATGTAGATTACCTTACGGCAGTTCCGCACGTGTCTTGTTAAACTGTTTACAGCTTCAGGGGAGAGAAGGGATCCAGGAATCGCTTGGATTCTCAGTGAAGTCTTCCCAGAGAAGGAGGTGCAAAATAGGTGGACTGGAAGAAACAAAAAAAATTAACCTCGTGGGTAGATATGAAACGGAGCAGAGGTGCACAGGTATTTAGACCCCGTTCTTCCTTGAAACGTCTAGAAAGTGAAACTGAAGCCGAATTACGGAGGGCCTTGAGTGTCAGTCTTAGGAGCTTGGCCGTATGGGGATGACAGCGGGTGCCACGGGCGGCTCGGAAGAGGGCAAGGGCGTAACCCAAGAGCCCTGGGAGGTGTAGGAGAGGTCGCAGCGAGGGAGATAGAAAGGCATGCGATTCTCCGAAGCAGTCACCGTAACCCAGGTGTAAACTCATCAACGGTAGACGCGGAGTAAGGGCGACACAGACGGCAGGGAGGAGTACGAGGGACGCTAGAAAGGAAAACGGTCAGGGCTTCACCAGGGATTGGGTGCATTCCTTTCTCCCTCTAACAGAGGTGATCAGTAACCGGGCTAGTCGCTGGGAATCAAGGGTAAGCAAAACAGGCGTCATCTCTTCTTCCTCACGGACCACGGGCTAAACTTACCTACCTGAAACTGGATGTGAAAGGCGACGACGGCCATAAGCCAGAGGTGCGTGTTGTCACGTGAGCTACGGTAGGGGGACGTGATGAGTTGAGTAGGTAAGGGGACGCCTTCTTGACCAAGTGACACCTGAGAAGAGATGAGAAGGGTGAGGCGGCATCAGTCAGCTGCAAGCTAAACAGAGGGACACCTCCTGCAGAGGGGCAGCACGGGCAATGCGCCGTCGTAAGTATGCAGGCCTGAGAGGAGGCCGCTGCGGGCAGGATGATTGAGAATGAAAGGAAGGAGCGGCAAGACGAGGCCGCAGAGATCACGCTCCACCCTGCCCAGGGGATGCCCTGCCCTGCGGACTAGCACACCCAGAGAGAGAGTACCAGCGCACAGCCAGATGAGAAGCCTGCTCGAGAATGCAAGCCAACGCTGCTTCTTTCACCAAGAGGGTCTTGCCTGGTAAACTAAACAGCGGATCCATGGAGCGGACACGTGATTTACATTCTGAAGCAGGCGCCCCCCGCCTTACGGAACGGCGACGGTTCTCAGGGGGGCCGGGCGGGAGCCGCTCCGCGCGTCTGTGCCAGGGACCCACCCGCCTGCGCGACCTCCGGCCGCCCCGCAGGAAGCTACGACGCCCAGTCCCACGGCTACCTGTGCGGCGAGGTGTACCCCGCGGACGCGTGCCACACACACTTCAAGTGGGAGGGCGGCCTGAGTGGCAAGGCGAGAGGCCGGCCTGCCGCGCAGACCAAGAAGGCGCTCTTCGGCCTGGGCCTCGGTGCTTGCGCCGCCCCCCCTGGGCCTACCGGGCTCTGAGGGCCCTGCCCTGGACCCCCTGCCCCCCTGCCCTTGGTTCAGTCACAGCAGAGGTGGCCACACCCACACCCTCTGTGACCTCGGCGTTCCACCCTCCTGCAGCCCCGCCCGCCCCCCTCCGCCGCCGCCGGTTGCCCTGGGCTACGGAAGCTGCGTCCTGGGGCCAGGGGGTTCCCGGGAGGCCAAGGGAAGACACGATGGCCTTCGATGAGTCGCAGGGGCCTTACGTGGGCTTGTGTGGTTGGGCTCACCTCTTACCTTTCAGTGAACTCTGCGAGAAGACAGGGACCCGCAGCCTCACAGTTGGGCTCCACGGTAAGGTGTGCGGGACAGACCTCAAACTGGCCCACGGCACGGAGCAACACCCGCCATCGAGAGGTCTACAAGAGAGCCGCTGCAGCTCGCCCACAGGTCCGAGAAAACGAGATTCTTCTTTATGTAAGCGAGTTTTGGGGAGATTTGTTGCAAAGCATTATCACAGCAAGAGCCGACTAGTACAACATTCTCCAAATCACTGCCATGTCCACGGCTGCCACCGAGCCTACGTGTAAGGCAACTGTGTCCTCGAACTTTGAGAACTCCTGAATTCTCGGTGCCTCTCCAACACAGTGTACGTGGCTAAGGTGTCCCCAGATAACTTCACTAACGTACCACCGAGACCGCCCTAAGCTTTTATTAAACGCAATGCAACGCTCTTTCTATTCGTTTTCTGTTTCTACGTAGGTAAGATGCTTTCCGTCAATCTAAAAGGATGGAAAATTGGCACAGAACACTCTGTGCATAGTTGTTTTTCACCAAGGAAAATCACAAACGAAACAGGCCTTTCACCGGGTGTAGAGCACTAACGCCCCCTAGTGCCCCTAAATGCCAAGTGAACAGAGGCACTTAATTAAATATCGAATCCCAGCTCTCTCCGCTTGAGAGGGAGAGCAAGCCATTCTCAAGTGGAGGAGGGATGTTTTCAGCAGCTATCTGCAACGTTCTGTGGACCTGGCCACTGTGTAGCTACAAAGAAACCTTTTGTCCGAGGAAACTAACTCAAGAAACTTGAAAGTGGAAAAAGCGAGAAAGAATGAGACAATACCCTTATCTTGGTGACTCATTCACTTATTCGTTCACTTACCAAATCAAACACCCACTACGTGTAGAGAGTACTGTGCTGAAAACCGCACAGAACACGGAGACGTACCCCCATTCGCAGGGAGGTTAGATACCAGAGAGGGAGACAAGATGTAGATTACCTTACGGCAGTTCCGCACGTGTCTTGTTAAACTGTTTACGGCTTCAGGGGAGAGAAGGGATCCAGGAATCGCTTGGATTCTCAGTGAAGTCTTCCCAGAGAAGGAGGTGCAAAATAGGTGGACTGGAAGAAACAAAAAAAATTAACCTCGTGGGTAGATATGAAACGGAGCAGAGGTGCACAGGTATTTAGACCCCGTTCTTCCTTGAAACGTCTAGAAAGTGAAACTGAAGCCGAATTACGGAGGGCCTTGAGTGTCAGTCTTAGGAGCTTGGCCGTATGGGGATGACAGCGGGTGCCACGGGCGGCTCGGAAGAGGGCAAGGGCGTAACCCAAGAGCCCTGGGAGGTGTAGGAGAGGTCGCAGCGAGGGAGATAGAAAGGCATGCGATTCTCCGAAGCAGTCACCGTAACCCAGGTGTAAACTCATCAACGGTAGACGCGGAGTAAGGGCGACACAGACGGCAGGGAGGAGTACGAGGGACGCTAGAAAGGAAAACGGTCAGGGCTTCACCAGGGATTGGGTGCATTCCTTTCTCCCTCTAACAGAGGTGATCAGTAACCGGGCTAGTCGCTGGGAATCAAGGGTAAGCAAAACAGGCGTCATCTCTTCTTCCTCACGGACCACGGGCTAAACCTACCTACCTGAAACTGGATGTGAAAGGCGACGACGGCCATAAGCCAGAGGTGCGTGGTGTCACGTGAGCTACGGTAGGGGGACGTGATGAGTTGAGTAGGTAAGGGGACGCCTTCTTGACCAAGTGACACCTGAGAAGAGATGAGAAGGGTGAGGCGGCATCAGTCAGCTGCAAGCTAAACAGAGGGACACCTCCTGCAGAGGGGCAGCACGGGCAATGCGCCGTCGTAAGTATGCAGGCCTGAGAGGAGGCCGCTGCGGGCAGGATGATTGAGAATGAAAGGAAGGAGCGGCAAGACGAGGCCGCAGAGATCACGCTCCACCCTGCCCAGGGGATGCCCTGCCCTGCGGACTAGCACACCCAGAGAGAGAGTACCAGCGCACAGCCAGATGAGAAGCCTGCTCGAGAATGCAAGCCAACGCTGCTTCTTTCACCAAGAGGGTCTTGCCTGGTAAACTAAACAGCGGATCCATGGAGCGGACACGTGATTTACATTCTGAAGCAGGCGCCCCCCGCCTTACGGAACGGCGACGGTTCTCAGGGGGGCCGGGCGGGAGCCGCTCCGCGCGTCTGTGCCAGGGACCCACCCGCCTGCGCGACCTCCGGCCGCCCCGCAGGAAGCTACGACGCCCAGTCCCACGGCTACCTGTGCGGCGAGGTGTACCCCGCGGACGCGTGCCACACACACTTCAAGTGGGAGGGCGGCCTGAGTGGCAAGGCGAGAGGCCGGCCTGCCGCGCAGACCAAGAAGGCGCTCTTCGGCCTGGGCCTCGGTGCTTGCGCCGCCCCCCCTGGGCCTACCGGGCTCTGAGGGCCCTGCCCTGGACCCCCTGCCCCCCTGCCCTTGGTTCAGTCACAGCAGAGGTGGCCACACCCACACCCTCTGTGACCTCGGCGTTCCACCCTCCTGCAGCCCCGCCCGCCCCCCTCCGCCGCCGGTTGCCCTGGGCTACGGAAGCTGCGTCCTGGGGCCAGGGGGTTCCCGGGAGGCCAAGGGAAGACACGATGGCCTTCGATGAGTCGCAGGGGCCTTACGTGGGCTTGTGTGGTTGGGCTCACCTCTTACCTTTCAGTGAACTCTGCGAGAAGACAGGGACCCGCAGCCTCACAGTTGGGCTCCACGGTAAGGTGTGCGGGACAGACCTCAAACTGGCCCACGGCACGGAGCAACACCCGCCATCGAGAGGTCTACAAGAGAGCCGCTGCAGCTCGCCCACAGGTCCGAGAAAACGAGATTCTTCTTTATGTAAGCGAGTTTTGGGGAGATTTGTTGCAAAGCATTATCACAGCAAGAGCCGACTAGTACAACATTCTCCAAATCACTGCCATGTCCACGGCTGCCACCGAGCCTACGTGTAAGGCAACTGTGTCCTCGAACTTTGAGAACTCCTGAATTCTCGGTGCCTCTCCAACACAGTGTACGTGGCTAAGGTGTCCCCAGATAACTTCACTAACGTACCACCGAGACCGCCCTAAGCTTTTATTAAACGCAATGCAACGCTCTTTCTATTCGTTTTCTGTTTCTACGTAGGTAAGATGCTTTCCGTCAATCTAAAAGGATGGAAAATTGGCACAGAACACTCTGTGCATAGTTGTTTTTCACCAAGGAAAATCACAAACGAAACAGGCCTTTCACCGGGTGTAGAGCACTAACGCCCCCTAGTGCCCCTAAATGCCAAGTGAACAGAGGCACTTAATTAAATATCGAATCCCAGCTCTCTCCGCTTGAGAGGGAGAGCAAGCCATTCTCAAGTGGAGGAGGGATGTTTTCAGCAGCTATCTGCAACGTTCTGTGGACCTGGCCACTGTGTAGCTACAAAGAAACCTTTTGTCCGAGGAAACTAACTCAAGAAACTTGAAAGTGGAAAAAGCGAGAAAGAATGAGACAATACCCTTATCTTGGTGACTCATTCACTTATTCGTTCACTTACCAAATCAAACACCCACTACGTGTAGAGAGTACTGTGCTGAAAACCGCACAGAACACGGAGACGTACCCCCATTCGCAGGGAGGTTAGATACCAGAGAGGGAGACAAGATGTAGATTACCTTACGGCAGTTCCGCACGTGTCTTGTTAAACTGTTTACGGCTTCAGGGGAGAGAAGGGATCCAGGAATCGCTTGGATTCTCAGTGAAGTCTTCCCAGAGAAGGAGGTGCAAAATAGGTGGACTGGAAGAAACAAAAAAAATTAACCTCGTGGGTAGATATGAAACGGAGCAGAGGTGCACAGGTATTTAGACCCCGTTCTTCCTTGAAACGTCTAGAAAGTGAAACTGAAGCCGAATTACGGAGGGCCTTGAGTGTCAGTCTTAGGAGCTTGGCCGTATGGGGATGACAGCGGGTGCCACGGGCGGCTCGGAAGAGGGCAAGGGCGTAACCCAAGAGCCCTGGGAGGTGTAGGAGAGGTCGCAGCGAGGGAGATAGAAAGGCATGCGATTCTCCGAAGCAGTCACCGTAACCCAGGTGTAAACTCATCAACGGTAGACGCGGAGTAAGGGCGACACAGACGGCAGGGAGGAGTACGAGGGACGCTAGAAAGGAAAACGGTCAGGGCTTCACCAGGGATTGGGTGCATTCCTTTCTCCCTCTAACAGAGGTGATCAGTAACCGGGCTAGTCGCTGGGAATCAAGGGTAAGCAAAACAGGCGTCATCTCTTCTTCCTCACGGACCACGGGCTAAACCTACCTACCTGAAACTGGATGTGAAAGGCGACGACGGCCATAAGCCAGAGGTGCGTGGTGTCACGTGAGCTACGGTAGGGGGACGTGATGAGTTGAGTAGGTAAGGGGACGCCTTCTTGACCAAGTGACACCTGAGAAGAGATGAGAAGGGTGAGGCGGCATCAGTCAGCTGCAAGCTAAACAGAGGGACACCTCCTGCAGAGGGGCAGCACGGGCAATGCGCCGTCGTAAGTATGCAGGCCTGAGAGGAGGCCGCTGCGGGCAGGATGATTGAGAATGAAAGGAAGGAGCGGCAAGACGAGGCCGCAGAGATCACGCTCCACCCTGCCCAGGGGATGCCCTGCCCTGCGGACTAGCACACCCAGAGAGAGAGTACCAGCGCACAGCCAGATGAGAAGCCTGCTCGAGAATGCAAGCCAACGCTGCTTCTTTCACCAAGAGGGTCTTGCCTGGTAAACTAAACAGCGGATCCATGGAGCGGACACGTGATTTACATTCTGAAGCAGGCGCCCCGCCTTACGGAACGGCGACGGTTCTCAGGGGGGCCGGGCGGGAGCCGCTCCGCGCGTCTGTGCCAGGGACCCACCCGCCTGCGCGACCTCCGGCCGCCCCGCAGGAAGCTACGACGCCCAGTCCCACGGCTACCTGTGCGGCGAGGTGTACCCCGCGGACGCGTGCCACACACACTTCAAGTGGGAGGGCGGCCTGAGCGGCAAGGCGAGAGGCCGGCCTGCCGCGCAGACCAAGAAGGCGCTCTTCGGCCTGGGCCTCGGTGCTTGCGCCGCCCCCCCTGGGCCTACCGGGCTCTGAGGGCCCTGCCCTGGACCCCCTGCCCCCCTGCCCTTGGTTCAGTCACAGCAGAGGTGGCCACACCCACACCCTCTGTGACCTCGGCGTTCCACCCTCCTGCAGCCCCGCCCGCCCCCCTCCGCCGCCGGTTGCCCTGGGCTACGGAAGCTGCGTCCTGGGGCCAGGGGGTTCCCGGGAGGCCAAGGGAAGACACGATGGCCTTCGATGAGTCGCAGGGGCCTTACGTGGGCTTGTGTGGTTGGGCTCACCTCTTACCTTTCAGTGAACTCTGCGAGAAGACAGGGACCCGCAGCCTCACAGTTGGGCTCCACGGTAAGGTGTGCGGGACAGACCTCAAACTGACCCACGGCACGGAGCAACACCCGCCATCGAGAGGTCTACAAGAGAGCCGCTGCAGCTCGCCCACAGGTCCGAGAAAACGAGATTCTTCTTTATGTAAGCGAGTTTTGGGGAGATTTGTTGCAAAGCATTATCACAGCAAGAGCCGACTAGTACAACATTCTCCAAATCACTGCCATGTCCACGGCTGCCACCGAGCCTACGTGTAAGGCAACTGTGTCCTCGAACTTTGAGAACTCCTGAATTCTCGGTGCCTCTCCAACACAGTGTACGTGGCTAAGGTGTCCCCAGATAACTTCACTAACGTACCACCGAGACCGCCCTAAGCTTTTATTAAACGCAATGCAACGCTCTTTCTATTCGTTTTCTGTTTCTACGTAGGTAAGATGCTTTCCGTCAATCTAAAAGGATGGAAAATTGGCACAGAACACTCTGTGCATAGTTGTTTTTCACCAAGGAAAATCACAAACGAAACAGGCCTTTCACCGGGTGTAGAGCACTAATGCCCCCTAGTGCCCCTAAATGCCAAGTGAACAGAGGCACTTAATTAAATATCGAATCCCAGCTCTCTCCGCTTGAGAGGGAGAGCAAGCCATTCTCAAGTGGAGGAGGGATGTTTTCAGCAGCTATCTGCAACGTTCTGTGGACCTGGCCACTGTGTAGCTACAAAGAAACCTTTTGTCCGAGGAAACTAACTCAAGAAACTTGAAAGTGGAAAAAGCGAGAAAGAATGAGACAATACCCTTATCTTGGTGACTCATTCACTTATTCGTTCACTTACCAAATCAAACACCCACTACGTGTAGAGAGTACTGTGCTGAAAACCGCACAGAACACGGAGACGTACCCCCATTCGCAGGGAGGTTAGATACCAGAGAGGGAGACAAGATGTAGATTACCTTACGGCAGTTCCGCACGTGTCTTGTTAAACTGTTTACAGCTTCAGGGGAGAGAAGGGATCCAGGAATCGCTTGGATTCTCAGTGAAGTCTTCCCAGAGAAGGAGGTGCAAAATAGGTGGACTGGAAGAAACAAAAAAAATTAACCTCGTGGGTAGATATGAAACGGAGCAGAGGTGCACAGGTATTTAGACCCCGTTCTTCCTTGAAACGTCTAGAAAGTGAAACTGAAGCCGAATTACGGAGGGCCTTGAGTGTCAGTCTTAGGAGCTTGGCCGTATGGGGATGACAGCGGGTGCCACGGGCGGCTCGGAAGAGGGCAAGGGCGTAACCCAAGAGCCCTGGGAGGTGTAGGAGAGGTCGCAGCGAGGGAGATAGAAAGGCATGCGATTCTCCGAAGCAGTCACCGTAACCCAGGTGTAAACTCATCAACGGTAGACGCGGAGTAAGGGCGACACAGACGGCAGGGAGGAGTACGAGGGACGCTAGAAAGGAAAACGGTCAGGGCTTCACCAGGGATTGGGTGCATTCCTTTCTCCCTCTAACAGAGGTGATCAGTAACCGGGCTAGTCGCTGGGAATCAAGGGTAAGCAAAACAGGCGTCATCTCTTCTTCCTCACGGACCACGGGCTAAACTTACCTACCTGAAACTGGATGTGAAAGGCGACGACGGCCATAAGCCAGAGGTGCGTGTTGTCACGTGAGCTACGGTAGGGGGACGTGATGAGTTGAGTAGGTAAGGGGACGCCTTCTTGACCAAGTGACACCTGAGAAGAGATGAGAAGGGTGAGGCGGCATCAGTCAGCTGCAAGCTAAACAGAGGGACACCTCCTGCAGAGGGGCAGCACGGGCAATGCGCCGTCGTAAGTATGCAGGCCTGAGAGGAGGCCGCTGCGGGCAGGATGATTGAGAATGAAAGGAAGGAGCGGCAAGACGAGGCCGCAGAGATCACGCTCCACCCTGCCCAGGGGATGCCCTGCCCTGCGGACTAGCACACCCAGAGAGAGAGTACCAGCGCACAGCCAGATGAGAAGCCTGCTCGAGAATGCAAGCCAACGCTGCTTCTTTCACCAAGAGGGTCTTGCCTGGTAAACTAAACAGCGGATCCATGGAGCGGACACGTGATTTACATTCTGAAGCAGGCGCCCCCCGCCTTACGGAACGGCGACGGTTCTCAGGGGGGCCGGGCGGGAGCCGCTCCGCGCGTCTGTGCCAGGGACCCACCCGCCTGCGCGACCTCCGGCCGCCCCGCAGGAAGCTACGACGCCCAGTCCCACGGCTACCTGTGCGGCGAGGTGTACCCCGCGGACGCGTGCCACACACACTTCAAGTGGGAGGGCGGCCTGAGTGGCAAGGCGAGAGGCCGGCCTGCCGCGCAGACCAAGAAGGCGCTCTTCGGCCCGGGCCTCGGTGCTTGCGCCGCCCCCCCTGGGCCTACCGGGCTCTGAGGGCCCTGCCCTGGACCCCCTGCCCCCCTGCCCTTGGTTCAGTCACAGCAGAGGTGGCCACACCCACACCCTCTGTGACCTCGGCGTTCCACCCTCCTGCAGCCCCGCCCGCCCCCCTCCGCCGCCGCCGGTTGCCCTGGGCTACGGAAGCTGCGTCCTGGGGCCAGGGGGTTCCCGGGAGGCCAAGGGAAGACACGATGGCCTTCGATGAGTCGCAGGGGCCTTACGTGGGCTTGTGTGGTTGGGCTCACCTCTTACCTTTCAGTGAACTCTGCGAGAAGACAGGGACCCGCAGCCTCACAGTTGGGCTCCACGGTAAGGTGTGCGGGACAGACCTCAAACTGGCCCACGGCACGGAGCAACACCCGCCATCGAGAGGTCTACAAGAGAGCCGCTGCAGCTCGCCCACAGGTCCGAGAAAACGAGATTCTTCTTTATGTAAGCGAGTTTTGGGGAGATTTGTTGCAAAGCATTATCACAGCAAGAGCCGACTAGTACAACATTCTCCAAATCACTGCCATGTCCACGGCTGCCACCGAGCCTACGTGTAAGGCAACTGTGTCCTCGAACTTTGAGAACTCCTGAATTCTCGGTGCCTCTCCAACACAGTGTACGTGGCTAAGGTGTCCCCAGATAACTTCACTAACGTACCACCGAGACCGCCCTAAGCTTTTATTAAACGCAATGCAACGCTCTTTCTATTCGTTTTCTGTTTCTACGTAGGTAAGATGCTTTCCGTCAATCTAAAAGGATGGAAAATTGGCACAGAACACTCTGTGCATAGTTGTTTTTCACCAAGGAAAATCACAAACGAAACAGGCCTTTCACCGGGTGTAGAGCACTAATGCCCCCTAGTGCCCCTAAATGCCAAGTGAACAGAGGCACTTAATTAAATATCGAATCCCAGCTCTCTCCGCTTGAGAGGGAGAGCAAGCCATTCTCAAGTGGAGGAGGGATGTTTTCAGCAGCTATCTGCAACGTTCTGTGGACCTGGCCACTGTGTAGCTACAAAGAAACCTTTTGTCCGAGGAAACTAACTCAAGAAACTTGAAAGTGGAAAAAGCGAGAAAGAATGAGACAATACCCTTATCTTGGTGACTCATTCACTTATTCGTTCACTTACCAAATCAAACACCCACTACGTGTAGAGAGTACTGTGCTGAAAACCGCACAGAACACGGAGACGTACCCCCATTCGCAGGGAGGTTAGATACCAGAGAGGGAGACAAGATGTAGATTACCTTACGGCAGTTCCGCACGTGTCTTGTTAAACTGTTTACAGCTTCAGGGGAGAGAAGGGATCCAGGAATCGCTTGGATTCTCAGTGAAGTCTTCCCAGAGAAGGAGGTGCAAAATAGGTGGACTGGAAGAAACAAAAAAAATTAACCTCGTGGGTAGATATGAAACGGAGCAGAGGTGCACAGGTATTTAGACCCCGTTCTTCCTTGAAACGTCTAGAAAGTGAAACTGAAGCCGAATTACGGAGGGCCTTGAGTGTCAGTCTTAGGAGCTTGGCCGTATGGGGATGACAGCGGGTGCCACGGGCGGCTCGGAAGAGGGCAAGGGCGTAACCCAAGAGCCCTGGGAGGTGTAGGAGAGGTCGCAGCGAGGGAGATAGAAAGGCATGCGATTCTCCGAAGCAGTCACCGTAACCCAGGTGTAAACTCATCAACGGTAGACGCGGAGTAAGGGCGACACAGACGGCAGGGAGGAGTACGAGGGACGCTAGAAAGGAAAACGGTCAGGGCTTCACCAGGGATTGGGTGCATTCCTTTCTCCCTCTAACAGAGGTGATCAGTAACCGGGCTAGTCGCTGGGAATCAAGGGTAAGCAAAACAGGCGTCATCTCTTCTTCCTCACGGACCACGGGCTAAACTTACCTACCTGAAACTGGATGTGAAAGGCGACGACGGCCATAAGCCAGAGGTGCGTGTTGTCACGTGAGCTACGGTAGGGGGACGTGATGAGTTGAGTAGGTAAGGGGACGCCTTCTTGACCAAGTGACACCTGAGAAGAGATGAGAAGGGTGAGGCGGCATCAGTCAGCTGCAAGCTAAACAGAGGGACACCTCCTGCAGAGGGGCAGCACGGGCAATGCGCCGTCGTAAGTATGCAGGCCTGAGAGGAGGCCGCTGCGGGCAGGATGATTGAGAATGAAAGGAAGGAGCGGCAAGACGAGGCCGCAGAGATCACGCTCCACCCTGCCCAGGGGATGCCCTGCCCTGCGGACTAGCACACCCAGAGAGAGAGTACCAGCGCACAGCCAGATGAGAAGCCTGCTCGAGAATGCAAGCCAACGCTGCTTCTTTCACCAAGAGGGTCTTGCCTGGTAAACTAAACAGCGGATCCATGGAGCGGACACGTGATTTACATTCTGAAGCAGGCGCCCCCCGCCTTACGGAACGGCGACGGTTCTCAGGGGGGCCGGGCGGGAGCCGCTCCGCGCGTCTGTGCCAGGGACCCACCCGCCTGCGCGACCTCCGGCCGCCCCGCAGGAAGCTACGACGCCCAGTCCCACGGCTACCTGTGCGGCGAGGTGTACCCCGCGGACGCGTGCCACACACACTTCAAGTGGGAGGGCGGCCTGAGTGGCAAGGCGAGAGGCCGGCCTGCCGCGCAGACCAAGAAGGCGCTCTTCGGCCCGGGCCTCGGTGCTTGCGCCGCCCCCCCTGGGCCTACCGGGCTCTGAGGGCCCTGCCCTGGACCCCCTGCCCCCCTGCCCTTGGTTCAGTCACAGCAGAGGTGGCCACACCCACACCCTCTGTGACCTCGGCGTTCCACCCTCCTGCAGCCCCGCCCGCCCCCCTCCGCCGCCGCCGGTTGCCCTGGGCTACGGAAGCTGCGTCCTGGGGCCAGGGGGTTCCCGGGAGGCCAAGGGAAGACACGATGGCCTTCGATGAGTCGCAGGGGCCTTACGTGGGCTTGTGTGGTTGGGCTCACCTCTTACCTTTCAGTGAACTCTGCGAGAAGACAGGGACCCGCAGCCTCACAGTTGGGCTCCACGGTAAGGTGTGCGGGACAGACCTCAAACTGGCCCACGGCACGGAGCAACACCCGCCATCGAGAGGTCTACAAGAGAGCCGCTGCAGCTCGCCCACAGGTCCGAGAAAACGAGATTCTTCTTTATGTAAGCGAGTTTTGGGGAGATTTGTTGCAAAGCATTATCACAGCAAGAGCCGACTAGTACAACATTCTCCAAATCACTGCCATGTCCACGGCTGCCACCGAGCCTACGTGTAAGGCAACTGTGTCCTCGAACTTTGAGAACTCCTGAATTCTCGGTGCCTCTCCAACACAGTGTACGTGGCTAAGGTGTCCCCAGATAACTTCACTAACGTACCACCGAGACCGCCCTAAGCTTTTATTAAACGCAATGCAACGCTCTTTCTATTCGTTTTCTGTTTCTACGTAGGTAAGATGCTTTCCGTCAATCTAAAAGGATGGAAAATTGGCACAGAACACTCTGTGCATAGTTGTTTTTCACCAAGGAAAATCACAAACGAAACAGGCCTTTCACCGGGTGTAGAGCACTAACGCCCCCTAGTGCCCCTAAATGCCAAGTGAACAGAGGCACTTAATTAAATATCGAATCCCAGCTCTCTCCGCTTGAGAGGGAGAGCAAGCCATTCTCAAGTGGAGGAGGGATGTTTTCAGCAGCTATCTGCAACGTTCTGTGGACCTGGCCACTGTGTAGCTACAAAGAAACCTTTTGTCCGAGGAAACTAACTCAAGAAACTTGAAAGTGGAAAAAGCGAGAAAGAATGAGACAATACCCTTATCTTGGTGACTCATTCACTTATTCGTTCACTTACCAAATCAAACACCCACTACGTGTAGAGAGTACTGTGCTGAAAACCGCACAGAACACGGAGACGTACCCCCATTCGCAGGGAGGTTAGATACCAGAGAGGGAGACAAGATGTAGATTACCTTACGGCAGTTCCGCACGTGTCTTGTTAAACTGTTTACGGCTTCAGGGGAGAGAAGGGATCCAGGAATCGCTTGGATTCTCAGTGAAGTCTTCCCAGAGAAGGAGGTGCAAAATAGGTGGACTGGAAGAAACAAAAAAAATTAACCTCGTGGGTAGATATGAAACGGAGCAGAGGTGCACAGGTATTTAGACCCCGTTCTTCCTTGAAACGTCTAGAAAGTGAAACTGAAGCCGAATTACGGAGGGCCTTGAGTGTCAGTCTTAGGAGCTTGGCCGTATGGGGATGACAGCGGGTGCCACGGGCGGCTCGGAAGAGGGCAAGGGCGTAACCCAAGAGCCCTGGGAGGTGTAGGAGAGGTCGCAGCGAGGGAGATAGAAAGGCATGCGATTCTCCGAAGCAGTCACCGTAACCCAGGTGTAAACTCATCAACGGTAGACGCGGAGTAAGGGCGACACAGACGGCAGGGAGGAGTACGAGGGACGCTAGAAAGGAAAACGGTCAGGGCTTCACCAGGGATTGGGTGCATTCCTTTCTCCCTCTAACAGAGGTGATCAGTAACCGGGCTAGTCGCTGGGAATCAAGGGTAAGCAAAACAGGCGTCATCTCTTCTTCCTCACGGACCACGGGCTAAACCTACCTACCTGAAACTGGATGTGAAAGGCGACGACGGCCATAAGCCAGAGGTGCGTGGTGTCACGTGAGCTACGGTAGGGGGACGTGATGAGTTGAGTAGGTAAGGGGACGCCTTCTTGACCAAGTGACACCTGAGAAGAGATGAGAAGGGTGAGGCGGCATCAGTCAGCTGCAAGCTAAACAGAGGGACACCTCCTGCAGAGGGGCAGCACGGGCAATGCGCCGTCGTAAGTATGCAGGCCTGAGAGGAGGCCGCTGCGGGCAGGATGATTGAGAATGAAAGGAAGGAGCGGCAAGACGAGGCCGCAGAGATCACGCTCCACCCTGCCCAGGGGATGCCCTGCCCTGCGGACTAGCACACCCAGAGAGAGAGTACCAGCGCACAGCCAGATGAGAAGCCTGCTCGAGAATGCAAGCCAACGCTGCTTCTTTCACCAAGAGGGTCTTGCCTGGTAAACTAAACAGCGGATCCATGGAGCGGACACGTGATTTACATTCTGAAGCAGGCGCCCCCCGCCTTACGGAACGGCGACGGTTCTCAGGGGGGCCGGGCGGGAGCCGCTCCGCGCGTCTGTGCCAGGGACCCACCCGCCTGCGCGACCTCCGGCCGCCCCGCAGGAAGCTACGACGCCCAGTCCCACGGCTACCTGTGCGGCGAGGTGTACCCCGCGGACGCGTGCCACACACACTTCAAGTGGGAGGGCGGCCTGAGTGGCAAGGCGAGAGGCCGGCCTGCCGCGCAGACCAAGAAGGCGCTCTTCGGCCTGGGCCTCGGTGCTTGCGCCGCCCCCCCTGGGCCTACCGGGCTCTGAGGGCCCTGCCCTGGACCCCCTGCCCCCCTGCCCTTGGTTCAGTCACAGCAGAGGTGGCCACACCCACACCCTCTGTGACCTCGGCGTTCCACCCTCCTGCAGCCCCGCCCGCCCCCCTCCGCCGCCGGTTGCCCTGGGCTACGGAAGCTGCGTCCTGGGGCCAGGGGGTTCCCGGGAGGCCAAGGGAAGACACGATGGCCTTCGATGAGTCGCAGGGGCCTTACGTGGGCTTGTGTGGTTGGGCTCACCTCTTACCTTTCAGTGAACTCTGCGAGAAGACAGGGACCCGCAGCCTCACAGTTGGGCTCCACGGTAAGGTGTGCGGGACAGACCTCAAACTGGCCCACGGCACGGAGCAACACCCGCCATCGAGAGGTCTACAAGAGAGCCGCTGCAGCTCGCCCACAGGTCCGAGAAAACGAGATTCTTCTTTATGTAAGCGAGTTTTGGGGAGATTTGTTGCAAAGCATTATCACAGCAAGAGCCGACTAGTACAACATTCTCCAAATCACTGCCATGTCCACGGCTGCCACCGAGCCTACGTGTAAGGCAACTGTGTCCTCGAACTTTGAGAACTCCTGAATTCTCGGTGCCTCTCCAACACAGTGTACGTGGCTAAGGTGTCCCCAGATAACTTCACTAACGTACCACCGAGACCGCCCTAAGCTTTTATTAAACGCAATGCAACGCTCTTTCTATTCGTTTTCTGTTTCTACGTAGGTAAGATGCTTTCCGTCAATCTAAAAGGATGGAAAATTGGCACAGAACACTCTGTGCATAGTTGTTTTTCACCAAGGAAAATCACAAACGAAACAGGCCTTTCACCGGGTGTAGAGCACTAACGCCCCCTAGTGCCCCTAAATGCCAAGTGAACAGAGGCACTTAATTAAATATCGAATCCCAGCTCTCTCCGCTTGAGAGGGAGAGCAAGCCATTCTCAAGTGGAGGAGGGATGTTTTCAGCAGCTATCTGCAACGTTCTGTGGACCTGGCCACTGTGTAGCTACAAAGAAACCTTTTGTCCGAGGAAACTAACTCAAGAAACTTGAAAGTGGAAAAAGCGAGAAAGAATGAGACAATACCCTTATCTTGGTGACTCATTCACTTATTCGTTCACTTACCAAATCAAACACCCACTACGTGTAGAGAGTACTGTGCTGAAAACCGCACAGAACACGGAGACGTACCCCCATTCGCAGGGAGGTTAGATACCAGAGAGGGAGACAAGATGTAGATTACCTTACGGCAGTTCCGCACGTGTCTTGTTAAACTGTTTACGGCTTCAGGGGAGAGAAGGGATCCAGGAATCGCTTGGATTCTCAGTGAAGTCTTCCCAGAGAAGGAGGTGCAAAATAGGTGGACTGGAAGAAACAAAAAAAATTAACCTCGTGGGTAGATATGAAACGGAGCAGAGGTGCACAGGTATTTAGACCCCGTTCTTCCTTGAAACGTCTAGAAAGTGAAACTGAAGCCGAATTACGGAGGGCCTTGAGTGTCAGTCTTAGGAGCTTGGCCGTATGGGGATGACAGCGGGTGCCACGGGCGGCTCGGAAGAGGGCAAGGGCGTAACCCAAGAGCCCTGGGAGGTGTAGGAGAGGTCGCAGCGAGGGAGATAGAAAGGCATGCGATTCTCCGAAGCAGTCACCGTAACCCAGGTGTAAACTCATCAACGGTAGACGCGGAGTAAGGGCGACACAGACGGCAGGGAGGAGTACGAGGGACGCTAGAAAGGAAAACGGTCAGGGCTTCACCAGGGATTGGGTGCATTCCTTTCTCCCTCTAACAGAGGTGATCAGTAACCGGGCTAGTCGCTGGGAATCAAGGGTAAGCAAAACAGGCGTCATCTCTTCTTCCTCACGGACCACGGGCTAAACCTACCTACCTGAAACTGGATGTGAAAGGCGACGACGGCCATAAGTCAGAGGTGCGTGGTGTCACGTGAGCTACGGTAGGGGGACGTGATGAGTTGAGTAGGTAAGGGGACGCCTTCTTGACCAAGTGACACCTGAGAAGAGATGAGAAGGGTGAGGCGGCATCAGTCAGCTGCAAGCTAAACAGAGGGACACCTCCTGCAGAGGGGCAGCACGGGCAATGCGCCGTCGTAAGTATGCAGGCCTGAGAGGAGGCCGCTGCGGGCAGGATGATTGAGAATGAAAGGAAGGAGCGGCAAGACGAGGCCGCAGAGATCACGCTCCACCCTGCCCAGGGGATGCCCTGCCCTGCGGACTAGCACACCCAGAGAGAGAGTACCAGCGCACAGCCAGATGAGAAGCCTGCTCGAGAATGCAAGCCAACGCTGCTTCTTTCACCAAGAGGGTCTTGCCTGGTAAACTAAACAGCGGATCCATGGAGCGGACACGTGATTTACATTCTGAAGCAGGCGCCCCGCCTTACGGAACGGCGACGGTTCTCAGGGGGGCCGGGCGGGAGCCGCTCCGCGCGTCTGTGCCAGGGACCCACCCGCCTGCGCGACCTCCGGCCGCCCCGCAGGAAGCTACGACGCCCAGTCCCACGGCTACCTGTGCGGCGAGGTGTACCCCGCGGACGCGTGCCACACACACTTCAAGTGGGAGGGCGGCCTGAGTGGCAAGGCGAGAGGCCGGCCTGCCGCGCAGACCAAGAAGGCGCTCTTCGGCCTGGGCCTCGGTGCTTGCGCCGCCCCCCCTGGGCCTACCGGGCTCTGAGGGCCCTGCCCTGGACCCCCTGCCCCCCTGCCCTTGGTTCAGTCACAGCAGAGGTGGCCACACCCACACCCTCTGTGACCTCGGCGTTCCACCCTCCTGCAGCCCCGCCCGCCCCCCTCCGCCGCCGCCGGTTGCCCTGGGCTACGGAAGCTGCGTCCTGGGGCCAGGGGGTTCCCGGGAGGCCAAGGGAAGACACGATGGCCTTCGATGAGTCGCAGGGGCCTTACGTGGGCTTGTGTGGTTGGGCTCACCTCTTACCTTTCAGTGAACTCTGCGAGAAGACAGGGACCCGCAGCCTCACAGTTGGGCTCCACGGTAAGGTGTGCGGGACAGACCTCAAACTGGCCCACGGCACGGAGCAACACCCGCCATCGAGAGGTCTACAAGAGAGCCGCTGCAGCTCGCCCACAGGTCCGAGAAAACGAGATTCTTCTTTATGTAAGCGAGTTTTGGGGAGATTTGTTGCAAAGCATTATCACAGCAAGAGCCGACTAGTACAACATTCTCCAAATCACTGCCATGTCCACGGCTGCCACCGAGCCTACGTGTAAGGCAACTGTGTCCTCGAACTTTGAGAACTCCTGAATTCTCGGTGCCTCTCCAACACAGTGTACGTGGCTAAGGTGTCCCCAGATAACTTCACTAACGTACCACCGAGACCGCCCTAAGCTTTTATTAAACGCAATGCAACGCTCTTTCTATTCGTTTTCTGTTTCTACGTAGGTAAGATGCTTTCCGTCAATCTAAAAGGATGGAAAATTGGCACAGAACACTCTGTGCATAGTTGTTTTTCACCAAGGAAAATCACAAACGAAACAGGCCTTTCACCGGGTGTAGAGCACTAACGCCCCCTAGTGCCCCTAAATGCCAAGTGAACAGAGGCACTTAATTAAATATCGAATCCCAGCTCTCTCCGCTTGAGAGGGAGAGCAAGCCATTCTCAAGTGGAGGAGGGATGTTTTCAGCAGCTATCTGCAACGTTCTGTGGACCTGGCCACTGTGTAGCTACAAAGAAACCTTTTGTCCGAGGAAACTAACTCAAGAAACTTGAAAGTGGAAAAAGCGAGAAAGAATGAGACAATACCCTTATCTTGGTGACTCATTCACTTATTCGTTCACTTACCAAATCAAACACCCACTACGTGTAGAGAGTACTGTGCTGAAAACCGCACAGAACACGGAGACGTACCCCCATTCGCAGGGAGGTTAGATACCAGAGAGGGAGACAAGATGTAGATTACCTTACGGCAGTTCCGCACGTGTCTTGTTAAACTGTTTACAGCTTCAGGGGAGAGAAGGGATCCAGGAATCGCTTGGATTCTCAGTGAAGTCTTCCCAGAGAAGGAGGTGCAAAATAGGTGGACTGGAAGAAACAAAAAAAATTAACCTCGTGGGTAGATATGAAACGGAGCAGAGGTGCACAGGTATTTAGACCCCGTTCTTCCTTGAAACGTCTAGAAAGTGAAACTGAAGCCGAATTACGGAGGGCCTTGAGTGTCAGTCTTAGGAGCTTGGCCGTATGGGGATGACAGCGGGTGCCACGGGCGGCTCGGAAGAGGGCAAGGGCGTAACCCAAGAGCCCTGGGAGGTGTAGGAGAGGTCGCAGCGAGGGAGATAGAAAGGCATGCGATTCTCCGAAGCAGTCACCGTAACCCAGGTGTAAACTCATCAACGGTAGACGCGGAGTAAGGGCGACACAGACGGCAGGGAGGAGTACGAGGGACGCTAGAAAGGAAAACGGTCAGGGCTTCACCAGGGATTGGGTGCATTCCTTTCTCCCTCTAACAGAGGTGATCAGTAACCGGGCTAGTCGCTGGGAATCAAGGGTAAGCAAAACAGGCGTCATCTCTTCTTCCTCACGGACCACGGGCTAAACCTACCTACCTGAAACTGGATGTGAAAGGCGACGACGGCCATAAGCCAGAGGTGCGTGGTGTCACGTGAGCTACGGTAGGGGGACGTGATGAGTTGAGTAGGTAAGGGGACGCCTTCTTGACCAAGTGACACCTGAGAAGAGATGAGAAGGGTGAGGCGGCATCAGTCAGCTGCAAGCTAAACAGAGGGACACCTCCTGCAGAGGGGCAGCACGGGCAATGCGCCGTCGTAAGTATGCAGGCCTGAGAGGAGGCCGCTGCGGGCAGGATAATTGAGAATGAAAGGAAGGAGCGGCAAGACGAGGCCGCAGAGATCACGCTCCACCCTGCCCAGGGGATGCCCTGCCCTGCGGACTAGCACACCCAGAGAGAGAGTACCAGCGCACAGCCAGATGAGAAGCCTGCTCGAGAATGCAAGCCAACGCTGCTTCTTTCACCAAGAGGGTCTTGCCTGGTAAACTAAACAGCGGATCCATGGAGCGGACACGTGATTTACATTCTGAAGCAGGCGCCCCGCCTTACGGAACGGCGACGGTTCTCAGGGGGGCCGGGCGGGAGCCGCTCCGCGCGTCTGTGCCAGGGACCCACCCGCCTGCGCGACCTCCGGCCGCCCCGCAGGAAGCTACGACGCCCAGTCCCACGGCTACCTGTGCGGCGAGGTGTACCCCGCGGACGCGTGCCACACACACTTCAAGTGGGAGGGCGGCCTGAGCGGCAAGGCGAGAGGCCGGCCTGCCGCGCAGACCAAGAAGGCGCTCTTCGGCCTGGGCCTCGGTGCTTGCGCCGCCCCCCCTGGGCCTACCGGGCTCTGAGGGCCCTGCCCTGGACCCCCTGCCCCCCTGCCCTTGGTTCAGTCACAGCAGAGGTGGCCACACCCACACCCTCTGTGACCTCGGCGTTCCACCCTCCTGCAGCCCCGCCCGCCCCCCTCCGCCGCCGCCAGTTGCCCTGGGCTACGGAAGCTGCGTCCTGGGGCCAGGGGGTTCCCGGGAGGCCAAGGGAAGACACGATGGCCTTCGATGAGTCGCAGGGGCCTTACGTGGGCTTGTGTGGTTGGGCTCACCTCTTACCTTTCAGTGAACTCTGCGAGAAGACAGGGACCCGCAGCCTCACAGTTGGGCTCCACGGTAAGGTGTGCGGGACAGACCTCAAACTGACCCACGGCACGGAGCAACACCCGCCATCGAGAGGTCTACAAGAGAGCCGCTGCAGCTCGCCCACAGGTCCGAGAAAACGAGATTCTTCTTCATGTAAGCGAGTTTTGGGGAGATTTGTTGCAAAGCATTATCACAGCAAGAGCCGACTAGTACAACATTCTCCAAATCACTGCCATGTCCACGGCTGCCACCGAGCCTACGTGTAAGGCAACTGTGTCCTCGAACTTTGAGAACTCCTGAATTCTCGGTGCCTCTCCAACACAGTGTACGTGGCTAAGGTGTCCCCAGATAACTTCACTAACGTACCACCGAGACCGCCCTAAGCTTTTATTAAACGCAATGCAACGCTCTTTCTATTCGTTTTCTGTTTCTACGTAGGTAAGATGCTTTCCGTCAATCTAAAAGGATGGAAAATTGGCACAGAACACTCTGTGCATAGTTGTTTTTCACCAAGGAAAATCACAAACGAAACAGGCCTTTCACCGGGTGTAGAGCACTAACGCCCCCTAGTGCCCCTAAATGCCAAGTGAACAGAGGCACTTAATTAAATATCGAATCCCAGCTCTCTCCGCTTGAGAGGGAGAGCAAGCCATTCTCAAGTGGAGGAGGGATGTTTTCAGCAGCTATCTGCAACGTTCTGTGGACCTGGCCACTGTGTAGCTACAAAGAAACCTTTTGTCCGAGGAAACTAACTCAAGAAACTTGAAAGTGGAAAAAGCGAGAAAGAATGAGACAATACCCTTATCTTGGTGACTCATTCACTTATTCGTTCACTTACCAAATCAAACACCCACTACGTGTAGAGAGTACTGTGCTGAAAACCGCACAGAACACGGAGACGTACCCCCATTCGCAGGGAGGTTAGATACCAGAGAGGGAGACAAGATGTAGATTACCTTACGGCAGTTCCGCACGTGTCTTGTTAAACTGTTTACAGCTTCAGGGGAGAGAAGGGATCCAGGAATCGCTTGGATTCTCAGTGAAGTCTTCCCAGAGAAGGAGGTGCAAAATAGGTGGACTGGAAGAAACAAAAAAAATTAACCTCGTGGGTAGATATGAAACGGAGCAGAGGTGCACAGGTATTTAGACCCCGTTCTTCCTTGAAACGTCTAGAAAGTGAAACTGAAGCCGAATTACGGAGGGCCTTGAGTGTCAGTCTTAGGAGCTTGGCCGTATGGGGATGACAGCGGGTGCCACGGGCGGCTCGGAAGAGGGCAAGGGCGTAACCCAAGAGCCCTGGGAGGTGTAGGAGAGGTCGCAGCGAGGGAGATAGAAAGGCATGCGATTCTCCGAAGCAGTCACCGTAACCCAGGTGTAAACTCATCAACGGTAGACGCGGAGTAAGGGCGACACAGACGGCAGGGAGGAGTACGAGGGACGCTAGAAAGGAAAACGGTCAGGGCTTCACCAGGGATTGGGTGCATTCCTTTCTCCCTCTAACAGAGGTGATCAGTAACCGGGCTAGTCGCTGGGAATCAAGGGTAAGCAAAACAGGCGTCATCTCTTCTTCCTCACGGACCACGGGCTAAACCTACCTACCTGAAACTGGATGTGAAAGGCGACGACGGCCATAAGCCAGAGGTGCGTGGTGTCACGTGAGCTACGGTAGGGGGACGTGATGAGTTGAGTAGGTAAGGGGACGCCTTCTTGACCAAGTGACACCTGAGAAGAGATGAGAAGGGTGAGGCGGCATCAGTCAGCTGCAAGCTAAACAGAGGGACACCTCCTGCAGAGGGGCAGCACGGGCAATGCGCCGTCGTAAGTATGCAGGCCTGAGAGGAGGCCGCTGCGGGCAGGATGATTGAGAATGAAAGGAAGGAGCGGCAAGACGAGGCCGCAGAGATCACGCTCCACCCTGCCCAGGGGATGCCCTGCCCTGCGGACTAGCACACCCAGAGAGAGAGTACCAGCGCACAGCCAGATGAGAAGCCTGCTCGAGAATGCAAGCCAACGCTGCTTCTTTCACCAAGAGGGTCTTGCCTGGTAAACTAAACAGCGGATCCATGGAGCGGACACGTGATTTACATTCTGAAGCAGGCGCCCCGCCTTACGGAACGGCGACGGTTCTCAGGGGGGCCGGGCGGGAGCCGCTCCGCGCGTCTGTGCCAGGGACCCACCCGCCTGCGCGACCTCCGGCCGCCCCGCAGGAAGCTACGACGCCCAGTCCCACGGCTACCTGTGCGGCGAGGTGTACCCCGCGGACGCGTGCCACACACACTTCAAGTGGGAGGGCGGCCTGAGTGGCAAGGCGAGAGGCCGGCCTGCCGCGCAGACCAAGAAGGCGCTCTTCGGCCTGGGCCTCGGTGCTTGCGCCGCCCCCCCTGGGCCTACCGGGCTCTGAGGGCCCTGCCCTGGACCCCCTGCCCCCCTGCCCTTGGTTCAGTCACAGCAGAGGTGGCCACACCCACACCCTCTGTGACCTCGGCGTTCCACCCTCCTGCAGCCCCGCCCGCCCCCCTCCGCCGCCGCCGGTTGCCCTGGGCTACGGAAGCTGCGTCCTGGGGCCAGGGGGTTCCCGGGAGGCCAAGGGAAGACACGATGGCCTTCGATGAGTCGCAGGGGCCTTACGTGGGCTTGTGTGGTTGGGCTCACCTCTTACCTTTCAGTGAACTCTGCGAGAAGACAGGGACCCGCAGCCTCACAGTTGGGCTCCACGGTAAGGTGTGCGGGACAGACCTCAAACTGGCCCACGGCACGGAGCAACACCCGCCATCGAGAGGTCTACAAGAGAGCCGCTGCAGCTCGCCCACAGGTCCGAGAAAACGAGATTCTTCTTTATGTAAGCGAGTTTTGGGGAGATTTGTTGCAAAGCATTATCACAGCAAGAGCCGACTAGTACAACATTCTCCAAATCACTGCCATGTCCACGGCTGCCACCGAGCCTACGTGTAAGGCAACTGTGTCCTCGAACTTTGAGAACTCCTGAATTCTCGGTGCCTCTCCAACACAGTGTACGTGGCTAAGGTGTCCCCAGATAACTTCACTAACGTACCACCGAGACCGCCCTAAGCTTTTATTAAACGCAATGCAACGCTCTTTCTATTCGTTTTCTGTTTCTACGTAGGTAAGATGCTTTCCGTCAATCTAAAAGGATGGAAAATTGGCACAGAACACTCTGTGCATAGTTGTTTTTCACCAAGGAAAATCACAAACGAAACAGGCCTTTCACCGGGTGTAGAGCACTAACGCCCCCTAGTGCCCCTAAATGCCAAGTGAACAGAGGCACTTAATTAAATATCGAATCCCAGCTCTCTCCGCTTGAGAGGGAGAGCAAGCCATTCTCAAGTGGAGGAGGGATGTTTTCAGCAGCTATCTGCAACGTTCTGTGGACCTGGCCACTGTGTAGCTACAAAGAAACCTTTTGTCCGAGGAAACTAACTCAAGAAACTTGAAAGTGGAAAAAGCGAGAAAGAATGAGACAATACCCTTATCTTGGTGACTCATTCACTTATTCGTTCACTTACCAAATCAAACACCCACTACGTGTAGAGAGTACTGTGCTGAAAACCGCACAGAACACGGAGACGTACCCCCATTCGCAGGGAGGTTAGATACCAGAGAGGGAGACAAGATGTAGATTACCTTACGGCAGTTCCGCACGTGTCTTGTTAAACTGTTTACAGCTTCAGGGGAGAGAAGGGATCCAGGAATCGCTTGGATTCTCAGTGAAGTCTTCCCAGAGAAGGAGGTGCAAAATAGGTGGACTGGAAGAAACAAAAAAAATTAACCTCGTGGGTAGATATGAAACGGAGCAGAGGTGCACAGGTATTTAGACCCCGTTCTTCCTTGAAACGTCTAGAAAGTGAAACTGAAGCCGAATTACGGAGGGCCTTGAGTGTCAGTCTTAGGAGCTTGGCCGTATGGGGATGACAGCGGGTGCCACGGGCGGCTCGGAAGAGGGCAAGGGCGTAACCCAAGAGCCCTGGGAGGTGTAGGAGAGGTCGCAGCGAGGGAGATAGAAAGGCATGCGATTCTCCGAAGCAGTCACCGTAACCCAGGTGTAAACTCATCAACGGTAGACGCGGAGTAAGGGCGACACAGACGGCAGGGAGGAGTACGAGGGACGCTAGAAAGGAAAACGGTCAGGGCTTCACCAGGGATTGGGTGCATTCCTTTCTCCCTCTAACAGAGGTGATCAGTAACCGGGCTAGTCGCTGGGAATCAAGGGTAAGCAAAACAGGCGTCATCTCTTCTTCCTCACGGACCACGGGCTAAACCTACCTACCTGAAACTGGATGTGAAAGGCGACGACGGCCATAAGCCAGAGGTGCGTGGTGTCACGTGAGCTACGGTAGGGGGACGTGATGAGTTGAGTAGGTAAGGGGACGCCTTCTTGACCAAGTGACACCTGAGAAGAGATGAGAAGGGTGAGGCGGCATCAGTCAGCTGCAAGCTAAACAGAGGGACACCTCCTGCAGAGGGGCAGCACGGGCAATGCGCCGTCGTAAGTATGCAGGCCTGAGAGGAGGCCGCTGCGGGCAGGATGATTGAGAATGAAAGGAAGGAGCGGCAAGACGAGGCCGCAGAGATCACGCTCCACCCTGCCCAGGGGATGCCCTGCCCTGCGGACTAGCACACCCAGAGAGAGAGTACCAGCGCACAGCCAGATGAGAAGCCTGCTCGAGAATGCAAGCCAACGCTGCTTCTTTCACCAAGAGGGTCTTGCCTGGTAAACTAAACAGCGGATCCATGGAGCGGACACGTGATTTACATTCTGAAGCAGGCGCCCCGCCTTACGGAACGGCGACGGTTCTCAGGGGGGCCGGGCGGGAGCCGCTCCGCGCGTCTGTGCCAGGGACCCACCCGCCTGCGCGACCTCCGGCCGCCCCGCAGGAAGCTACGACGCCCAGTCCCACGGCTACCTGTGCGGCGAGGTGTACCCCGCGGACGCGTGCCACACACACTTCAAGTGGGAGGGCGGCCTGAGTGGCAAGGCGAGAGGCCGGCCTGCCGCGCAGACCAAGAAGGCGCTCTTCGGCCTGGGCCTCGGTGCTTGCGCCGCCCCCCCTGGGCCTACCGGGCTCTGAGGGCCCTGCCCTGGACCCCCTGCCCCCCTGCCCTTGGTTCAGTCACAGCAGAGGTGGCCACACCCACACCCTCTGTGACCTCGGCGTTCCACCCTCCTGCAGCCCCGCCCGCCCCCCTCCGCCGCCGCCGGTTGCCCTGGGCTACGGAAGCTGCGTCCTGGGGCCAGGGGGTTCCCGGGAGGCCAAGGGAAGACACGATGGCCTTCGATGAGTCGCAGGGGCCTTACGTGGGCTTGTGTGGTTGGGCTCACCTCTTACCTTTCAGTGAACTCTGCGAGAAGACAGGGACCCGCAGCCTCACAGTTGGGCTCCACGGTAAGGTGTGCGGGACAGACCTCAAACTGGCCCACGGCACGGAGCAACACCCGCCATCGAGAGGTCTACAAGAGAGCCGCTGCAGCTCGCCCACAGGTCCGAGAAAACGAGATTCTTCTTTATGTAAGCGAGTTTTGGGGAGATTTGTTGCAAAGCATTATCACAGCAAGAGCCGACTAGTACAACATTCTCCAAATCACTGCCATGTCCACGGCTGCCACCGAGCCTACGTGTAAGGCAACTGTGTCCTCGAACTTTGAGAACTCCTGAATTCTCGGTGCCTCTCCAACACAGTGTACGTGGCTAAGGTGTCCCCAGATAACTTCACTAACGTACCACCGAGACCGCCCTAAGCTTTTATTAAACGCAATGCAACGCTCTTTCTATTCGTTTTCTGTTTCTACGTAGGTAAGATGCTTTCCGTCAATCTAAAAGGATGGAAAATTGGCACAGAACACTCTGTGCATAGTTGTTTTTCACCAAGGAAAATCACAAACGAAACAGGCCTTTCACCGGGTGTAGAGCACTAACGCCCCCTAGTGCCCCTAAATGCCAAGTGAACAGAGGCACTTAATTAAATATCGAATCCCAGCTCTCTCCGCTTGAGAGGGAGAGCAAGCCATTCTCAAGTGGAGGAGGGATGTTTTCAGCAGCTATCTGCAACGTTCTGTGGACCTGGCCACTGTGTAGCTACAAAGAAACCTTTTGTCCGAGGAAACTAACTCAAGAAACTTGAAAGTGGAAAAAGCGAGAAAGAATGAGACAATACCCTTATCTTGGTGACTCATTCACTTATTCGTTCACTTACCAAATCAAACACCCACTACGTGTAGAGAGTACTGTGCTGAAAACCGCACAGAACACGGAGACGTACCCCCATTCGCAGGGAGGTTAGATACCAGAGAGGGAGACAAGATGTAGATTACCTTACGGCAGTTCCGCACGTGTCTTGTTAAACTGTTTACGGCTTCAGGGGAGAGAAGGGATCCAGGAATCGCTTGGATTCTCAGTGAAGTCTTCCCAGAGAAGGAGGTGCAAAATAGGTGGACTGGAAGAAACAAAAAAAATTAACCTCGTGGGTAGATATGAAACGGAGCAGAGGTGCACAGGTATTTAGACCCCGTTCTTCCTTGAAACGTCTAGAAAGTGAAACTGAAGCCGAATTACGGAGGGCCTTGAGTGTCAGTCTTAGGAGCTTGGCCGTATGGGGATGACAGCGGGTGCCACGGGCGGCTCGGAAGAGGGCAAGGGCGTAACCCAAGAGCCCTGGGAGGTGTAGGAGAGGTCGCAGCGAGGGAGATAGAAAGGCATGCGATTCTCCGAAGCAGTCACCGTAACCCAGGTGTAAACTCATCAACGGTAGACGCGGAGTAAGGGCGACACAGACGGCAGGGAGGAGTACGAGGGACGCTAGAAAGGAAAACGGTCAGGGCTTCACCAGGGATTGGGTGCATTCCTTTCTCCCTCTAACAGAGGTGATCAGTAACCGGGCTAGTCGCTGGGAATCAAGGGTAAGCAAAACAGGCGTCATCTCTTCTTCCTCACGGACCACGGGCTAAACCTACCTACCTGAAACTGGATGTGAAAGGCGACGACGGCCATAAGCGAGAGGTGCGTGGTGTCACGTGAGCTACGGTAGGGGGACGTGATGAGTTGAGTAGGTAAGGGGACGCCTTCTTGACCAAGTGACACCTGAGAAGAGATGAGAAGGGTGAGGCGGCATCAGTCAGCTGCAAGCTAAACAGAGGGACACCTCCTGCAGAGGGGCAGCACGGGCAATGCGCCGTCGTAAGTATGCAGGCCTGAGAGGAGGCCGCTGCGGGCAGGATGATTGAGAATGAAAGGAAGGAGCGGCAAGACGAGGCCGCAGAGATCACGCTCCACCCTGCCCAGGGGATGCCCTGCCCTGCGGACTAGCACACCCAGAGAGAGAGTACCAGCGCACAGCCAGATGAGAAGCCTGCTCGAGAATGCAAGCCAACGCTGCTTCTTTCACCAAGAGGGTCTTGCCTGGTAAACTAAACAGCGGATCCATGGAGCGGACACGTGATTTACATTCTGAAGCAGGCGCCCCGCCTTACGGAACGGCGACGGTTCTCAGGGGGGCCGGGCGGGAGCCGCTCCGCGCGTCTGTGCCAGGGACCCACCCGCCTGCGCGACCTCCGGCCGCCCCGCAGGAAGCTACGACGCCCAGTCCCACGGCTACCTGTGCGGCGAGGTGTACCCCGCGGACGCGTGCCACACACACTTCAAGTGGGAGGGCGGCCTGAGCGGCAAGGCGAGAGGCCGGCCTGCCGCGCAGACCAAGAAGGCGCTCTTCGGCCTGGGCCTCGGTGCTTGCGCCGCCCCCCCTGGGCCTACCGGGCTCTGAGGGCCCTGCCCTGGACCCCCTGCCCCCCTGCCCTTGGTTCAGTCACAGCAGAGGTGGCCACACCCACACCCTCTGTGACCTCGGCGTTCCACCCTCCTGCAGCCCCGCCCGCCCCCCTCCGCCGCCGCCGGTTGCCCTGGGCTACGGAAGCTGCGTCCTGGGGCCAGGGGGTTCCCGGGAGGCCAAGGGAAGACACGATGGCCTTCGATGAGTCGCAGGGGCCTTACGTGGGCTTGTGTGGTTGGGCTCACCTCTTACCTTTCAGTGAACTCTGCGAGAAGACAGGGACCCGCAGCCTCACAGTTGGGCTCCACGGTAAGGTGTGCGGGACAGACCTCAAACTGGCCCACGGCACGGAGCAACACCCGCCATCGAGAGGTCTACAAGAGAGCCGCTGCAGCTCGCCCACAGGTCCGAGAAAACGAGATTCTTCTTTATGTAAGCGAGTTTTGGGGAGATTTGTTGCAAAGCATTATCACAGCAAGAGCCGACTAGTACAACATTCTCCAAATCACTGCCATGTCCACGGCTGCCACCGAGCCTACGTGTAAGGCAACTGTGTCCTCGAACTTTGAGAACTCCTGAATTCTCGGTGCCTCTCCAACACAGTGTACGTGGCTAAGGTGTCCCCAGATAACTTCACTAACGTACCACCGAGACCGCCCTAAGCTTTTATTAAACGCAATGCAACGCTCTTTCTATTCGTTTTCTGTTTCTACGTAGGTAAGATGCTTTCCGTCAATCTAAAAGGATGGAAAATTGGCACAGAACACTCTGTGCATAGTTGTTTTTCACCAAGGAAAATCACAAACGAAACAGGCCTTTCACCGGGTGTAGAGCACTAACGCCCCCTAGTGCCCCTAAATGCCAAGTGAACAGAGGCACTTAATTAAATATCGAATCCCAGCTCTCTCCGCTTGAGAGGGAGAGCAAGCCATTCTCAAGTGGAGGAGGGATGTTTTCAGCAGCTATCTGCAACGTTCTGTGGACCTGGCCACTGTGTAGCTACAAAGAAACCTTTTGTCCGAGGAAACTAACTCAAGAAACTTGAAAGTGGAAAAAGCGAGAAAGAATGAGACAATACCCTTATCTTGGTGACTCATTCACTTATTCGTTCACTTACCAAATCAAACACCCACTACGTGTAGAGAGTACTGTGCTGAAAACCGCACAGAACACGGAGACGTACCCCCATTCGCAGGGAGGTTAGATACCAGAGAGGGAGACAAGATGTAGATTACCTTACGGCAGTTCCGCACGTGTCTTGTTAAACTGTTTACAGCTTCAGGGGAGAGAAGGGATCCAGGAATCGCTTGGATTCTCAGTGAAGTCTTCCCAGAGAAGGAGGTGCAAAATAGGTGGACTGGAAGAAACAAAAAAAATTAACCTCGTGGGTAGATATGAAACGGAGCAGAGGTGCACAGGTATTTAGACCCCGTTCTTCCTTGAAACGTCTAGAAAGTGAAACTGAAGCCGAATTACGGAGGGCCTTGAGTGTCAGTCTTAGGAGCTTGGCCGTATGGGGATGACAGCGGGTGCCACGGGCGGCTCGGAAGAGGGCAAGGGCGTAACCCAAGAGCCCTGGGAGGTGTAGGAGAGGTCGCAGCGAGGGAGATAGAAAGGCATGCGATTCTCCGAAGCAGTCACCGTAACCCAGGTGTAAACTCATCAACGGTAGACGCGGAGTAAGGGCGACACAGACGGCAGGGAGGAGTACGAGGGACGCTAGAAAGGAAAACGGTCAGGGCTTCACCAGGGATTGGGTGCATTCCTTTCTCCCTCTAACAGAGGTGATCAGTAACCGGGCTAGTCGCTGGGAATCAAGGGTAAGCAAAACAGGCGTCATCTCTTCTTCCTCACGGACCACGGGCTAAACCTACCTACCTGAAACTGGATGTGAAAGGCGACGACGGCCATAAGCCAGAGGTGCGTGGTGTCACGTGAGCTACGGTAGGGGGACGTGATGAGTTGAGTAGGTAAGGGGACGCCTTCTTGACCAAGTGACACCTGAGAAGAGATGAGAAGGGTGAGGCGGCATCAGTCAGCTGCAAGCTAAACAGAGGGACACCTCCTGCAGAGGGGCAGCACGGGCAATGCGCCGTCGTAAGTATGCAGGCCTGAGAGGAGGCCGCTGCGGGCAGGATGATTGAGAATGAAAGGAAGGAGCGGCAAGACGAGGCCGCAGAGATCACGCTCCACCCTGCCCAGGGGATGCCCTGCCCTGCGGACTAGCACACCCAGAGAGAGAGTACCAGCGCACAGCCAGATGAGAAGCCTGCTCGAGAATGCAAGCCAACGCTGCTTCTTTCACCAAGAGGGTCTTGCCTGGTAAACTAAACAGCGGATCCATGGAGCGGACACGTGATTTACATTCTGAAGCAGGCGCCCCCCGCCTTACGGAACGGCGACGGTTCTCAGGGGGGCCGGGCGGGAGCCGCTCCGCGCGTCTGTGCCAGGGACCCACCCGCCTGCGCGACCTCCGGCCGCCCCGCAGGAAGCTACGACGCCCAGTCCCACGGCTACCTGTGCGGCGAGGTGTACCCCGCGGACGCGTGCCACACACACTTCAAGTGGGAGGGCGGCCTGAGTGGCAAGGCGAGAGGCCGGCCTGCCGCGCAGACCAAGAAGGCGCTCTTCGGCCTGGGCCTCGGTGCTTGCGCCGCCCCCCCTGGGCCTACCGGGCTCTGAGGGCCCTGCCCTGGACCCCCTGCCCCCCTGCCCTTGGTTCAGTCACAGCAGAGGTGGCCACACCCACACCCTCTGTGACCTCGGCGTTCCACCCTCCTGCAGCCCCGCCCGCCCCCCTCCGCCGCCGGTTGCCCTGGGCTACGGAAGCTGCGTCCTGGGGCCAGGGGGTTCCCGGGAGGCCAAGGGAAGACACGATGGCCTTCGATGAGTCGCAGGGGCCTTACGTGGGCTTGTGTGGTTGGGCTCACCTCTTACCTTTCAGTGAACTCTGCGAGAAGACAGGGACCCGCAGCCTCACAGTTGGGCTCCACGGTAAGGTGTGCGGGACAGACCTCAAACTGGCCCACGGCACGGAGCAACACCCGCCATCGAGAGGTCTACAAGAGAGCCGCTGCAGCTCGCCCACAGGTCCGAGAAAACGAGATTCTTCTTTATGTAAGCGAGTTTTGGGGAGATTTGTTGCAAAGCATTATCACAGCAAGAGCCGACTAGTACAACATTCTCCAAATCACTGCCATGTCCACGGCTGCCACCGAGCCTACGTGTAAGGCAACTGTGTCCTCGAACTTTGAGAACTCCTGAATTCTCGGTGCCTCTCCAACACAGTGTACGTGGCTAAGGTGTCCCCAGATAACTTCACTAACGTACCACCGAGACCGCCCTAAGCTTTTATTAAACGCAATGCAACGCTCTTTCTATTCGTTTTCTGTTTCTACGTAGGTAAGATGCTTTCCGTCAATCTAAAAGGATGGAAAATTGGCACAGAACACTCTGTGCATAGTTGTTTTTCACCAAGGAAAATCACAAACGAAACAGGCCTTTCACCGGGTGTAGAGCACTAACGCCCCCTAGTGCCCCTAAATGCCAAGTGAACAGAGGCACTTAATTAAATATCGAATCCCAGCTCTCTCCGCTTGAGAGGGAGAGCAAGCCATTCTCAAGTGGAGGAGGGATGTTTTCAGCAGCTATCTGCAACGTTCTGTGGACCTGGCCACTGTGTAGCTACAAAGAAACCTTTTGTCCGAGGAAACTAACTCAAGAAACTTGAAAGTGGAAAAAGCGAGAAAGAATGAGACAATACCCTTATCTTGGTGACTCATTCACTTATTCGTTCACTTACCAAATCAAACACCCACTACGTGTAGAGAGTACTGTGCTGAAAACCGCACAGAACACGGAGACGTACCCCCATTCGCAGGGAGGTTAGATACCAGAGAGGGAGACAAGATGTAGATTACCTTACGGCAGTTCCGCACGTGTCTTGTTAAACTGTTTACAGCTTCAGGGGAGAGAAGGGATCCAGGAATCGCTTGGATTCTCAGTGAAGTCTTCCCAGAGAAGGAGGTGCAAAATAGGTGGACTGGAAGAAACAAAAAAAATTAACCTCGTGGGTAGATATGAAACGGAGCAGAGGTGCACAGGTATTTAGACCCCGTTCTTCCTTGAAACGTCTAGAAAGTGAAACTGAAGCCGAATTACGGAGGGCCTTGAGTGTCAGTCTTAGGAGCTTGGCCGTATGGGGATGACAGCGGGTGCCACGGGCGGCTCGGAAGAGGGCAAGGGCGTAACCCAAGAGCCCTGGGAGGTGTAGGAGAGGTCGCAGCGAGGGAGATAGAAAGGCATGCGATTCTCCGAAGCAGTCACCGTAACCCAGGTGTAAACTCATCAACGGTAGACGCGGAGTAAGGGCGACACAGACGGCAGGGAGGAGTACGAGGGACGCTAGAAAGGAAAACGGTCAGGGCTTCACCAGGGATTGGGTGCATTCCTTTCTCCCTCTAACAGAGGTGATCAGTAACCGGGCTAGTCGCTGGGAATCAAGGGTAAGCAAAACAGGCGTCATCTCTTCTTCCTCACGGACCACGGGCTAAACCTACCTACCTGAAACTGGATGTGAAAGGCGACGACGGCCATAAGCCAGAGGTGCGTGGTGTCACGTGAGCTACGGTAGGGGGACGTGATGAGTTGAGTAGGTAAGGGGACGCCTTCTTGACCAAGTGACACCTGAGAAGAGATGAGAAGGGTGAGGCGGCATCAGTCAGCTGCAAGCTAAACAGAGGGACACCTCCTGCAGAGGGGCAGCACGGGCAATGCGCCGTCGTAAGTATGCAGGCCTGAGAGGAGGCCGCTGCGGGCAGGATGATTGAGAATGAAAGGAAGGAGCGGCAAGACGAGGCCGCAGAGATCACGCTCCACCCTGCCCAGGGGATGCCCTGCCCTGCGGACTAGCACACCCAGAGAGAGAGTACCAGCGCACAGCCAGATGAGAAGCCTGCTCGAGAATGCAAGCCAACGCTGCTTCTTTCACCAAGAGGGTCTTGCCTGGTAAACTAAACAGCGGATCCATGGAGCGGACACGTGATTTACATTCTGAAGCAGGCGCCCCGCCTTACGGAACGGCGACGGTTCTCAGGGGGGCCGGGCGGGAGCCGCTCCGCGCGTCTGTGCCAGGGACCCACCCGCCTGCGCGACCTCCGGCCGCCCCGCAGGAAGCTACGACGCCCAGTCCCACGGCTACCTGTGCGGCGAGGTGTACCCCGCGGACGCGTGCCACACACACTTCAAGTGGGAGGGCGGCCTGAGCGGCAAGGCGAGAGGCCGGCCTGCCGCGCAGACCAAGAAGGCGCTCTTCGGCCTGGGCCTCGGTGCTTGCGCCGCCCCCCCTGGGCCTACCGGGCTCTGAGGGCCCTGCCCTGGACCCCCTGCCCCCCTGCCCTTGGTTCAGTCACAGCAGAGGTGGCCACACCCACACCCTCTGTGACCTCGGCGTTCCACCCTCCTGCAGCCCCGCCCGCCCCCCTCCGCCGCCGCCGGTTGCCCTGGGCTACGGAAGCTGCGTCCTGGGGCCAGGGGGTTCCCGGGAGGCCAAGGGAAGACACGATGGCCTTCGATGAGTCGCAGGGGCCTTACGTGGGCTTGTGTGGTTGGGCTCACCTCTTACCTTTCAGTGAACTCTGCGAGAAGACAGGGACCCGCAGCCTCACAGTTGGGCTCCACGGTAAGGTGTGCGGGACAGACCTCAAACTGACCCACGGCACGGAGCAACACCCGCCATCGAGAGGTCTACAAGAGAGCCGCTGCAGCTCGCCCACAGGTCCGAGAAAACGAGATTCTTCTTTATGTAAGCGAGTTTTGGGGAGATTTGTTGCAAAGCATTATCACAGCAAGAGCCGACTAGTACAACATTCTCCAAATCACTGCCATGTCCACGGCTGCCACCGAGCCTACGTGTAAGGCAACTGTGTCCTCGAACTTTGAGAACTCCTGAATTCTCGGTGCCTCTCCAACACAGTGTACGTGGCTAAGGTGTCCCCAGATAACTTCACTAACGTACCACCGAGACCGCCCTAAGCTTTTATTAAACGCAATGCAACGCTCTTTCTATTCGTTTTCTGTTTCTACGTAGGTAAGATGCTTTCCGTCAATCTAAAAGGATGGAAAATTGGCACAGAACACTCTGTGCATAGTTGTTTTTCACCAAGGAAAATCACAAACGAAACAGGCCTTTCACCGGGTGTAGAGCACTAACGCCCCCTAGTGCCCCTAAATGCCAAGTGAACAGAGGCACTTAATTAAATATCGAATCCCAGCTCTCTCCGCTTGAGAGGGAGAGCAAGCCATTCTCAAGTGGAGGAGGGATGTTTTCAGCAGCTATCTGCAACGTTCTGTGGACCTGGCCACTGTGTAGCTACAAAGAAACCTTTTGTCCGAGGAAACTAACTCAAGAAACTTGAAAGTGGAAAAAGCGAGAAAGAATGAGACAATACCCTTATCTTGGTGACTCATTCACTTATTCGTTCACTTACCAAATCAAACACCCACTACGTGTAGAGAGTACTGTGCTGAAAACCGCACAGAACACGGAGACGTACCCCCATTCGCAGGGAGGTTAGATACCAGAGAGGGAGACAAGATGTAGATTACCTTACGGCAGTTCCGCACGTGTCTTGTTAAGCTGTTTACAGCTTCAGGGGAGAGAAGGGATCCAGGAATCGCTTGGATTCTCAGTGAAGTCTTCCCAGAGAAGGAGGTGCAAAATAGGTGGACTGGAAGAAACAAAAAAAATTAACCTCGTGGGTAGATATGAAACGGAGCAGAGGTGCACAGGTATTTAGACCCCGTTCTTCCTTGAAACGTCTAGAAAGTGAAACTGAAGCCGAATTACGGAGGGCCTTGAGTGTCAGTCTTAGGAGCTTGGCCGTATGGGGATGACAGCGGGTGCCACGGGCGGCTCGGAAGAGGGCAAGGGCGTAACCCAAGAGCCCTGGGAGGTGTAGGAGAGGTCGCAGCGAGGGAGATAGAAAGGCATGCGATTCTCCGAAGCAGTCACCGTAACCCAGGTGTAAACTCATCAACGGTAGACGCGGAGTAAGGGCGACACAGACGGCAGGGAGGAGTACGAGGGACGCTAGAAAGGAAAACGGTCAGGGCTTCACCAGGGATTGGGTGCATTCCTTTCTCCCTCTAACAGAGGTGATCAGTAACCGGGCTAGTCGCTGGGAATCAAGAGTAAGCAAAACAGGCGTCATCTCTTCTTCCTCACGGACCACGGGCTAAACTTACCTACCTGAAACTGGATGTGAAAGGCGACGACGGCCATAAGCGAGAGGTGCGTGGTGTCACGTGAGCTACGGTAGGGGGACGTGATGAGTTGAGTAGGTAAGGGGACGCCTTCTTGACCAAGTGACACCTGAGAAGAGATGAGAAGGGTGAGGCGGCATCAGTCAGCTGCAAGCTAAACAGAGGGACACTTCCTGCAGAGGGGCAGCACGGGCAATGCGCCGTCGTAAGTATGCAGGCCTGAGAGGAGGCCACTGCGGGCAGGATGATTGAGAATGAAAGGAAGGAGCGGCAAGACGAGGCCGCAGAGATCACGCTCCACCCTGCCCAGGGGATGCCCTGCCCTGCGGACTAGCACACCCAGAGAGAGAGTAACAGTGCACAGCCAGATGAGAAGCCTGCTCGAGAATGCAAGCCAACGCTGCTTCTTTCACCAAGAGGGTCTTGCCTGGTAAACTAAACAGCGGATCCATGGAGCGGACACGTGATTTACATTCTGAAGCAGGCGCCCCGCCTTACGGAACGGCGACGGTTCTCAGGGGGGCCGGGCGGGAGCCGCTCCGCGCGTCTGTGCCAGGGACCCACCCGCCTGCGCGACCTCCGGCCGCCCCGCAGGAAGCTACGACGCCCAGTCCCACGGCTACCTGTGCGGCGAGGTGTACCCCGCGGACGCGTGCCACACACACTTCAAGTGGGAGGGCGGCCTGAGTGGCAAGGCGAGAGGCCGGCCTGCCACGCAGACCAAGAAGGCGCTCTTCGGCCTGGGCCTAGGTGCTTGCGCCGCCCCCCTGGGCCTACCGGGCTCTGAGGGCCCTGCCCTGGACCCCCTGCCCCCCTGCCCTTGGTTCAGTCACAGCAGAGGTGGCCACACCCACACCCTCTGTGACCTCGGCGTTCCACCCTCCTGCAGCCCCGCCCGCCCCCCTCCGCCGCCGGTTGCCCTGGGCTACGGAAGCTGCATCCTGGGGCCAGGGGGTTCCCGGGAGGCCAAGGGAAGACACGATGGCCTTCGATGAGTCGCAGGGGCCTTACGTGGGCTTGTGTGGTTGGGCTCACCTCTTACCTTTCAGTGAACTCTGCGAGAAGACAGGGACCCGCAGCCTCACAGTTGGGCTCCACGGTAAGGTGTGCGGGACAGACCTCAAACTGACCCACGGCACGGAGCAACACCCGCCATCGAGAGGTCTACAAGAGAGCCGCTGCAGCTAGCCCACAGGTCCGAGAAAACTAGATTCTTCTTTATGTAAGCGAGTTTTGGGGAGATTTGTTGCAAAGCATTATCACAGCAAGAGCCGACTAGTACAACATTCTCCAAATCACTGCCATGTCCACGGCTGCCACCGAGCCTACGTGTAAGGCAACTGTGTCCTCGAACTTTGAGAACTCCTGAATTCTCGGTGCCTCTCCAACACAGTGTACGTGGCTAAGGTGTCCCCAGATAACTTCACTAACGTACCACCGAGACCGCCCTAAGCTTTTATTAAACGCAATGCAACGCTCTTTCTATTCGTTTTCTGTTTCTACGTAGGTAAGATGCTTTCCGTCAATCTAAAAGGATGGAAAATTGGCACAGAACACTCTGTGCATAGTTGTTTTTCACCAAGGAAAATCACAAACGAAACAGGCCTTTCACCGGGTGTAGAGCACTAACGCCCCCTAGTGCCCCTAAATGCCAAGTGAACAGAGGCACTTAATTAAATATCGAATCCCAGCTCTCTCCGCTTGAGAGGGAGAGCAAGCCATTCTCAAGTGGAGGAGGGATGTTTTCAGCAGCTATCTGCAACGTTCTGTGGACCTGGCCACTGTGTAGCTACAAAGAAACCTTTTGTCTGAGGAAACTAACTCAAGAAACTTGAAAGTGGAAAAAGCGAGAAAGAATGAGACAATACCCTTATCTTGGTGACTCATTCACTTATTCGTTCACTTACCAAATCAAATATCCACTACGTGTAGAGAGTACTGTGCTGAAAACCGCACAGAACACGGAGACGTACCCCCATTCGCAGGGAGGTTAGATACCAGAGAGGGAGACAAGATGTAGATTACCTTACGGCAGTTCCGCACGTGTCTTGTTAAACTGTTTACAGCTTCAGGGGAGAGAAGGGATCCAGGAATCGCTTGGATTCTCAGTGAAGTCTTCCCAGAGAAGGAGGTGCAAAATAGGTGGACTGGAAGAAACAAAAAAATTAACCTCGTGGGTAGATATGAAACGGAGCAGAGGTGCACAGATATTTAGACCCCGTTCTTCCTTGAAACGTCTAGAAAGTGAAACTGAAGCCAAATTACGGAGGGCCTTGAGTGTCAGTCTTAGGAGCTTGGCCGTATGGGGATGACAGCGGGTGCCACGGGCGGCTCGGAAGAGGGCAAGGGCGTAACCCAAGAGCCCTGGGAGGTGTAGGAGAGGTCGCAGCGAGGGAGATAGAAAGGCATGCGATTCTCCGAAGCAGTCACCGTAACCCAGGTGTAAACTCATAAACGGTAGACGCCGAGTAACGGCGACACAGATGGCAGGGAGGAGTACGAGGGACACTAGAAAGGAAAACGGTCAGGGCTTCACCAGGGATTGGGTGCATTCCTTTCTCCCTCTAAGAAAGGTTATCAGTAACTGTGCTAGTCACTGGGAATCAAGAGTAAGCAAAACAGGCATGATCTCTTCCTCACGGACCATATGGTAAACACCTACCTAAAACTGGATGTGAAATGTGATTAAGGCTGTAAGCAAGAGGTACGTGGTGTTATGTGAGCTACGGTAGGGGGACGTGATGAGTTGAGTAGGTAAGGGGACACTTTCTTGGCAAAGTGACACATGAGAAGAGATGCGAACGGTGAGGAGGCATCAATCTGCTGCAAACTAAACAGAAGGACATTTCCTGCAGAGGGGCAGCATGGGCAATGCGCCCTTGTAAGTATGCAGGCCTGACAGGAGGCCACTGTGGGCTGGATGACTGAGAATGAAAGGAAGGAGCTGCAAGACGAGGCCACAGAGATCATGCTCCACCCTGCCCAGGGGATGCCCTGCCCTGCAGACCAGCACCCCCAGAGAGAGAGTACCAGTGCACAGCCAGATGAGAAGCCTGCTCTAGAATGCAAGTCAACGCTGCTTCTTTCACCAAGAAAGTCTTGCCTGGTAAACTAAACAGCATATCTAGTGGACATATGATTTCCTTCTGAAGCAAGCTCCTTATCTTACAGAACGGCACCAGTTGTCCACCGGAAGCCATCCTTTGACTCCACATTTTAGACCATGGTGAGGAGGTTAGTCTTTATCCTAAGAGCAATGGAAAGTCACAGACGGATTTGAAGTGGAGATGGTGGTGTCTGCATCATGGAACATGTATTGGAAGGCAGCCAGAGTCAGCAGAAAGAAGATGAGGAAGTTTGTGTCTGAAACACTTAACCTCTTGTTGAAATAAGAGGTATCCTCTTCAGGTGAGAGAGCAAGGACACACAACAGAGTCTAGTGGGACATGAAAAGGGTGGAGAAAGAGTCATTGTTAACGGCCATAAGTAAGGGAGTAGAAAAAAGAAATGGGGACCACATGTCAGTTAAAATAAGACAGCCTATGTTGTTTCCATAGCTCTGTGACTGGATCTAACGAAACACATTGCTCTGAAAGCAGGCCCAGAGAAGATAAATGGTAGAGATGCGCAGAACGCATCTGCAGTGAGGTTCCATGGGAAGGTAAAATGGCTTGGCAGTCTGGGTATAATGTTGTCATGATGGACCAGCAGTCAACTACAGGGAATCAGAGGTAAAATGATAAACTGTATTCTAGTCAAACTTACACTCACCAGAGCCCGGAAGGAGGAGAGTCCGTGCCTTGTGCTGCCCGGTATCCATGTCCCTCCCAGCTCAGGTATTGGCAGGGAAGCCCAGGCATCTTGTCTTGGGCCAGGCACGCACCTGGCTTGTCAGAGGGTCCCAGAGGTGCTGTGGGGAGGCAGCTTTTGCTCACCATGTTCAGGGAAGCTACAACACACCAGATACTGAAAGGAGAACCAAAGCCACTATTAAGACATAATTCAACTGTCTCCCAGTCCAGCAAGGGGTCCTGTTAGCACCGTATCAGTGCAACTGGCGTCACCCCACCCCAGGACCAAGCCAAACGAACGCCTCTCCAGGGGCCTCGAGACCCCACGACCTGGGCCACACACACGGGAGCATCACTCAGCTATGCAAAGGGGTGAAGCCCTGACACTCACAACGTGGACGGACCCTGAGAACACGATGCTCAGTGAGAGAAGCCAGACACAGAAGGACACACAGTGTGTGATTCCATTGATGGGAAACGTCCAGAACAGGCAGATCCACAGACACAGAGTGTCAGGGGCTGGAGCAGGGGACTGCCGGCCCTTTGCGCTGATGGAATGTTCTGGAATTAGAGGTGAAGGCTGCACAGCTCTGTGAATATAGTAAAAGCCATTAAATTGTACACTTCATGTGGGTGAGTTCAGTGGTGTGCGAATGCTATCTCGGCAAAGCTGTCATTTAAAAAGACACAAAACCCACAACACCCAGCGCAGCTCCTCCTCCCCTTGTCCCGCCCCTTCACCTGGTGTCTGTCCCAGACCAGGTGTGGGCCCAGCGTGTCCTGTGGCCCCAGCACCTGCTCTCCGGTGGGACCCTCACTCAGCCTGCAGGGTGAGCACAGAGCAGACGCCAGGGAGGCACCTGCACACCAGGGGAAATGTGAGCCACCACCACCATGGGACATGCAAATCCTTCCCTAGAGTCCCCGCCCCAAGCCCCATGACTCCTGCCATCCCCGTGGGCACCACCCCGTGGCGGTCCCCCCCCCAGGGACACAGCCTGCAAAAACCCCTTCCCCACCCAGGAAAAGACGTGTCAGGTTTTTAAAGGACCAGCGTTCTCAGAGGTAACCTCTCTCACACACCGGCTGCCCGTGCACCTGGTGTGAGCCTGACGCGCTTTCCCGACATCAGCCGCGCACCCCATGACTAACTGAGGGGATTCAAACGGAAGCCCCTCAGAGATGAGGAGGCGTCGTCATCCAAGGTCAATACTCAGTGAAGCACGCAGCCTCCGACCTCCCAACTGCAGCTCACGGGAACCTGTGACTCGGGAGCCCTGCCAGGCGCCCTGGACAGGAAGAGGGCCCGGTCCGACACAGGGGCGCTGAGGAACAGAGCCCCGGGCTAGGCACCGCGACAGCGGCCGTGGGTGGGGAGAGAGAGTCTGGGAAGGAACAAGAAAGGCGGGCAGTGAGGGAGGCACTACAGAGCCACGCATGAGCTGCGGAGGACCATGGACAGGCACCCGGCATGTCCTCTGTTAACACCCTTGGGACCGCTTGACGCCATGGGCGTGGCAGGAGACCGGGCTGGTGGGAACGGCAGGGACAGCTTGAGGGGACAGAGAAGACGTCAAAGAGGCCTCCAGGCAGCACCCTGAGTGGGAGGAAGGAAACAGGACTGTCATCCCACAGCCAGGGAGAGAAGGCGCACGCACTGGGGAAGAGTGCCAGGACCACGAGAGGAGGACACAGCAGAAATAAAGAGGGAGGAGAGGGGTTTCCTGGGAGACATGCGCCGGGCCCGGGGCCCAGGGATGCGCAGACACAGCCAGTCACACCCTACAGGTCCCCAAATCCAAAAGGGACACCAAACACTCTGTATCTTGATTGTATCAATGACAATGAAATCATTACATCGGTGCGTAGCTTTGTAAGATGCCACCATCGGGAGAAACTGAGTAAAGAGAACGTGGGATGTGTCCGACCTGTTTCTGACAGCTGTGCAAGAATCTACGATAATCTCAAAATAAAAAGTTTAATTTAATTAAGGAAAAAAGGACGCAGCTCTTAGAGGTAGACTGGGGGCCGGTCCCCTGCAGCTCCCAGCCGCCTCCTGCCTAGTGAATATGCAAAGGGCCGGCTGGCTGCCTCTGGCCCCTCCCACCAGGAACAGAGTATACAGGCGGCATTTGGATGTTAGGGACCAAAGTATGAAAGCTAACAGGCATGTACATACGGAATACCAGGCTTTTCCCGGTGATCCCTTCCTCTTCCAAGGGGCTACTTCACCCACGGAAAGTCCTCAAAGGGTTAACCTGCCTTCCACCTGAGCTCAGATTAGGCAGGACTCACACCAGCAGAGGTCAAATCAGAAAATGTTTTCTGAGTCACGGGGAGGGATGGCTCACTCACCCTCCCACTTCAGCTACTACCCACTGTGGAGTGAAGGGTGTGACTGCTCAGCGGGCATTCATCAGAGACTCGTGGGCTCTCAGGAGGAAGCCAGAAGCAGGCGGGGACACTCACGCTGGGGCCGCTCCACGCCCACAGCCTCAGTGAGTCACGGAGGGGAAGGACCACTGCACGCCCTTGCTGGCTCCTGCCCTGCCATCAGGCAGCCGAAGATACCACCTGCTTCCTCCTGAGCTGAGACCCGGTTTTCCCACCAAAAGAAGGACCATCCTGCTTTAGAAATGCCACCGTGAGCTATAAGTAGATATCTGGGAACTCTCAGTCACAGAAGGAACAAAATTCGCCCTGCACCCTGCCCTCCTATTTGTCAATTGCGCAAAAGCCCATCTTGGAGGCTGGACATTTCCAAGTACAGGCGGTTGTGGCTGTTTACACTTCCTCCTGTGGGTGCCCCCACCTCAGAGAAACCACCCACACCTCCCCCAGGGCAAATCTGGCAGCCCCACTCTCTGGGACCTCAGTTGATCCCATATACGGGGCACTACACCTCAGCTGAACTTCTGTGTTTATAGATCACCTACCATCCTTAGTTCATAAGTTTTGATAATAAGAATACTGTCACCCTCAGAATGGGAGAAAATATTTGCAAACGAATCAACGGACAAAGGATTAATCTCCAAAATATATAAACAGATCATGCAGCTCAATACTAAAGAAACAAACAACCCAATCCAAAAATGGACAGATGACCTAAATAACCATTTCTCCAAAGAAGACATACAGATGGCCAAGAAGCACGTGAAAAGCTGCTCAACATCACTAATTATTAGAGAAATGCAAATCAAAACTACAATGAGGTATCACCTCACACCAGTTAGAATGGGCACCATCAGAAAATCTACAAACAACAAATGCTGGAGAGGGTGTGGAGAAAAGGGAACCCTTTTGCACTGCTGGTGGGAATGTTAATTGATACAGCCACTACGGAGAACAGTATGGAGGTTCCTTAAAAAACTAAAAATAGAATTACCATATGATCCAGCAATCCCACTACTGGGCATATACCCAGAGAAAACCATAATTTAAAAAGACACACGCACCCCAATGTTCACTGCAGCACTATTTACAACAGCCAGGTCATGGAAGCAACCTAAATGCCCATCGACAGATGAACAGATAAAGAAGTTGTGGTACATATACACAATGGAATATTACTCAGCCATAAAAAGGAAAGAAATTGAGTCATTTGTTGAGACGTGGATGGATCTAGAGACTGTCATACAGAGTGAAGTCAGTCAGAAAGAGAAAAACAAATATCGTATGTAAACGCATGTATGTGGAACTTAGAAAAATGGTACAGATGAACTGGTTTGCAGGGCAGAAGTTGAGACACAGATGTAGAGAACAAACGTATGGACACCAAGGGGGGAAAGCCGCGGGGGGGGTGGGGATGGTGGTGTGTTGAACTGGGTGAGTCGGAATGACATGTATACACTGATGTGTATAAAACTGATGACTAATAAGAACGTGCTATATAAAAAAATAAATTAAATAAAATTCAAAAATCAAAAAAAAAAAAGAATACTGTCTACTGTCCTCCACGCCCCCTGGAACACTCACTCTAAATATCCAGGAGGTGCTTGCAGAATGAATGAATCAATGAACAAACAAGCTCACTCATTTTAAACGTGCGGTCACGTGAATAACCTGACCTTCTAAGAAGTTAAGCTTCTGGAAGGAGCCCATTTTCTTAATGTATTCAGCATCAAGTCATCACAAAATATGAACTCTTATAAAGTACTGCCCCCTCACTTCCCATGAGAAAGCAAAATTCCTCAGCAGGGAAATGGGAGGGTAGCAGACATTACCCGCAAAGCTTTAGGAAGGCTGCAGCTCGCTGAGCACTTCACTAGGGCCCCTGACCGCCTGCCTGATAGTAGGACAGACACACCAGGAATGGCTGCTGACCGGCAGAAAGAGCACCCGGCCAGGCAGGCAGCACACCCTGCACCCTGCCAAGCGAGGTCTGGCCAGCAAGGGAAAGACACTCTCTCCACTTCAGAACCGCCCACCACTAGAAAGCCAGGTCCTGCCAGGGCCTGGACACACGAGGCCTTCCTTACAAGGGTTATAAATCTGTGGCCTTGCTCTGCCTCGAATAAAAGACAGAGACGGGGACAACATGACCATCTCCAGATGAACCTTCAACTTCGTTTCAAGTGCCTGGGTGCTGGGTCACAGTGCATTTCTAAACTCTTCCAATACTCAAAAATACCAATTTCTAAGATGCAGAAGGGTTGTTAAACATACACTTAGCACAGATCCCAGTCCCACTCCTGAGTATTTTCTCAAGTGAGGTAAAAACCCAAGTTCACATGGAAACCTGCCCTGGGATGTTTACAGCAGCTTTATTCCTGATCCCCTTAAAACTGGAAACATCCCACAAGTCCTGCCACCCACAGGAGAATGGACAAACGGAACATGGACTACAACACAGCCAGAAAAAGGAGTGGCTTCTCATACCCGCAACAACAGGGATGACGGACTTCCCTGGTGGTCCAGTGGCTAAGACTCCGCGCTCCCAATGCAGGGGGCCCGGGGTCCATCTCTGCTCAGGGAACTAGATCCCGCACACTGCAACTAAAACATACTGCATGTGCCAATGAAGATCCCATGTGCCGCAACTAAGACCCGGCACAGCCAAGTAAATAACTAACTAAATCAATGTTCAAAACAACAACAACAAAAAACAAACCTGGGATGAATCTCGCATAGGTTTTGCTGAGCCAAAGCAGCCAGAATTGAAAAGCTACATGCTGTTGTTCCGTTCATCTGGCTTTCTGGAAAAGCCAAAACCTTAGGGACAGAGAGGAGATTAGTGGCCAAGAGGCTAGAGGCGCGCTGGCGCCGAAGGGCAGCAAGTGGGATGACAGGATTGCTCTGCCGCCTGACGGCGATCATCTGTCAAAACTCCTACAACTGTGCACTACAAGTGAACTATGCTTCATGGCTACTAAGGATAAACAAATTATTACATTTTGAAAAATGCGCCGGCCAGCCAACCGGTGCATGACAAGTGCAGTAAGAGGGGCGGGGAGGCGAGGCAAGTGGATCAGCTGGAGTTCTGAAGGTTCTCCCCACTTTCAGTTTCCCTCCTCTGGGATGTCTCCCCGCCCTGCCCACTGCTCAGGCCGCCCACCCGGGCCACCCGGAGTTACCCAACCGGAAAAGCCAGAGCCCAGGCTCAGCCGTGCCTCCGGGCACAGGAAGGGCAAAAATAGAAAGCGCCAGTGCGCGGTGGCGGGCTGGAAACCCTCGGACCTCAGATAACTGCGGAGAACCGGGGCCCGGGAGTCAACATCGGCTCCCAGGCGGTCCCAGCATCCCGACCCCGACCCCGGCCGCGACACACTTTCCACAAACTGACACACACGGAGCCCGCGCGAGGGCCGGGTCGCCTGGAGGCCGGTCCCCCGCAAGCCGAGCGCACGAAAGGGCGTCCCAAAGGCGCTGGCCCAAGGCGCCCGCTGCGCTTTCCCTCCGGGAGGTGGGCTGCGGGGCCCAAGCGTAAACCCTGAGACAAGGAACACGCGCACCACGCCGCCACGGGGGACGAGAGGCCGGACGCCCACCTAGCCGGACACCCTGCATTTCTGGACTCACCGGACGCCTGTGTAAATTTACGTCTGGCGTGTCATTTTCCAAAGGCCACTCAAGATCAGGGGACAGAATGCCTCCCCTCCAAGTGTCCTGCCAGCCCACCCACTCAAGATCAGAGGGACAAAATGCCTAACTAAAACAAAACAGAAACACAAAAAAACTGGAGTGAGGGAGGAAAGGGTGCCCTGAAAAATAAAAAAAGAACTAAGCACGTTGACAGCGCTAAGAATAAACTACCAGGAAAAAGAAACCCTACATGTCATATCCTAAAGTACAGAAGGGCAAGCCCGCCGGCATTCCAGGCCCGGGGGGACCGGGGTCCCCAGCCCTGCAGAGCCAACCGCAGACCAGCTCAGGCGCCCCTCGGAAGCACGGGGTCCCCGCGGCTGAGTCTGCGCCCCCGGCCGGCGCCGGCTCCCCTCTGCCCACCCTGCGCGCGGGGGCTAGAAACTGCCGCGGAGAACCACGGCGGGGCGGGAAGGGGCCCTCCAAACAGGGTCTGGCGACTCGAGTCGCTCCGTTTCTCGGTGGGCTCAGCACGCGCCGTGGGGGAAGAGGGGCGAGGGTCCGGGAGGAGGAGACGGGTGGCACTTACGTAGACCGGCAGCGGCCACGGGTAGACGGCGGGCTCGGCCCCCACGAGCGACTCCAGCCTCAGCTCCAGCTTCTCCCCCATGTCTTCGCGCGCGGCCCCCGCACCGTGCTAATTTGGCTGTTGGCGGAGGGGCGCGGCGCCGCCGGCGGGGGCGGGGCAGATGGGCAGGCGGGAGGCTGAGGGGAAGGGGCCTGGCCTGGGCCTCAGCTGCCGCCGCCGCGCTCCCATCCGGCCCCCGTCTCCCTCTTTGCGGTCACAGGCCCGGGGCCTCCAGCGCTGCCGCCAACTCGGGCCGGCGTGAGGCGAGCACAACAGCCGGGGGCCGGGCTGAACCACTCGCGGCACGCGCGGACCGCCCCGTGGACTCGCACGCTCTCACGCACGGACGCACGCCCGCACGGACGCACGTCTTCGGCTGCCCCTGGCCACCCCCACCGGCCCGAAGTGGGGACCCAGGAAGACTCCTCAGGGCCAGTGGTGGCGGGTTCGACTCCCGCACTTGACACACCGTGACACACACCCTCCCCCCCAATAATAAGACTATAATTCCTATTAAATATGACAGCCGGAATCCCGGTTTCTGTTCACAAAAATGCCGTGTATTTAACCTATGCTAGGCACCAGACCGCGGACGCTCAGTACTGGCAAAAAAGGAAATGCCCTGCCCTCATAGCACTGCCATTTTAATTGGAATTGTAGTGACAATGGTCAAGGGAGAAAATAAAGTGTCATCAACGCCACGGGGATGGTTAATCTCATGTGCGCACTGCGTGGGGCCCCGGCAACCACAAACATTATTCCAGATGTGGCCAGGAAGGTATTTTTCAAAAGAGATTAACACTGAAATTGGTCCACTTTGCGTAAAGGAGATTGTCAATGCCACGGTGTGGGTGGGCCTCGTCCATCACTTGAAGGACTGGAGAGAAAAATGAGGTTCCCTAGAAAGAGGGAACTGTTCCTCCAATGGCCTTGGGACATCAGCTCTTCCCTGTGTCTCCAGCCCAGAGTCCTGCCCTGACTTGCCTGCCTCACAGTCACATGAGTCAACTCCATAAAACTATATATGTAAAAATACTGAATATATACAAGCCTATTAATTTGTATTTGTGTGTATACATATTATATATATGTATACACGTTTATATGTGCGTGCGTTTGTAGTATATGTGTAAGTACTATATACAGTATACATACAAGCCTATATATTTGTGTGTACATATTGTATACATGTATGTGTATATATATAGTATACATATTATAAACGTGAACATGCTGTATATATATATTGATATACGGGTGTGTATATATACAGTATATGTACACTGTATGTATACAGTGTATATTTATATATGGGTGTGTCTCAATTTTTTTTTTAACTATGGACATCCAGTTGTTTCAGCACTATTTGATGAAAAGACTATCTTTGCTCCATTGTATTGTCTTTGTTCTTTTGCCAAAGACCAGTTGATTGTATTTATGTGGGTCTATTTTGGGGCTCTTTATTCTGTTCCATTGATCTACTTGTTGTTTCACCAGTACCACCCTGTCTTGATTACTGCACCTTCATAATAAGTCTTCAAGCTGGGTAGTGTCATTCCTTCAACTGTGTCCTTCAATGAGGTGATAGCTATTCTGGGTCTCTTGCCTCTTCATATGGACTTTAGAATCAGTTTGCCAATATCCATAAAATAACTTGCTGGGATTTTGATTGGGATCGCACTGAATTTCTATAGATTAACTTAGAAAGAACTGACATTTTGAGAATACCGAGTCTTCCTATTCATGAACATGCAATATCTCTCCATTTATTTAGTTATTCTTTGACTTCATTCATCACGGTTTTGTAGTTTTCCTCCTATAGAGGTTGTACATATTTTATTAGATTTATACAGAAGTATTACATTTTTGGCAATGCTAATGTAAATAGTGTCAGGTTTTTTTTAAACCTATTCCATTTGTTCATTTTTGGGATATAGGAAAGCAATTGCCTTTTGTATATTAACCCTGGATCCTGCAACCTTGCTATAATCACTTATTAGTTACAGGAGTTTTGGGTCAACACTTTAAGATTTTCTACATAGATGATCATGTCACCTGTGAACAAAGACAGGTTTATGTCTTCACTCTCAATCTGTACACCTTTTATTTCCTTTTCTTGCCTTATTGCATTAGCAAGGACTCGCAGCACAATATTGAAAAGTTATAATAAAGGAGGACATCCTTGCCTTGTGCTTAATCTTAGTGGGAAAGCATTGAGTTTCTCTCCAGTAAGTATGATGTCAGCTATTGGTTTTTTTGTAGATCGTATTTATCAAGTTAAGAAAGTCCCTCTCTATTCCTAGTTTACTGAGAGTTTTTCTCATGAGTGCATGCTGGATTTTGTCGAATGCTTCTTCCGCATGTATTTATATGTTTTTTTTCCTTTATTTGTCTTGGTTGGATTATATTAATTAATTTTCAAATGTTGAACCAGCATTATGTACCTGACACAAATCCCGTTTGGTCATGGTATATAATTGTTTTTATACTTTTTTGGCTTCAATTCGCTAACATTTTGTTGAGAATCTCTGACACAATTTTTATCACATTTCTACTATAAAAGGTTTGGGATTCTAACGAATTTAAGCTATTAATTAGTCTTATCAAATTGTGCTTTTTATTCAAAGATACACCATAGCAGAACCCTGAGGGAATGGATGGTGAATGGTAAGGCCTGAATTTACACTTCTTTTAATCCTGAATCCGTCTCTCAACAAGTGTTCACGGTTGATGTTTATTTTTTTGGAAATTAGACATAGCTCACTCCATTCATTCATTCAACAGATTCTACAGCAGAAGGGAGGCTCCTAAGGAGGTAGGGTGTATTAGTGGGGCTGCAGGTTATTACAGGGAATGCAAGCAAGGACTCATAATGGAGACGGTGATATTTGAGGAAAGACCTAAAAAAGTGAGTGGATGAGTACTGTAGATAGTAAAGACAACAGCAATTCAGGTAAAGGGAACAGCAAGTGAAAATGTCTTCCTACTATACTTGTTGAACATCAAGGACTAAAGAGTATAAGGTGTTTGGAAAAGAGTGAGCAAGGAGTAGAGGTGGAGGAGATGAGATCAAACATATAATGTGGAGGGTAATCATGGTGCAACTTTCCAGCATTTTAAGAACTTCAGCTTCAACTATGATGAAGGGGAAGACACTGAAGTCACGTAATTCTTCTGACTTAGATTCTCAAAGTGTTCTCCAGCCACTGTGTTAAGGACACAGTTCAGAGGGATAATAATTAAGATGACAGACAACGAAATCTTAATCCTGAGTGGTAACAGTGGAAAAATCGAGAAACTGTCAAATTCTGGTTCTATCTCAAAGATAGGGCTGACACATTTTGCTTGTGTATTGGATGTGAAAGGAGAGAGAAAGAAAAACGTTAAAGATGAATCACATTTTGTAACTGAGCACCAGGAAGAATGGAGCTGCGCTTTTCTGTTTTGGAAAGTCTACAGGAAAAGCATGAGTGATTATGTGTGTATTTGATTGCAAGCTATATTAAGTTTGGGATGTCTATTAAATGACAAAACAGAGATATTCTGTTAGTAACCAGTCTTGTTAGGTGGACCCAGTCCGTAAATGACAACCATCAACCTACCTAATCTGCTCAATTTGAAGCCCCATAAAGGATTTGGGGGCATTAGTGTGAAGAGGGCTTCCTTTTGCGTTTGTGTGTATGTGTGTCATTTGCTTTGACACTGTGGTTAGGCTAAAGTAGCACTATTCTGGGCTTTCATCTTTGGCAACTTTTTTCTCACCAAGAAGATTTTTTATTGGGTTGACGCCAAATGAGTATTTGCCTGATTCTTCATGTCCTGATTCTTTAACTATTTTCCTAGTTTGGACAGCCACAAATTTGGTTAGTATTTGTTAATTTCACCCTTCAACTTGGACACACTTGAAGCGAATTGAAGTCCCACCACACTGATGGTAGACTCCATCTGAGCATGCTCAAAAGAGCACAGAAGGTTGTCCACGGGGAGGGTACTATCAGAGGCTGATTGACAGCATGTGTGTTGTAGACCAACTTAAGGGCAAACACATACGGTTCTTAGGCTTTCCTGCTCCTAATAATAGGCAATGGCAGGCTCTGGATCACAATGTTTGAACCCAGCAGGAATAGTGTTGCATTATATGTGGCATGACTAAGATAAGGGGTATATATGTTATCTAGCATATATCTTCTTTTTTATGCTACACAAATACAAGGCTGTCACTTTCTGAGACATTAAACTTTCTCTGGCTGTGACAGATTAAAAGCAGATGCCAAGTTAGAAACATTTCTGAATTAGGTGATTTGGGTTCCTTGACCAGGTTTAAAAAAACAAAACAAAACTGTTTTTCTTCTTGGTTTCACATTTAAACAATATGAGTTAGTCTAAACTATATGACCAAAAAATCGAACTACTAAAGTAACAGGCTCTTATCATTATTATTTTGATATAATAAATAATAGAGGGATATTGTTTTACTAATAATTACCAGCATTTAGTAACGACAAGCCAAACATTAAGCCTTTAAGAAATTTGTGAACTCCTTCATTTCTTACAATAACTCTGTCAGATTGGTACCAGTATTTATCCCCATTGATGAAGAAACTCAGTTTCAGAGGAAGACACTGGGGCACAGAGAGGTTAAATGTAACTTGTCTATAATTGCCCTAGCTGCTACGCTAGTCGGCTTCATCAACCACTATCACCACTATCACATGTTTTTAATTGGACTTCAGATTCAGATAAACAATTTTTCCTGGTTGCAAGGAAATCATTTAACAGGCCCACATTGCAATGCTTGAAATGCAGTCTGAGCCCAAATCTGAGAACCCTAAACCATGTGATCACTAAAAATACTGAGTATCAATTCTGAGCCTTATAATACGAGTTTGCATTTAAAATAACAGGCCCTATTAGGAATAAGTGTACAAATGGCATTCTAGGAGGGAATATATCCAACAGGTGTTTTAAATTTCTTTAGTGGCAGTGAAAAAGTATGAAGGCATTTCCTGCAACACTAAATGAGCTGATTTGCTTTTGGTGGGTAAACACTGAATTTAGTTTACAAAACTTAACCTGAAAGTATTTTCTAAGTATCCTGCTATTACTCAAAGTTAGCCTTGTTATCTCCTTTAACAAACAAGAATGGTAAGACACAGTCTCAGTTAGTATAGTATGGATAAATCATTTGCAGTCTTGGGTAAACTTGTACCTTAACGAATGTTTTCAATTTGGGGAAGACATGATTTCACAATTGCCATTCTCTATGCGTATTATTGCCATATAAACTAATTCCAGCAAAAGAATGCTATAGTTAGGTAGAACCTTTCATAAAGTGATGCAGTCATTCAGGAATACTTTATAACCTAAACCGACTGGACAGTCAGTAACCAATGAATTATCCTAATGCTGATTCATCTCAGAGGTCCTTTATTCCAATGACTTTCGCTGCTATCCTTCTCTTTTCCTTTTGGGATTAAGAACTACGCATAAAGTCTTAGTTACTCTAAGGTTCACCTTGTACCTCTCCTGTCATACAACTCGTCACTTTCCCCATCATCTGCCGCCAAATGCCAAAAAGAAATCTGAGTACTCTGTGGTCATGGCACAGGTATTTCTAAAGAGAGAAACACCTGTTCAAAAATCACTAATCCGAGAATAAATATATGGGGAAATGAACTGGGGACATGAGTGGAATCAACTGAAACTGTGAGAGGCCAGCAGGGCAGATATGTGTGTCTCTATGTGCCTTAAAGAATAATGCTCTCTATGAGAAAAAATGCTTTAATGCCCCAAACTTTAATCCAATTAATATCTGGGAATATATTTCAAGACGACTTGTATATATGTGTATGTACATAATGTTAGCATTGTATATTATTTGTGTTATGTTCTCCCTTATATTCATGGGAATATGTTGCCTTTAAAGTTTAAACTTTCTTGTTGATTTTTTACATGGATGAAGGTTCACACAGTAAGATAAGTTCAAGGATTTCTTTCTCCAATACCATTGATATGAATTCCTATTACTTAATTTCTTTTTGATAGATTTTCAGATGACAGTCCAAGATAGTTCTGCCAATGGAAATCACAGGACTACCAAATATGGAAAAGACTTTGGAACACTTACAGTGTGTTTTCATGGTCTGCATCAGAATTCTACAGAAGGCGTTTGGCTGAATTGGCAGTGAAATGAGAATGGAAAGTTAGTGTGTCGGTTACTTTTCAGTGCGGTATGTTTTCTTTTCTACTATTCTACTATGTATTAGAAATTACGTAAAAATCAGGAGAAGAGAAATGGTTAAGAAAAAACATAATCTGTCATGTTAAAGACATTCAGCACTTACCTAGACTCACAGGTAACATGAGAGAACATGAGAGCTGGCTTGTGAGAGCTAACCTTGTTCCATTTCCCTCAGTGTCTTCATGAAAAGCTTTGAGGCTCAAAGAAGGAAGTGACACTGCCAGGTGCATACCATGAATCAGTGATGAAAGGGAGACTCCTTGGCTTCTGTAGAGCCATGCCTCTGTGCACACGGTATTAAAGAAGCATTAATTAAATGCCCCTTTACCTAACAACCTGGAGCTTAATCATAGGGTTTGGGCTTCTTGTCTCTCCTTTTCTTTTGCTTTCTCTTTTACATCCTTGGAGGCCTTAGGTTTTAGTTGCTCTCTTGAACTGGATTTACAAAACATTTATTTTCACTAGCCCTTATTTTTTTGGATTGTAGGCTGAATTTTTAAGAAGTTGGGGAAGGATACTGAACTGCCAAAAGTTAACAGATTATTGGCAAAGATATAAAAATAATTAGAATGCCAATTTCCCTGGGTATTCCCTGTGTACTTTAGGGGTAAAAATAGTATTTGTAAAGTGATTTCAAAATGTGCAAATATTACCTGTGGGATATAACCTACGGGTGAAGAGCACTAACTCTAAAATTAATTTGCCTGGATCTTTTTTCCCCAGCTCCACCACTTATTAGTGGTGGGAGTTCAGGAGTGGTACTTCTTTGTGTTTCACTTCCTCTTCGAAAATCAAGGGCTTAATAACCTCACCCATTTTACGGGGCTATGGCATGGAGTTAATACATGTAGAGTGGTTCGGAATCCATGCCACTCTTAAGTCTTTTAAAATCAATCTTACTATTGTTGTTACTACTATTATTAATTTGTTAGCTGTCCTTGAAAAAGTTTGCCAGCAGTACTCACTTGCTTTTCTTTTTGCTGTATATTCTCTATATCCCACTTAAGCGTTCTGCCAAACCTTAAGAGGCTCTTTTCAGATATTTTACACCTCTTTACTTGTTTCTCACAGCACAAGTAAAAGGAGTGTGGCTCCCCTTGATCAAACAAACCAGAACTTTGGTTTTCTCCCATTCATACACATTGGTGAACAGATGTGAAAAAACGACTCCATGGGGCTTTCAGTCTGGAGCCAAACATCCAGGCTCTGTGTTACTCGACACTATTATGCACACATGTTGGTCCCTTAGGACCCAAAAGAATCTCAACTAAGCCCATCATTGTTTCAGGAATATGACGAATGCTTTTTGTGAAGTAGTTGAATGTAACAGAAATACAAGAAAAGGCAGAGGTGTTTCGTATCACAACTTTTTGAGAAATGCTCACAGCTCTAAGATGTAGCTGAGAATTCCGCCATCAGCTAATCCTTTCAAAGTGACCATAAATTTCACCATAAATACATTTTTTCAGCAATGGCAATAACGCGGTGATTATACTGCTCAATTCCTCACAGTGTCAGCATTAAATACATTAAAAGGGTAAGTTAAAATATCTGTCTGATTGCTTCTGATTGCCCTGAGATCTCTTTTATTTCTGTACTCCATCAATTATAATGTGGAACATTAAGACAAATTATTTCTAAACACTAACAAGGAATGTAGAAACAAATGGCAGACAATCAAGGGGAATTTTGCCGTAGCATGGTGCTTATTTTGTTACAAGCAGGAGTGCAAACCCAAAGGATGTAATTTAGAGGAAACTCTGTCCTGTCTATTCTCTAGGAACTAGAACAAGGAGACTGAGAGAAGATGAATCTGGGTAAATCAAACCGTTTTCTCCTAATTACAGCTGACTAATAGGGAGCAAACTCCCATGGAAGGCTGTGATCTGCTTGAAGAAAGCTACGAGGTTGCCCTGGTTAGGGTCTTTCATATATTCAAGCTCAGACTTGATCATCTGTCAGGGATGCTACAGTAGGGAGAGTTTTGCCATAGCGCTGAGACTCAGCAAGATCACTTCCAACTCTAAAACCTACAATGTTAATTTAATCACCAACACCAGCCATCATTAAGAGCGACCTTAAATAACTCCAAATCTGTTCATCTACTCACATATTCTTTACACAGTCAACAGACCTCGAGTGATTACTACATGCCAGACACAGTTCTAAGACACAGAATAAGGGATAAGAAAGGTAACAACCTCTGTCACTGTGGGGCTTGAGTTCTTTGGGAAGAAGTTCATCTAAATACAAAGAGACACCAAAGATAATATTTGTTTTTATTATTATTCTGTGAAAGAAGTAAGGTAATCTGATAAATTGGGACTAAGTTAGGCTGGTAGGACAATCACGGAAAAGTATCTTTAAAAGATGAGTGCCAAAGAATAGAAAGGAATCATTTATGGATAATTTTTCTGGAAATAATATTTCCAAAACATGGTAAAAGCAAATACAAAGGCGCTGAGGCAAGATGAAGCTTAACTACAATCAAGAAACAAAAAGAAGCTAAAAGGTTAGGTCAGGAGATAACCACACAAATTTACACCAGCTGGTCCCTAACTTCAAGTCTACGTGGATATATTCTTGAGGTGACTTAGACATATATATCATCCAAAAAACAAAAAGAAGTTGACTCCACAATTACCCTGGAAATTCTGAGACTCTTTACAAAGGCACCACCGTATTAAAGTTCACAGACATCATTCTCCAAACTCCACTCTGGCCATCACTTGCAGGCATTTAACAGGGGTGTTTAATATCCTCTCTAAAATATTGGGCAGGAAGAACAAACATACTAGCATGTCTGCACCGTGCACCTAGTGTCCCACAATTGAAAAGTAGCTGGAGCTTACCCTGCTGATGGCTTTGCCGGTTTTTTTTTTTTTTTTTTTTACCTTTTATTAAGAATCCCATCTCTTTTAAGACCTGGGATATATTTTTTGAGGGAAATAAACTATAGGAAAATTCAACTGACAGAGATCATACTGTACTTAACTTTTCTGTTCTTTGCTACATTTATTTGTTGAGACAAACATCTGTTCTTAGCCTTTTTTTAATGGCTCTGTTAAATAGAACAAACACACAGTACACTGCACATACTTAAAGAACACAATATAAGTTCTGAAATATGCGTATACCCATGGACCTGCCAACACAATCAAGAGAAGGAACATATCCTCACTTGCAAGTGTTTTTATGCCTCATTCATAAAGCCCCTTTTTCCCCTCACATTCCACCCCTCCACATCCCCAAGTGACCACTGATACGCTATCATATCACTCTATCATTAGACACGTGTTTGCAATTTTCTAGAAATTTACATAAATGGATTCACACAGTGAGGACTCTTTTATCTGGCTTCTTTCACACAATGTAATGATTTTGAGAGTAATTCATATTTTTGTAGGTATCAATAGTCAATCACTTTGCTTTGCTGAGTAGTGTTTCACTGTATGAGTATACCATGGTATGTTTATTCATTCGCCTGTTGATGGGTGCTCGAGGTTGTTACAATTCTATTAAAAATAAAGATGCTGTGATGATCCATGTACAAGTCTTTGTATGAACATATGCTTTGATTTTCCTTGCATAAATATCTAGGTGCAGAAAGCCTGGATCATACGGTAGGTGTATGTTCGACTTATAAGGAAACAGCCAAACTGTTGACTGAAGTGACTGTACCATTTTCCTTCCCACTAGCAGTGTAAAAGACTTGCAGTTCCTACACTGCCTCACCAATACTTGGTGTGGTTGGACTTTTCTAATTTTAGCCATTCAATATGTGTGTAGTGGTATCTCCTGGGGCTTTCATTTTCATATAGCTAATAATTGATTACATTGAGCAACTTCATGTGCTTATTTGCATCCATACACCTCCTTGGCAGGATCTCTTTTTAAATATTTTTACCCATGTTGTTAATTTAAAAAAATTTTTCTAATTACTGAGTTTTGAGAGTTCTATACGTGTTAGAGACACAAGTCTTTTCAGGTATATAATTTGTAAATATTTTCTTATTACTGAGTTTTGAGAGCTCTATACAGGTTAGAGACACAAGTCTTTTCAGGTATATAATTTGTAAATATTTTCTTCCAACCTGTGGCTTTTCTTTTATTAATAATGGCTTCCAAAGATGAAACCCAATTTATCACTTTTTTTCTTTTATGGATCTTGTTTTTGGTGTCATCTCTAGGAAATCTTTGCTTAACCCAAGGTCAAAAAGATTTTGTCCACGTTTTAGAGATTTATGTTTTGATCTACATTTAGTTAATTCTTCATGTGGTGTGAAGTAGGGATCAAAGGTCATACTTTTGCATATGGCTATCCATGCACAGTATCCGTGTGCTATATGCTTCTGGCACCATTGGTCAAGAAGACTATCCTTTCTCCTAGAAATTCGCTTTGCAGCTCTGTTGAATAATCAATTGTCCTTATATGTGTGGATATGTTTCTGGGATCTACATTCTATTTGATTGATGTATTATATGTGACCCTTGGTTATAATATATTCTTTCACGGATGTCTTTCCACTTGCTCATGTAAATAGTCTCCCAGTAATATAGCCTTACCATTTTACTGGACATACCTAGGTATACCTGAGATGCATTTGATAAATCGATGGAACTTGCACTCAAACTAGGGTTACTTTCCAAAAACACTTAAAATGTTCAGGTGTAAAAACTATGTACTCTACAGCCTTCCTGCCTCAACCCAGAGTATGTTAACGCAGACCCACAGCTATTTTGCACGTGTATGGGGCTGTAGAGTCTGGGGAGTATGAGAGTGGTGTGTGCTGTCTATCCCAAAAGATCATCATAGGACGCAAAGGAAACATTAAGGAAATAGACAGGAATAGTCAAATGCCAAACGTTAAAATATTTCTCATGTGTTTTTAATATTTACATTGAGATAAATAAGCAAATTATTATAAAATACAAAAATTTAGAGAATATTTCAAAATGCTCTTTTTTGCCAGATGCAACCAGATACTAGGAATAAATAGAGGAATTTTCTGGAACCAGCTTGTCTTTCCTTTTTTTATCACCACTGAGTGATGGGGTTGTATTTTATTCAGTCTATTGTACATGTGGGTGTGAATAAGATGGAACTTCTCTCAAAAAGAGATATGAGCAAAGAATATATGTTGTCAACTTGTCTAAAACATTTTTTCATGTTCTGACTCATTTTTCTTTGTATTGGCATTTCAAGGGATTTTGTTTTTTAATTTGACTATTAAGAAACCTTGATAACTTCAGTGATATCCCATGAAGATAATATAAACAACTGTAATGGAAAATGAAAAGATGATAATAGCAACCAGCACTGTGACATTTCTTGCCATTGTTCTTTACTATTTAGAATAGTAACAAACCCCATATTAATCTGACTTTTTGAACTTTGGCCTTTATTTTTGTGGAAGAATTTCCTTTCACTTTGCTTATTATCTGTTTGCAATTAAAAACAATGAATGGGGGCTTCCCTGGTGGTGCAGTGGTTGAGAGTCCGTCTGCCGATGCAGGGGACACGGGTTCGTGCCCCGGTCCGGGAAGATCCCACACACCGCGGAGCCGCTGGGCCCGTGAGCCATGGCCACTGAGCCTGAGCGTCCGGAGCCTGTGCTCCGCAACGGGAGAGGCCACAACAGTGAGAGGACCGCGTACTGCAAAAACAAACAAAAAAAACAATTAATGACCATACTTTGATATGATCATCTTAGAGTTGTAGAGAGGGAGGATAGTTATGCAACTATTTATATATCTGTGGGTTCAAGAAAATTTAAAGGCTTGATATTTGAATCCTGTGGAATGTAGCCTCCTTTCCCAGAGGGAAATGAACATATACATGTACTAACTGTAGTTTATAATAAAGCAACACCTGTTCTTAGTGCCACCTTCTATTCCAGGCATGTTTAGGTATAGGGAAGGGGAACAAGAGCTATAAAACATAAGTCTTGTCTATAAGGAGTTTACAGTTTAGGGGGGTTGAGGGCACTCAATGACTCAACGAGGATGAGCCTGATGCAGGTGGCTACAAGGTCACTCTTGGATAAAGTCTGCTTTAGGAAAGACCAGCTTACTCTTATTCTGTTAAACTCTTTAATGTGGTGTCCAATAAACCTGAATATCAAGCTCAAATGCCACTTTTTCCAGGGGGGTAACAGCCAACAAGTTAATATGATTCCTACACACTTGACACAACTCACCAGAGGTCTTGAATTCGGTGAGCACATTGACCTCCTTTAAGAAAGATCACCATTTAAACTTCGAATGCTAAGTTCTAAGAGAATGAAGTAAGTAATAAGTGATATTCAGGTTCAGAGGTGGAAGAGAAAAGAGGGCTCCCCTTGAGTAGAACATTTTGTTGGATTCTCCAAAGTGGCAAACAATAAGGAGAACACTAACCAGCTAAGACTCTGAAGAAGTTGAGAATTAAGATGAAAGCCTAAGATGGAGGTCAAAATGTCCCCTAGATTTAAGGATACACTTAGGCTGAAAGGGAAACTATTGAAAAAGATGTAGAAAATGCTAAATATTTCACAAAAAAATTATTAGAACTAATAAAACAACTTAGCAAAGTTTGTTTGCAGAATATGAAATCAACATATACGCATCACTTGCATTTCTGCACATTAACAATGAACAATCCGGAAAAGAAATTAGGAGAACAATTCCAGTTACAATAGCATCAAAAAGAATAAAATACTTAGGAATAAGCTTAACCAAAGACATGACAGATTTGTACACTGAAAACTATAGCATTATTGAAAGAAACTAAGGAAAACATAAATAAATGGGAAGACATCCCACGCTCATAAACTATTGTTAAAATGTCCATATTACACAAAGCTACCTACAGATTTAAAGCAATGCCTATCAAAATCCCCTATTTTTGCAGAAATAGAAGAAACGACTCCAAAATTGATATGTAACCACAAAGGACCCTCAACAACCAAAGCAAACATGAAGACCTCACACTCTCTTTTGAAATGAAGTTTTCTTGTTATTGTGGGTTATAAATCCAAAGTCCTAAAAGTCCATAAATTATCCTCCTAAATTTACATTTTGGTTAATTCTCAGTGACAGGCCTTTCCATGCCTGAGTGGCAGTGAGGGCTGCTTCAATATTTGTAGCTTGGACTTCTGTCACTGACATGGTGTGGGTATCTCAGAGCCTGGCTCTTTTATCAGTCGATCAAATCCTGCATGAACCATGCTCAGAAGGGCCCCACGCTTGCTTGGTTTCATGCTGTGCTATTGCTGTCTTGAAATTCTTAATGATTTTATCTTTGAACTTACGTTCTGTAAGTAAAATTTATAGGACAATAAAATATACACATGAGCAGAGGAGACATGTGCAATATGTGTGTCTCCACCATTCCTGCTGCCCCATTCACATCTAGTTTTCACCCTGCTTATGGTGTGCTTTCCATGACACACTTATTTGGTACCCATTTGGAGTCTTACTGAGTTCCACCAGAATTCTGTGCTACTGCTCACATCCAAGACTAAGTGAAGGTGTTAACAGCTCCAGGAGGCCATGCTTTCCATTTGAATCTGAACTTACTTCTAACACAGAAAGAAAGCAGTTGTTTTTTAAAAAACAAGAATGTCCAAGGAATCTTATCATATCCTTTCTTACTCGTGTTACTTCCCAATATTAGCCAAACACTTCTGCTGAAAAAGATGACATATATGAAAAAGAGAAGAGAGAACAACCCACAGAACCCATTTAGGGCTCACTCTAATCTAGTATGATGTCATCTTATCTCGATTCTATCTGAAAAAAGAATTTACTTGGGCACATTCACAGGTTCCAGGTGAACGTGAATTTGGGGAGGACACTATGCACCCCAGTGCAAATACTTTCAACAACACTTTTTCTTTGCAGTTTGAACAAGAGGCACTATATTTTCATTTTGCACTGGAGCCCACACATTATGTCATTTTTTACTTTTAGAGCCCATGTTGGAAAATGGGGTTTCATGAGACAGCCAAGTGAGTCTGTCAAGTGAATTCTAGAATTATCCAGACTTACCCACTTTGTTGCAGCAAGTTGGTTCCAGGCAAACCCATGTGAAAGGGGCATGTCCACAATGGAGCAGAGAACTTTTGTCTCTCTATCACCAGACTCACTCCCAAGATGAAGGAAAGAAGAGCTTAGCAAAGCATGGCCAGTTATTCTTCCCAACTTTGCCAGTCAAGTAGGTCACCTCACCTAGCCAGTGTCAGTGAATATAAGAGCAGGGAGGTTAAAAGTTATACTACTCAAATTCCCTTCACATGCTGGTACCATTAGGAACGAGAAGGGAAATTGTCACTAATGCTTTCCTGTTTCACTAATGTTTCCCTGTTTCTTTCAATCTCTTAACACACTCAACTATGCCTTTAAGCCTGTAATTAACGGAATATGGCTCTCCCTTCAGGACAAAGAAAAGACCTTTATCAGGACAGTCCTGCTCGCACTTTTATGGGGCTACTCATTTGAGTGGCCTCTGGGAACTGCTGGTGGACAACTTAGAGTTTCATCCCAGAAGTCTCTGATATGGGTGAGAAATTGCTTTAATTTAAATTAACTCCAGGGCTACTCATATCCAATGATCAGAAACAACTTTTTGTTTACCAGCCATCCACAGCACAGCTAACCATAGAAAGTTGATGAGGTTAAATGACAAACTAAGATTAAATACATAAAAGCATCCAGTAATACAATTCAGAAATCATAGAAATGTTGCAAATTTGCAAGTACACCTCCGCCAGCATCAAATTCTTCACAGAGAAATTAAAAGGGTACACATTAAACGCTCTTATGAATTAAGGTCCCAAAGTATTAAAGCCCAATTTTGAAATCAAGTTTCCTTGTTACTGTGGGTTAAAAATCCAAAGTCCTAAATGTCCATAAACCATCCTCCCAGCTGTACATTTGGTTCATTCTCAGTCACAGGGCTTTCATTTCCTGAATGCGACTGAGGGCTCCTTCAGTATCTGTAGCTTGGACTTCTGTCACTGACACGGGTGTGGGTCTCTCAGGGCCTTGGCTGTTTTATCAGTTTATCAAGTTTCTCATGAACCGTGTTTTAAAGAGTCTAAAGAGTTACTAAGATACAATTTGATTTTACAGCACTATCCCCACAATTTAAAAACAATCTCAAAAGCAAGCCAATGCCCCACTCCTAGAAGACAGAAACTAGGCACATTTTTGTGCCCAGAATCCAGTACAGAATTTGACCAAAGAACAAAGCAGAAACTCAATGGCATTTGAGAGAAAGATAAAGTCTCTTTTGTTTTAGCCTCACTAGGGTGTCCATTAGTCTATGCCATTTCACTGAAATTTCTGACCTGCAAACTTCGAACCAGGAGGACTCTTTGAAGCCTGACGTTGATTTGTCACTATGAATTTGCCACGTGCAGTGCACAGCCCTGAGCATCTGTCACACATGGACTCTTGAGTTATCCTTCCTCTTTGATGACCTTGTGGTTCACACTACAGTACTGAACTGATTACGGGTTCTGTCAAGTGACATTACACCTCCAGTTCTGATGCGTAGATTTGACAGTCCTATGCCGTCATGGCCATTTTCACTGCCTCCTGCTATGGAACTGCACAGACCAAAGGCGGCTGCCTTTAAGAGAACATTTCTTTCTCCAGCATAATTGACAAATCCAGTGTCAGCTTGGGTCCACATGTAAAGGGAGTCACTTCAGCCTATGGTAGACCATATGTGTCAATGCCGACAAGTTCTACAAGACATGTTTTCCTCACAACTGAGTCTTTTTCTCAGTCAAGCCTGCTTGGGAAAAACTGTACCTGAAGAGTAAGGCAAGGTGGACGGCTGCCTGAGACTTTCCTGCCCTGTAAACTCCTGCACACTCTCAAGTCAAGTGCCAGGTAAAGGTCTCTGTATACTAAAGACCCTTCAGGTGCCTTATTCATTCCGCTCCAGGTATTGCTCAGTCACCTGCAACTCCCTAATGCCCCTTTTCTTTATGTCAGACCTTTACTTAAGTGGCTCGAAAGAAACAGCCACTCTCCCACACCATAAGCTGCAGCCATCAGCCAAAATCAAAGTGCCTTACGGCTGGTTGGATGGTGGCCCCCAAAAGGATATATCCATGTCCTAATCCTTGACTGTTACCTCATTTGAAAAAAAAAAAAGTTTTGCAAATGTCATTAAGGATCTTGAGATGGGATTTCCATCCTATATTATGTGGATGGGTCCTAAATATAATGACAATTGTCCTTATTATACAAGAAGGGCAGAGGGACATTTGAGACAGGCAAAAGAGAAGATACAGACACAGAAAGGGGGTGATGTGAAGACAGAGACAAAAACTGAGTGATGTGGCTTCAAGCCAAGGAAGAGGGCGACCACCAGAAGCTGAAAGAGGCAAGGGATAGAATCTCCCCTAGAGCATCTGTAGGGAGAGCAGCCTTGCTGACACCTTGATATCACACTTCTGGCCTCTACAACTGTGAGATAGTAAATTTCTCTTGTGTTAAGCCTCCAAGTTTATTAGTCTCCCAGCAAGCACGGGACACTTATACAGCATGCACTAAACCTTTTCTAGGCTTCAGCAGTTTACTGCACAAACCTAAATATTTTCAAACAGTCAAAGGTCTCAACATCCCACCATACATTAAAAACCAAGGCACTAGACTACCTTCCTTGGCAGTAACAAAATATCTTCCACAAGGACAGTTTGCTCTCTAAGATGTCTGCTCCTTTCTTTTTATTTCTCAGTGTTCCCAGGTAATACACCAAGTGTTAGGGTCTTTTAATTACCTTCCAGCAAGTACAATGCCTTAATTCCATTTGGTTTGGAATAAATTAGGAAACAAGATAAAAGCGAAAAGATGGAGGGCCGAATATTCCTGTTACTGAACAGTCACGTGAAGAAACAGTAAGGGAATTTAACACAGATTTTTAGTTTAACAGCATAACTGAAAAACAAAAACAAAAACCAACCAACCAACCAACCGTTCTTCTACCCACTGAAAGGAAAGTAAAAGTGATTCAGGGAGCTTCCAAATCTTGTGAAGCAGCTTAAAAAGGGAGAGGGGAGGCACACAACTGTTGAGAACGACACTCTAATGCACAAGGTCAGGGATCCTAACAAATTCTCAAAGTCTCAACATATACCAACAAGAACCGTATTATTAGAAATATAAAGGCACAGAGATATAAATGCATAGAGATATAAACTATTTGGTATTAAAAACAGACCTTGCTATATAAACATATAGTATGTCACTTTTATCGCTTTATGAGAATAACCGTATAAAGAAAGTCCAGAAGACCCCACTGCTGTCATCTTGCAAAGGATCAAAATTCAGCACCTACAGGGCCCCACCCACCCTCCACGCTGTGTGTCTGTGTGTCTCTAAAAACAACAACCTGCAATTGGCATATAATTAAACCCATAGGCAGCTTTGAATATGAGATCTAGGCAGAAAAAGTAGCAGCAAAGACAACAGTAGCTGGAATTTGGTAGAAAAGCAAGAGAAGACTTTTTAAAAGCTTCCAGTTCAAGTCAGAATTAAGGTTAAGTTTCAACAGCTTGGGATAGCTGTGGATGTTTTGCTGTTCTCTGAAAAAAGAAGAAAATCTATCATAAGTATGTTCATTCGAGAAAAATACTGTGTTTGTTTAGTTTTTTTAGCCATGCCCAAATGACTCTCAATTTTGTACACTGTTCAAGGGCAGAATGTATATTGGTTAGGATGTGCTCATGGCTGGTGCATCTCCAAAAAATGCTTCATGAAGACTGCCAGCTTCTGACATCTTCGATGGTGACAGCATTATGCAGAGAGGCCCGAATGCCTCCCACGGACCCAGAAGAACCACCGATGCAGCCGTTAAGAACAGGAGCATCTGGTTGAGCATCAGGACGACCCTCCTTCCCGTCACCAGCTCCTGCGAGAGTCACGGCACCTGAAGCCATCGTGTCCAACCTCCCACCTGAAAGCCCCCGCAGGTGGCCAGGAGCGTCACACATCTCAGTCATTAGAAAATTCCTTTCAAACGCAGTGAAGGACCATCACGCTCACAGGTAACCTAGGTTAGCTCAACTCTTCGATGAGCCTGCCGTGCAGGGGGCAGGCAGCTATTCTCATGCGTGAGAACATACGTTTTTCATGGAGCTGACAGAATTAACTACTCTCTCTGACGTTCAGGGGAGCAGCAGTGTCTGTTCTTACACTGAACAGGCTGTGCAAGCTGCACCAGAGATGGGATGGCACCCTCTGTGCTGTCAGAGCAGAGATTGTCAAAGGAAATTTTGACCGAAGCTCCTAGAAGGTGTGGCCCCCGCCATGCTCCCGGCTGTGGAATCATGCTAAGGGGCCTGTAAGCAGCAGCAGGAGCACCCCCGTAACAAACGGTCTTTCCCAACTAGTTACAATAACTGCTACTCCAGGATGGGCAGGCTCCTAGATGTGTCTCCTTCAGCGTCTGAAAACTAAACCAATTCTCTGACAAGCTTCTGAATGGAACATGTACTCACCTATGCCTTTGCAGGGAGATCATATTGAGTTCAAGAGCTTTGTCGAGAAATCTTTTTTCTAAAGCATCATCTTCTTTGGTGTTGCCAATGTGGAATTGAATATTCATCTTGCTTTTATTCTGGGGCTCCACTGGACATCTGAAAAACATGTTTTTTGTTCCAGCTATTTTTCTACGATGTGCAACTACCATTAACAAAGCAACAGAAAAGTTTTAAAAACCATTTTCCAGATGCAAACAAGAGATTAAAAAAAAGATCTGTGCCAGGACATTTATAATTTACTTAGGGAGACCACTCTTGCATATGGAACAGTGAGTTAACATTCTCTTATATGACTCATACTTAATTTCCAAGAGCCTCAGTTTCCTCATCTGAATATTAGGAATAATAGTAATATCTCCATTTCATACTAGTTATGACAGTTCAGTGGTACAACATATATGAGGCTTCCAACCCATGGCAGCCACACAGCAATGTGAACGACCCTTTCTCTACAAGGCTGCAGAGAAAAAAAATGAGTTGGTCTGAATAGTGGAGGTAAGATTTAAAAATAATGAGCAGCAGCTTTCAAAGCACTTAAAACACTGTATTGTCCCAAGCTGTGTGACCTTGAACAAGTTACTAAATCTCTCTGTTGTGCCTCTCTGATGTGAGGACTAAATGGCCACAAATTCTCTGCAGCCCTCCCAGCAAGAGGTGGGGTCTTGTGCTCCACACCTTTTGAATCTGGGCTGGCCTTGTGGACTTGCTTTGACCAAGAGACTGCAACAGGAGTGACGCTGTGCAACTTCCAAGCTGAGGCCTCAAGGGGCATGCGGCTTCTATACCTGCCCTCTTAAAACATCACTGCCATGTAAGCAAGCCCGAGCTAGCCTGCTGGAAATAACAGGCCGAGCCAACAGCCAGCCAGCAACAGCTGCCAGACAGATGAGGGGGGCCATTTAGACTCTAGGTGGATCACCAGATGACTTTGGTTGAATAAGTGATCTCAGATGAGACCAGAAGAAATCACCCCACTGAGCCCGGCCCCACCTGCTGACTGAAAAGAATCCTGAGCAAAAGAAATGGCTGTGGTTTTAAGTCACTGTCTTGAAGTGTTCTATGATGCAAAAGTAGATAACTGATAGAATTCAGAACAGCATCTGGAACACATTCAATGCTATGTAAATATCTATTGAAGTCAATAAATTTGTCTTTTCATTCTCTGCACCTTGCACAGGGCTCATACAGACTCTCAAAAATGAATGAGTCAAGTTTCATCTAGGATACGTTAGTATTGGACTTCAGTTTCTGATTTGGAAAGTAAGCCAGCCAAAATTATCTTCCACTGACAAACAAAGGAGACAAACAGAAGAAGAGCTGACATGTTATTCTGGATTACAAGGAAAATATGTAATAACTCTCTCCATTTTCTCAAGCACATCCTGTCTTATTATTCCACTTCTACTGGATGGGATTCATTAAAAGTAATCAGCAAAGAAAAGCAGGGTGAGGAAGCCCCCATTAAAAGCTATGCTCGCCTCTCAGGGCACACACATAATTCCTGTTAAAGTTAATAGGAGTCAAGTGCACGTCGACAGACAGAAGAGACACAAGCAGGGAAACCAAGTATCTGGTAATAGGCTTTGAGCCTGAATTCTGGGACCCCCTTTTCACAGCTAGTAGGTATCCTGGTTGACATTTACATTAAAAACTTAGTGTCTACCCTCTTTGATATTCTGCTGCCTCAGGTTCCCCAGGCGACAGTCCAATTATAGAGCTGGAAGCAGCAAAAAGGACATGTGATTTAAGGGGAAAAATATGAAAAGGGGGAAGAATTAGAAACGTGGATTTACAAAGAATCTGTATTTACAGTCGTCCCCCACACATTCATCCATCCTACTGTGAACGTAGGTGGTATCATCACAGCAACAATGTCATAACAACTAGAAACTGAAGATTAAATTCGCAAGGTGCCCAAGAGTGTCCCTGCTGTGGGGCTGAGGGAAGAAAGAAAAAGATGAAGGGGAATCAGCTGCTCCCAACCTAGCAAGACAGCTGTGGAGGGAATTCAAATTCCACAGGACAAGGGCTGTGGAAGCACAGAGCTGAGCAAGTAACTCTGCCCGAGGGAAGGTTGAAGGTTTCAGAGGAAGGGAGGTGGGAGGGGTCAGGACAGGGGGAGACGAAGGAAGGGCATCTGGCAGAGAGCTGTCTCTGCCAAGGCACGGGGGACCCCAGCAAGTTCTCTGCAGCACCTGGGGTGCTGGGTGCCTGGTTGGGGGCAGGACTGCAGATCGCAGAGGGCCCTGCAGACACGCTCTCCCAGGAACTGGATCGATCGGATCCTGGAGCAACGAGGAGCAATCAGGTCTGCACAACAAGGAGTTCTGCATTGTAGAAGAAGTACTAGGACATAGGGGCTTGAGGGTAGGGACACTGCGGGAGAGCCCTGATAGAAAGCTCCCACAAAGAACTTTCTAGGTCAACAGAATTAGGGCTCGTGACCAAGACAGGGACACTGGGGTGTTTCAAGCATGGGCAGTAAATGCAAATGCCAATAGGGACCCAATGGTCATATAAATGAGTATAACAGGCCCAACATGGCAGACTCAGCACAAACTCCCTACGTTACCTGTTAACTGTGAGGGCCTGTTCTTTACTTCCACAGAGAAACAGTCTCCCTTTTGCTTGAAACATACGGCCCTCCCAGTCTGTTTCTCCCACTTTCAGAGACACGGGGATTATGAAATAAGACATCTGGCTTTAAATCATCTTCCCATGTTCCAGTAAGGGCTCAAATTGCGTGTTTTAAACCCTGTGAGCCACACCGAGCACTGCCGTGGGCTGTGCTGGGCCACTGCTCCCAGGCGTTATCACTGAATCCCACAGCGAGGGCAGGGCCTGTGGCCTGAATGAGTTGGGGGGCAGGGAGAAGGTGCCAGGCTGACAGAGTGCTAGCAGGGGGCCGGGAGGGTGTGGAAGCAGTGGGTAATCCTGGGACTGCAAAGCTTCCAGGACAGAGTCTGAGCAGCGCTCCCCAGGGAGTCTATGACGGAAGCTGATAAGGATGGTTGTGACTGGAAAAGCGGTGCCACAGTCAGTCATAGAAATTTAGGAAATCCTGAATTAACAGGGCTACAAGGGTTTCTTGACTCAACTTCCTAGAGCGTCTCAAGAGCTCCGGTGAATCGTGAACTCCCAAGAGGATAATTCATACAGGAACAGAGTTTTCCCCAAATGCATGTGGCTGAAAAACAAACCCACTGCATCTCTGGGATGAGTATTCTAGAATGCCCACTGAGAAACCCCGGGACTTCCCAAGGTATAAGAGGGGTGTGTGTGAGGGGAAAGGCACCACCTCAGCGCGAAACAGCATCTCACAAAGGTGGTGAGGGTTAGGAGGGCGCAAGAAAACCGCAGGCAGTTGGCAAGCGATGACAAGACACTCGTTTCAGTGGTGTCTGCTCCAAAAGACAAACCAGAAACAACAAGGGCGCGACGAGTGCATCCTGAGGTGAGAGAAGCCCACAAAAGAGTCACTAGGCCTCTCCTGACTGCCTAACTTTTAAATAAAAAATTAACTCTAAATTTGCACATGATTAGGAAAACTAGAGTAAAAATATAAAGATCTATTCCCTTCCATACAGGTGGTTGCCATTAACGTTTTTTTGTGCATTTTCAGGATCAGATACACAAATGTGTATAAGTGTATATATGCGTGTTTCCATATGTACATATACAGTATTTACAAATACAAACACTGTGGGTTTCTAAGTGGAATAACAGAAATGTCCTTTTCTACACCTGCTCTTTTTCCTTTTGACCTGATGATGTATCAGGTCATCTTCCCAGTTTGCTCACAGACCTTCCCCGTTCTCCACACACACGTTACTCCATACCACGGATGGATCCTAATTTCCTTCATCAGATCCCTCCTGAAGGATATCCGGGTTGTCTCTAGATTTTCTCCATTACGTAAGTATCCCTCATTGGACTTGGGGGTGCCTGATTTTATGCACACTTCTGTGCAAGGCAGAGTACTGGCAGAGGGCAGGTGCCTAGAAGTAAAAGTCTTTGGTCAAAGAGCAAGAGAGTTTTGAACTTTGATGGACGCTGCAAACCTCACTCCAGAATTGAACACATTTATTGTACTTAACATAGGCAAAGTGTGCTTGTTCCCTCGTCTACACCAGATGTTATCAGTCTAGAATTTCTGCCCATCAGAGGGGAAGAAAATCCCATGGTTTTCATCTGCATTTCCTAAAGAAGTTGGCCCCTCTTCATTTGTTAGTAGCCAGCTGTGTTTCTTCTGAGTTGTTTGCTCATACGGGTAGAAACCATCCCCTGCCTTTTTAAAATTTGGTTATCCTTTTTCATTTATTTGTGGGTTCTCCTCTATATCAACAGTAACTTTTATATGTTAATACACTACCAAACTTTTGTGTCTGTCATTTTGTTTTATGTCTTGAACTGTAGAAAAGTTTTAAATTTTCATGTAATTAAATATCTTTTACTTTATGGCTTCTGAGTTTTATGGCTTACTTAGGAAGGCTTCTGTACTCCCTACACTTACACAGAAATTCTCTCCTGTATTTTATATTTGCTTCTTGCATTTAGTTGCATTTGCATCTTTTCGACTGATTAGAATTTGTGTATGCTGTGATGCAAATATATAATTTCTGTTTAAATGAATTATCAATGCTTCAATCAGTCAATTAGACAAAAAGTCAAGTTAGACTTTAAAATTGTCTAAGTTAAAATACAATTCTCAAGTAAACAGGGACCAGTTTCTGGACTTTTCCACCGATCTGTGTTTCCCTCTGCCAGTGGCTTTACATGTTAATAGATCATATGTTAACATTACATTTTATTAATGTTAACATATATGTTTAATATGTTTCATCTATCCTTTTGCACTAACTTTTTCAGGTGAACACTGAACTGACTTCTAGATATTTGCTAATTTTTGTGACTATTGCAAATGGGATCTTTCCTTGTTTTTTATTGTTATTTCTGGCTTATGGGAAAGTAACTGACTTTTACATACTTAGACATAACTGATCACAATTCTGAACATGATCATTTCTAGTTTTTCCACTGATTCCTGCATTTTGAAAAAACAGTCATTATCATCTGTGATTTTTGTTGTTTCCTTAGTAAAGACTCTGGAACCAGCCCCCCCCCCCCCGACTCTCCCCATGTCCTTCTCCTGCCTGATCCCACTTCCCCGCTGCACCTGACCCTAACCTGTCTGCGCTGCTGTAAAACACTGTTCACAGGGTGGTGATGACAATAAAAGGTATTCATATCTGTAAAGCGCCAAGGGCTCTGCCTACTTTATTTTATCTTGGGGTTGTCACTAGACACATCACATGCTTCCCTCTCTTTCCTAAGGCATGGACCCCACATGAAAGGGAGAAAAGGTGACCTCATATCTGGATATGGATTTTGTCACTTCAAGAGCTTTATCACATTAAAATTAATATCTAATACATATTAAACACTATGTGTCAGGAACATCCTAGGTGCGTTCCATAAGAACCACAAATAATATTGACAGCTAACCGTTAAGGAAGTAATTAACCATTAAGGAATAACCATTAATGCTGTTTTAATTTTAGCACACCGGAAAATATAAGGGGAATAAATTCTAGTAGCATTAAAAAAAAAAAGAGTTACCAATTCTAATAGGAGCTTTTCCTTTTCAACCACTTTCCAAAATTATAGTTCTCCTTTCTGTCTAGCAGCTTTGTATGGTTCCTTCACCGATGGAGAAGTTATCCACTGGTACTGAGACAGAAATGATAAATATGCCATTTAAGTTACAGGTAATTTAGGAGGGTTTGATCTTCATTGGAAATTAAGATATTTTAAGTTAATAAAAGGTCTTCAATCTGCATTTCTGGGAAGCTAAATTAAAGCATCACACAACATTTTCAAAAACAGAAAAGCCATTTCATTTGACTAAAAACTTAGTTTTAAGATGGCAGAAAGTACCTTGATAATTTTCTTTTAAAAAGGAAAGAAAAACAAGCCATTAAAGAGAAATTCTTCCAAGAGAATTAAAACATGTTATATGCCTCTGACTTGGCACTCTTTCCATTCTGGAGACCTTTTTTGGTAACTGCTTTCATCACAGAATGATTTAAAGTAAAATAAATTGAAATTAATTATTTCCCAATGAGTGGCTATTTCCATTTAAAACCAAAAGCCAACTAATTATTGCTTTTCCCATAAAATTAAATATGAAGTCTACATTATGTAATTATACACTTATTTCCCACTTTGTGTATTCTAATTTCTTCCTCAAAAACCTAAGATGCCATCTTGCAGACTGCCCCCAGTGGCTACTATTTCGGCAGCAGCAAAGGTCAGCTTTAAACATTTTGCATCTAAAGTGGCTTTAGATACCTTTGGATAGAAAGTACAGTCTAAGCACCGTCCAGACACTTAGATACCTAAAGGGCATCCAAGACAACAAACCAAAGTCCTGATATTCCCTCAAAAGCTGCTCCTCCCATCAGCCCCCTTCTAAGTGATACCACCCAGTTGCACACATAATCATCAACGACTTGTCTCCTTGTTACTGTCTCCTTCATACCCCACATCTAATCTATCGGCAAGCCTTGTTAGCTACACCCTCAAAACACAACCTGAATTCAACCACTTTTCACTTGCTGCAAACTTCCAACCTAACCTAGGCCATAAACATCTCTTATTTGGAACCCTGTGATAGTCTCCTAACTGGCCTCCCTGTTTCTCTTCTTTATCCCCCCAAGTCTATTCTCTATACCAGGTCATCTTATTCAGATACTATTTGGATCATGCCTTGTCCCACTTCAAAACCCTCTACTCATTTAGAAGAATCCACATCTTTACTCTGGCCTTCAAGACTTTACAAGAGAGACCCCTGGCTAGCTCCTTGACCTCATGTCATACTCTTCTTCACTCAGTACTCTGGCCATGTTGGCCTCCTTGCTTTTCCTTAAATACTCCACCCACCTACATACCTGCATACTCATTGCCTCCTTGTCCTGGAATGTGCTTACTCCAGTTCTTCCATGGCTTGCTCCTCTCTTCATTCAGGTCTCCATTCAAATGCCACTTCTCCAGTAAAGCCATCCCCTAACAAACCTGTCCAATGGAGTCCTACCTGCCCCCCCTCACTCTCCTTACATTAAGATATTTTTGCACTTCCTACTACCTAAAATTATATGACTTATCTGTTTACTCATTTCTATCTGAACTCCTTCACTAGAATGTAAGCTCCATGAGGGCAAGACTTTTGTCTGTCTGGTTCACTGCTTTATCCCTAGTGCCTAAACCCATATCTGGCACACAGAAGATAGTAAAAAAATTACTTGTGAATCTGACAAATGAATAAAGTACTTCTGGCAAGAATTCAGAGGTTGTACAGGAAAGAAATAATGCTCTTCGTGGAAGCAGGCTTAGTATCTAGGTTCACCTCTATTTAGAGTAGAGATAAGAACAATTTACAAGTATAATTCACTTTAATTAGTACATTATCTGCTAAAGACATAAGGGAAGTGCAACACTAGAAAAGTACAGTTGCAGCTTGAACAACATGGGTTTGAACCTCGCTGGTCCATTGACACACGGATATTTTTCAATAAATATGTACTATCATCCTACACGATCCAAGGTTGGTTGAATCCACAGATGCGGAACCACTGATTATAAACTTATACCCAGATTTTCAACTGCGTAGGGGTCGGCACCCCTAGCCCCACATTGTTCAAGGGCCAGCTGTATATGATGAGGAAAGTTAAACACATTAAGTTTTAAAAACTGTCAATACGTGAACAAATTCTTTTTGTTTTCCTATGTGTTTATCAATTTAAAAAAAGTGACCACATACCAATAAGTGGATTTTTTCTTATATCCAGAACGAGCAGAGTTCTGTTGGTTTCAAGGGCCTTGAGTAAAGCCTTTGCTCCCTCACTGGTGAGGCCACACTGCTGCAGGTTCAGTGCTTTCGATGAAAGACAAAAGGTCATTTGCGAAGTCTATACAGATTTAACATATAGACAGCTCCCATTTTCTCACGTGTGGAAGAGTCCTGCACAAGAGAAGTCATGGCAGGTTTGTAATTTTGGATATGGAAAAAAACAGAAATGTATACGCACACACATAATGCATAATCCAATTTAAAAACCTCTTCTTGGATGTGCAATGATAACCCTGCCTTTAGTCCCAATAAATCATCCAACATATTTTACAATTACAGAACTGAAGAATAACTGTATATAACCTATGAGCAAAAAGCATCACAAAATGAATCTCAGTTCATAATTAGCAAGGGCGGCAGTGGCATGTAAACCTCACAAGCAAAACCTGGTGGAGCTCAGAAATGCACTGCATTCTTTTGATCATGATCTTCAGCTCCAAATCACACATGAAACTAGTTAAAAGGGGAAAACAACATAGAAGAAATGTAATAACTGTTAGTTTTAGAGGAAAAAAGACAAGTCTAAGAGGTTACAAATAATAACAAATTCAAACAATGTGTGAATAGAGAATACATACTAAAAACCTATCATGAAATATGATGGTCAAGAACTCTCTCCATAAAAAGTCAGACAAAAACCAGAAAAACTGATCATGAATTCTAGTAGTTGTGGGGCTGAACAACCTACTCATTTAAACCAAAGGGATCATCACCAAAGCACAGGTATTAAAAAATATAACTATCATGAGTCATTTATTTAAGTGTTGAGTGGACCATCGCATTAAAATAAGTGGAGTCTTTCAACACCCCCATGACACATAGAAATAGCAAGTCAGACATATGGATCTGACAGGATATCATACAACCCTTACAAACTCTCACTACAGAAGAATGGACACAGGGTATAATTAACCAAATAGCCAAATTAATACAAACAGCCAGTAAACCTCACCAGTAAATCAAATGAATACAAAATAAAACAAAATGTGGTTATTCTCCTATCAGATTCAGGCAAGATTCTGTAGGAAAAGGCTTTAAATAATGTCTATACCCTTTTGATCCAACAACTCTCTTTCTAAGAATTTAACCAAAATAGTCAGAGATATAGGTAAGGATATATATCAGAGGACTATTTGTAACTGAAAAACTGGACAAAGCTTATACACAAGAATGGATAAGCTATGTGCACTGTGGCATATTCATATAATGGAATACTGAACAATTCCAAAAAATGATGCAGGAGATGCAAATTTACTGACTTGCTAAAATGCTCATACTAAATTAATTGAAAAATGTTATAGAATTTGGAGTAATCCCACTTGCATAGAAAATGGAGAGGTACTCATTTTTGTAGTTTTACATTTTTTTACAAGTGCTACAAGCCAGTGTTTGTGAGAGGCAGGCTTCACATCTACTGTTGGGGTGGACTACAAACTGGCATAGCATTTCTGGGTGGTAATTTGGCCATGTGTATCAAAAGTCTTAAAAATATGTCACACTTAGTCATTCCACTTGTAGTACCTTATTCTACAGAAGCAAGCCCGATGGACACAGAGATGTATATATAACGTATTCACATTGTTTGTGACAGGGAAAAGCAAACTGTCTAAATCTAATGGCAAAGAATTGATTAAACTATGGGACATCAATACGATGCAATACTACATGATACATCATTAAGTGAAAAAAGCAGGAATATGAAATAGCAAGTATACTACAATTCTACTTTTGTAATCCCTAAGTGTACAAATATATTTATAGAAAAAAAAAAAGACTGAAAGTATATACACCAAAATGAACAGTGATTATATCTGGGTATTAAAATTATAGGTAATTGTTCTCTTGTTACTCTGTATTTTCTATAAAGGATATATGCAACTCTTAGAGAAAGTTTAAAAGCAAAATAAAAGCTATCAGTAAAATGAGGCTTTAAGAAACATCCTATCACAACAGTATCATGCCAAAAGCTAAGCATATATCATATTAAAAATTCAGTATTTTCAATTTTAGAATTTACCTCTAAGCCATAAATCCTCACTAAGAGATTCTGCCAAAGCACTTGCACCCAGGTCACCAATGAGCGTGTTGCAGTTCAGAGTGATGCGCCTCAAACCAGCCATACAGTCAAGATCAGGTCTCCTGGAACGAAGACTCTCAGCCCAGGTTTCTTCATGCCTTCTGATAGTCTGATACTTCAAAGATTTAATGGGATGAAATTAAGATGCTTGAATAAGGAAACAGTGTGTGCCTACTGAGTACGGCTTATTATGTCAGAGATTTACACACACACATATCAAGTATATATGCCAGGAGCATCAACCTGAGAAATGAAACAGTCACTTCTGGTTTATGAGTCCAGTGACCCAGATTCTAGTCAGTCAGTGATTAGATTCTAGCCACTGGATTTCCTGTTTCTGAACACTTATGTAAAGTTGGACAACTCAATTACAGTCTATGAATTATTTTCCTTATCTTCTAAGTCAGGGAATTGGTTCTAAATTCTATCTTTGCTGAGGCTCTATATTTCATCATTCTGTCCTCCAATGGCCTCCAAACACCTGACTGGGAAAACCATAAGAAAACTTTTTAACAAGCATCTTATTTATTAACAAATTATATACACAAAGTTCCATACATATAATTTAGGTACATGATAAACTACACAGATTTTTTAAAATAATACAAAGGTAAAAACGTTCTAATATTTTCTTTTCCTAACTCCTAAGGCATTATTTTGTTTTACTTATTTTTAAAAAATATTTATTTATTTATTTGTTTGTTTGTTTGGCTGTGCCAGGTCTTAAGTTGCAACATGCCAGATCTTTTAGTTGTGGCATGTGGGCTCTTAGTTACGGCAGGCACGTGGGATCTAGTTCCTTGAGCAGGGATCGAATCCAAGCCCCCTGCATTGGGAGTGCATAGTCTTAACTGCTGGACCGCCAGGGAAGTTCCAAGCATTATTTTAAAAACTATATTTACAAAATGGATCTCACATGCTACCTAGGGTGTGCACACAAACTTCAGAGGCCTGGACTATGCAGAGCCAGTTGGATGTGCCTTGGGAAGATAACGGTTTGACATCTAAGCACAAGTACTGTCTTAAAGACATTCAATTCTTTATATTCATAAAGTAAATTTTGGTAACAGGGAACACTGACTGTAAATGAAAAAAGTCATATTACATTCTTGAAAAAATAAAAGACTCAAAGTGCCTTTGATACTCTAAAAGGAAAATCATTAGTGTCATTTTTCTATTAACAATAACTTATAAAAGCTCCAAGCAGAAACAACAGCAATCACTTGCACAGTGCTTAGTATGCGCCAGGCACTATTTATACAAATGAGTTCAGTTAAACCTCATAATGAGGCATAGAGGTTAAGTGATTTGCCCATGGTCACTAGCTATGAAATGGGAGAAAGGGAATTTGAACCTAGGCCATTTGGCTTTGGCACCAAAGTTCTTGGCTGTTTTCTACCTCAGGGGTCAATGGACTTGCCCTGTATAGGTTCAAAGAATTTTTCAATTTTTAAAACCTAAATTTAAACATTTCCAGATTTGTGGGATATACAGTTTCTGTTGCAACTACTCTGCCCCACTGGCGTAGGGTGAAAGTAGCCATAACTACCATGTAAACAATGGGTGCGATTATGTTCCAAAAAAACTTCCTTTACAAAACCAGGCGACGGGCTGGATCTGGCCCACCAGCCATAGATTACCTATCCCTGATCTGCACCATCAAACTATTAAAAAGGCTTCATGTCAAATTATTAAATAACTTTAGGCCTAAATACAGTCATTATAACCACTGTAAAGTTGTTAAGGCATTATTTTAAAAACTGTATTTACAAATTGCTGATGTACTGATTTTTATTAGTTTAAAAACTACAGCAGCTAATAAACACTTGATTCATTTAAGTCTTGAAGACTATAACGGCATAGTTTCTTCACAGTATTACAATAAATATTTTCAGTAACTAAAATACATAAAAGTATTATTAGGTATTATATATTAAATCTCTTATTTCTAAAATTAAGTGGAGTATCTTTACTAAATGGTAGAATCCCAAACTGAAAACTGGTCATATTCTTTCAGCAAAATGAAAGCTGCACTCACATGTATCAAAAGACAAAAATTAGGGTTTCCCTGGTGGCGCAGTGGTTGAGAGTCCACCTGCCGATGCAGAGGACACGGGTTCGTGCCCCGGTCCAGGAAGATCCCACATGCCGCGGAGCGGCTAGGCCCGTGAGCCATGGCCGCTGAGCCTGCGCGTCTGGAACCTGTGCTCCGCAACGGGAGAGAGGCCACAAGAGTGGGAGGGGGAAAAAAAAAAAAAAAGAGTGGGAGGGAACCGTACCGCAAAAAAAAAAAAAAGACAAAAATGAACTGCCATCTGTATCAATATATTAATGTGCTTCAATCACATATGTTTTCATGAAAGTTTAAACATAAAATCACCTTTAAGATCTAGGCCACGTGATCTGCTCCCTGCCATGTCAGATTACACCCCATGAAGTTTACTTAACTTGTCTTAAGTGTGATAGAATTCTTTATACCTTGAAAAATAACTAAAAGGAAAAAAACACACACACACAATAAGATGAAGAGCCTATACATTTGTCAATCTTGACTTATTTGCTTTTCTTGAGTCAATTGGAGGTTTATAGCCACAGTCTCAAAATCATTAACTACAATCTTCCCAAACAGGTAATTGACGAACAGATGCATTCTAAAACTTGTCAGTAACAAAGTGTTATTCCAGTTTATTGCAACAGTTTAATTCTATTTAGATACTAAAACTGAATACACTGAATACTGCAAACTTTATTCCCAACCACTCAGCAAAGTACTACATATCTTTTCAGATATAGGAAAAAAAGGAAAAAAATAAAAAGCATAAGATTCTTCCTATTTTCATTTCCAAAGATATATCCCAATGTTTATCAATCAGTGACTTAAAAGTCAACTATAAACCCAGTATTTTATTAGGTGCTATGTAGTATACTAGAGCAATATAAGAGAGAGGACCTCAAACTCTCTGTTCCCTCAAATTGAAAGGCAAGCTTCCTGACCCCTCCAGACCACTACTGGACACAGGGAACACACACTAATGTTTCAGGACACCAACCAACAGTCACGTGCTTTTTGATTACTTCCATGACACACCCCCACTAACACCACTGAGTTTGCTGCTCCTACGGGACATTACATGTATTTCCTCTTTTAACACATACCACAGTGCATCATAATTATGATTGCAGCTAGATGTTCTAACAATTTAAAGAGAATGATGACTTTTTTGCTCTTTACATCTTGCTATTTCCCTTTCCATAATATTTCTTGACGAAAACCATAAAAATATAGACAAACAAAAAAAACAGAAAATATACAAAATGTGTGGTTTGTGGCTTAACACAAAGTTAAGTAAAATTAGTTCTGACAGTATCCAGCATGACAAAATTTCATGGTACAAATGAGAACGGACCAAGGTTTGAGCAGGTACAGGAGACAATCCAGGCATGAACAACACCAAGAAAAGGTAGACAGGAAGTAACATGGTGTGTAGGAAATCACAAAACCAGTCTGATGGGAAGAGACTTAAACAAGACTGAAACTCACTTTCTAAACCTCCATCTCTAATTGGACAATTCGCAGGACACAGGTGCACCAAAGTGGCCAATTTATTCAATCCCTTTAAAATGGAGGAAGAGTTTAAAATTTTACTGGTTTAGTTTGCCCCAACAGCAACTATCAAATGTTGGCAGGACACAATGAAGGCTTACTATTGTTAACACAGTTACGTCTCTCTCTCTCACAACTAGCCCACTTAGTTCCAGGTTCCTTAGCGCACCCGACGCACTTACACAGCATTTAAGAGCTTTACACAGCTGGAGGTCACATATTTATTTCTTATCGCAGGAACACGACTTCTGTAAACTTTATTTCTGCCAGAATCTAAAGCAAAATTATTGTAAAATAAGTGGTTTAAACCATACATTTTATCATCATTAAAAAGCATTAAAAAAAAAAGCACCTGATCTGTGCTAAGGATTAGAAACGACTCCTGCCCTTAAAGCCTTCATTAAGGAGGGAGATGTGTAAACTCAAAATTTCAATCACATGAGATAAAGAAACATAACCTTTATGCACAGAGGTTCCTTTGGAGGCAGAATGTTATATCCAAGTGATGGCTTCATGATAACCCCGAAGCAGAATCTAGAAAGATGAGGCTATGCAGAGTTGGAGGAGGAGGTGCATTAACTGCAGAGGGAGCACCTGTGCAATGACACTCAAGGCTGACACCGGCTGGGCACAGTAAACACTGCATGTGGCGATGACTAAAGGGCAGGGGTCCAAGTGTGAGAAGAGACAGAAATGAAAATAGAGATGTTGGCCCAAGCAAGCCTGGGAGAGAGCATGGCTTGTATCCCACAGGTGATGAGGCCTGGGGCTACCACTGGCTGAGTAAGGGTGCCTCCGCTGATTAGAAAAAGGAGCCACGCTGCTGAAGGACCAATTAGATAAAGGGAGTGACCACAGAAAGCTCCGCTTCCTCAGGGCCAAAGAGCCCCATGAGGCTTGGCCAAGCACAGTTCAGACTACACGCCTCTGTGCAGAGCACACGCTGGGCGGCTAGTATGCACTAACTCTGTGTGGGCAAGCCATTAGCAGCATTATTTTAGGCATATCTTTTTATGGTAGAAGATCATTCGATCCATGCAGGCAGAGGAACTTAGAGGAACTGAGCCTAGCGGCCGCGAAATCACCCAAAAACTTCTGCCATAGTCCAGGCAAAATGTAATATGGATGAAGAAGCAAATTTAGGAGGAGGCCAAAATCTACAAGCTGGACCCACTGGATTGAAGACATAAAGAAAGTTCAGTGAAGAAACTCTGAAGAGAATGGGCTCTGCAATAAATTTTTCTTAAATTCAATGTAAAATATTCGGCAAAATTAAGTACAGTAGCCTTTAAGGTCCCTTCCAGCTAGAATTTCTTTTGATTTCTACATTATTACTTTGGTTAAGTAAAGTCCCATCAGAGGTACAGAACAGTTCCTACACCTGAATGGGATGCAAAGAATAATCTGACTTCTCTTCACCAGGGGATGAGTTGAACTGTCCTTGCAGGAGAGATAACAGATGGTGTGAACCCCAGATCCTAAAAAAGGGGCCAGGCAAACAATAAGTATTCAGCTTTTTGAAAACAAATGAACAATCATTTCCTCTCCTAGATCTTCACACCCTTTCTCTGTTGGCTACTTTCTCACAGCTTATTAACACCCTCAAATATACCCACATAAAAAACTCTCAGACCTATGATTCTCTGTATCATCTTGTGGGTAACCTAAGTATCTCCCATGCCTTCAAACACCTGTCCTCCCAAAAAGCCCAGATCTGTACCTTAGGCCCAGACCCATCTACCAGGCCCCTCCAAAGCACTGAAGATGAAGTAAGATCCTCTCGCCACCCCCAATCCCTTCCTACTGTGCTCTGTATCTCACAAAAAGATGCAGCTGTAAACTGTCACCCACGCTTGCTGCCCTCCCTTTTCTAACTGGTCACCAGGCCCCACCCATTCTGTCTCTGATCTCCAAAACCCAGTCCAACCTTTTATAACTTAAGTGGGACCCTTAGATTACAATTCACCCTGCACCCAATCAACTGCCTTCCACATGGAGGTCCGAGAGAGCCTCAAAACCAGAAGTGCATCTCACTGTTCTTCAGTGTTTCCCACAGCCTTCAGGATAAACATCTAAACTTCTGACAGGACAAACAAGGCCCCGTTCTGTCGGGCCCCAGTAGGTTTCCAATATCAACTCTCATTTCTTGCCCAAACCCTGAGTTCCAGTCCTGTACTTTAGTTTTTCCATATTTTCTTATATTTCTCAAACTCTGACACACACTGCTCCCTCCTGCTACCCCAGGAGTTTCTACATATCCTTAGAAAGGATGGCACCTCCTCCAAGAAGCCTACCTTGAACTTTCCCTTCCAAGTTTCTGTGCTCTGCAAAGGGGAAAGATGGGGGTGGGGAGGGATAAATTTGGAATTTGGGATTAACATATACACATGACTATATATAAAATAGGTAATCAACAAGGACCTACTGCATCGCACAGGGAACTCTACTCCATATCCTATAACAAACTGTATGGGAAAAGAATCTGAAAAGGAATGGATATATGTAAAACTGAATCACTTTGCTGTATACCTGAAACTAACACAATGTTGTAAATCAACTATCCTCCAATATAAAATAATAATTAAATTTAAAAAAAAGATTTTGCGCTCTGTAGCACCAGAACTCACTTCTTCCAGAGCACTGACTACTGTGCTTGTGTTTACCTGCCGCCCAGCAGAAGAGAAGATTACCTAGGGCAGAAGCATCGTCTCCAGCAGCCCTTGGTTCTGACAACTCATTCAAGTGCCAGGATACTTTACACACATAACCTGCTTAATTAATTCTAAGAACCCACAGAAAGAGTGGTTTTTAAAGTCATTTTACAAGTGTGGGGATTGCAGTTCAAAAGTAACCTGCCCAGGCCACAGAGAGCATAAACCCTGGAATTCAAACCCTAAGCTGCCTTCACACCGGTGCTCTTTCCACTACATGATACGACTATTGAAAAAAGATTTTTTTTTCCTGAGCCCTGTTTTAATGGAAAGGAAATGAAGCGGGGATATACGCATTTCCTAATCGCTTTGGTGTGTACCAGGCAAAGTCATTCAACAGACCAGGTAACATCTGTGCAACAATTAACGATGCTCCAAACTGCTCAGTGTACTACATTGTAGAACCTACAAGCATGAACACAGTGCATCCTTGTAACCGCCACAGAGACTGGGTCCTATTAAGCCCATGCTACAGATGAGAACACTGAGACCTTGAAGCCTTAAGGCACTCGGCCGGGGTCACCGAGCTGGCAGGAGTCCTAGGCCGCACGCCCCGCCTACTGCACGCACACCCGGGCACTGGGCACCGGTTCTAGTGCCCACCCTCCACCTTGTACCATCTAAAACTCCACTTCGTAGCGCCCACACGACAGCCCCTGGAAGCGGGAAGTACAAACCTGTCTCGCCAAGCCGTGGCTGGAAGCAGCTTTGGATACAGATTAGGGGCAGAGGGTGCTCAGGAGCGGCGCCCAGTCCACCCCGTGGAGGCTGTCGGCATTAACTCCAGCAGGCCCTCCTGCAGGGAAGCGGCAAGGCGGGCAGAGGCACCGAACCCTGCAGCGCGCACAGGTCCTCAGAGCGCGAGAAGAAGTCGGCCGCGCTCTCCCAGCCCAGCTTCACCGAGTGATCATGGCCCGAGCGCGGCCTCGGGGACGCTGGCTGCGGACACGATGCCCACACCCGCCTGGGGCCCCGGCTCGCCTCCCGGCCCCTCGGGCGCTCACCGCCCGGCGGCAGCGGCCCCGCAGCGTGCGCAGGACCGGAGTCGCAGCCAGAAGACATAGGGCCACGGGCTCCAGCTAGGCCGGCCCCTCCATGCCGCGCTCCGGAGCCCACGCACGGCCTGGTGTTGGCGCGGGCATCAACGCCCTCCAGAGCCGCGGGGTTGCGGTTTAAGCCTCCGGGCGGGCCCGTGGGGGCGAGGCTCGAGGACTTCTGCGCGCTCGCCGTGCGTCCGCACGCAGCCCCGCCTCCCATGACGACGCGGCCTGAGGAGCAGTCGCGGGAGCTTTGAGACTAGGGCGGCGCGAAAGGTAGGAGCTGTGGAGGGTTTGGGGTTTACAAAAAACGTTTGCTGACTGATCCAAACAAAAGTGAGACATGGTTGTATCAAGGAATTTTAAAAGTAGTTAAACTCCGGCTGTCTGTGCTCGCCCCGCCCAGGAGAGAGCGGGCACTCTGTGAGGGACACAGGAAAGGCTGAATGAACGTCCGCCTGTGGTCCGTTACATGGTGCACGGGTGGGTGAATTTCTGCGGAGAGCTCTTAATTTCTGTAGTTTCTGCTGACTTGACACGGTGGTTGGCAAATGCTGACGTGTTCCATGCATTCAGGACATGATCGTGGTTACTAATAATCACTTCGTTTTGTACTGACACCTCCACAGAGAATTTCCTACTGAATATCCACTTTACAGAAGAGAAACTGAGGCGTAGGAAGTGAAGTGACTGAGTGAGAGGAAGGATTCAGACAATTGGTGTTAGTAAATTAACCCTGCAAAGAGGCCGTTAGACGGCGGTGGCTCTAGTGATGCGGCTGCCTATGTAAACCAACCAAAATCTAAGCCTGTCAATGCCTCAGGGTGACGAAAACCGCTGAGGACAACCAGTTACAAACCACCAACTAGGCGTTAAAGCCATAGCAAATCAGTCATTTCCTTGCTTTGCTTCTGCCCTTTTAAAATAAACATCTCTGCAGCTCCTGTGGCTGGAGTGCTCCTCACCTCTTCCGCTTTGTGGTGCCTGAATTAAATCTATTTTTGCTCACATAAAGTGTTAAAATTTTAAATATGCCTCAGTTTGTCTTCTAAGATTGGCCGTAGAAGTTGGATTTGTGTCCAGTTTCTAGAACAGTGGTCGTCCTCTGGTCAGGCCTTAGGCGTTACGTGTACAACGTTCCTCTTCTACCACCACCTTCTGGATGCCTCCACCCACTACCAGCTACCGCGCATCAGATCCCCTAGATGTGGTCAGCAATGGCTTTCACATGCAGCGTGCTCACATTATAACATCGCAGACACTCCTCCGTCCTCCAGCCAGTATGTGAAGTGAAACATTACCATTCCTGTTGAAGAGTCTGGTGTGACCACTTTCCCAAACACAGCCACTCCCCAGCTGACCCTGGGTAACCTCTTCTGAACTTGGTCTCCATCACTGGCATGGATGTCTTTCTATGTAGGCTACATTTTTAAGTATTCTTAAACTGCATATAGTATTCTATTTTGTTTTCTCTTGTTACTTGCTTTATTTAGTGTTATCTTTTCTAGATTCATCCATGCTGACACGTAAAGATCTGTCTAGTTCATGTACTTTCCTTGCTATGTAGGATTCCCATGTAGGGAAATACAATAATTTATATGTGCATTTTCCTGTTGATGGACATTTAAATTGTTTCGAATTTTAAGTATGATTTCTTTTTTAAAAAAGTTTTATATACTTTTTAAAGGTTACTTTACATTTACAGTTGTTACAAAATATTGGCTATATTCCCTGTGTTGTACAATACATCCTTGAGCCTATCGTACACCCAGTAGTTTAGATCTCTCACTTCCCCACCCCTGTATTGCCCCCTCCTCCCCCTCCGCACTGGCAACCATTAGTTTATTCTCTATATTGGTGACTCTCCTTCTTTTTTGTTATATTCGGTCGATTGTTGTATGTTTTAGATTCCATATATAGGTGATATCCTACAGTGTTTCAGAGTTCAAAAGACTCTCACGACAGAAGCCAAAAGGCAAGAGCCGTTTTACATTGATAAAAAGCATTTTAACTATGTAGAAGCAGAAAATGAAAAGAAAGAACTTTGCATTAAATTTAATAAAAGTTCAGGGAGCTCTTTGTGGTATATTAGTGAACTTATTTGTGGAAATTTAGCCATGTACCTTGTGTTGAAGAGGTACCAAGAGTTCAAGAACTCTCACAATTTGAGTACACTATTGCCTTACATGTAGGCATGGTGGCAGCCATTCACATAACAATGATTTGGAGGATGTTGTGTTAGTCAGCTCTTGCTCTGATAATGCTTTGGAACAAATCGACCCAAAACTCAGTTACATAAACAAGAATTTATTTTTCTTGGGCCTATGGGCTAGCTGCAGTGGCTCTCTTTTAGACCTCTAGATGGCTGGTTTTGCTCCGTGTTTTGGATCAGTTTGAGGTCTGTAACACACATCTTCCTCTGGAGCCCAACTGTGAGGCCGCAGCTCCCAGGCCTGTCTTCTCACAAAGTTCACTGAAACATAAGAGGTGAGCCCAACTGCACAAGCCCATTTAAGCCCTCTGCTGCTCATTGAAGGCCATCATGTCTGCTCACACTTCATTGGCCAAAACATGTCACAGATCTAAGCTGTATTTAGAATATGTGTATTTGTTTAAAGTTGGGTGCCCTCACAGAAGAATATTGCATTTTGGACAGTGTTACCTTAGCATTTTCATTGGCATTTGCAAACGTGATAAACGCCATGTGCACTTTTTCACCTTTGAGAACTTTTTGAAATTATGGGACCATTTCTATTGGAAAAGAGGAAGGTACACTTTAGAACTCAACTCTAGTTATGACATTGCTGGGAGAAGAATTAATGAGATAAAGTCAGTACAAGTGAAAGATTTGGGATTCACATATTCATCATTAGCATAAGCATTCCACAGAACATTCCTGAAGAATTGTGATGCTTGCTTTATGTGATTTCTATCATAAATCATTAGAATTTGACCGAGACACTTCAGTAAAACATACATCATACAGCACATCGCATTTTAGTTTTTCCTACCACTCCACAACTTATCATCAATACTTTACCATAACTCAGAAACAGAAACAGAAACTGAGTGAATTCATTGTTAGCAGACGGGCTTCACAAGCAATACTAGTGGAAGTTCTTCAAATGATAGCAGACAGTAACTCAAGCCATAAAAACAAAACAAAGAATGCTGACTAGAGCCGTTGTGTAGGGAATTATAAAGGATACTGTAATTTCAAATTTCTTCTCCTTTCTTCTATTAACTAATTTAAAAAGTAAGTGCCTAAAAATATGACTATATTTGGATTTTTCTCTATATAACATAAAGAAATATATTTGATGATATGGCACAAAGAAGGCAGTGAGAGCAAAGCTGTATTAGAATAAAAATTACAGTAGATCATAAGCTGAATCTGCAGGAAGAAAGGAAGAGAACCAGAAATGGTAAATAGATTAACCCAACAAACTCAAAAATATTTATTTGCTTTACTTTCTTCTCTAAGCTCCTTGAAAAGATAAGCTTGTGAGAAGTAATAATTATAATAATATGTTGTTATGTATGTAACATATATAAATGTAATAAAAACAAAAAAGAGGGGAAGGAATACAGCTCTATAAAAGTACAGTTTCTCTTTCTCACTGGAATGAAGCTAGTAAAAATCTGAAGAGATTCTGAGAAGATGTATTACATAAGCCCTAGTGCAGCCATTACTCAAACAATGTGGTTAAAAATCATTAAAGGAATTACATGTTACAGTAGAAAATATCTACTTACTATAAAAGGAAAATGGAGGAACAACAACAATAACAGTAAAACAAAAATATGAGACATGTAGAAAACCAAAGGTAAAATGATAGACATAAATTAATCCTACCATATCAATAATAAAAACTAAATGTAAATTAATTAAACAATACAATCAAAAGGCAGATATTGTCAAACTGGGTTTTAAAAAATGTTTTCTATAGGAGACACTCCTTGGATTCAAAAGTCTAATGTGTACAAAGTAAAAGGATGAAAAAATATACATCATGCAGATAGCAACCGTAAGCATTGCTGAAGTGGCTATACTAATACCAGAAAAAATAGACTTTAAAACAAACAAAAAAGTTACTAGATATGAAAAGGGACATTTTATGATAAAGAAAGGGAAGATACAAAAATTTTTAACATATTTGCCCTGAATAAGGTAAAACCAAAATACATGAAGAAGAAAATACCAAAATCCATGAAGAATTGAAGGAAGAAATAGATAATTGCACAACATTACATACGGGCTTCAGTACTCCACAGTCAATAATGGATAGAACAGTTAGGCAGAAGATCAACAACGATATAGAAGACTTGGACAAGACTATGAATTAACAAGACCTAATAAATGTTTACAGAACACTCAACCAAACAGTAAAATACTCATCCTGCTCAACTACATGTGAAACGTTTTCCAGCATAGATGACATGTTAGGCTGTAAGAGAAGAGATTGAAACCCACGTACATTGCTGGTGGGAATGTAAAATGGTGCGGCCATTTTACAAAACAGCTTGAGAGTTCCTGTAAGTGTTAAATATAGAGTTACCCTATGACCCAGCAGTTCCACTACTAAATATATACCTAAGAGAAATGAAAACTTATGTCTGCACAAAAGCTTGTATGTGAATGTTCATAGAAGCATATTTCTAAAAACAAAAGGTAGAAATAATTCAAATGTCAATCAGATAAATGAATAAACAAAATGTGGAATATCCGTACAATAGAATAGCATTAAGCTATAGAAAGGAATAATATATTGATCCATGTTACAACATGGATGAACCATGAAAGCATTATGTAAAGTAAAAGCAGCCACTCACAGAAGATCACATATTGTATGGTCCCATTTATATGAAATGCCCAGAATAGCAAATCTGTGGAGACAGGAAGTAGATGAGTGGTTGCCTAGGGCTGAGAAGGTTGAGGAGATTGAAAAAAGCTTGTTAATGTGTAATGGGTTTTTTGTGGGGGGACAGAAATCTACAATTGGATTGTTGTGATGGTTACACAAGTCTTTTAGTGGTTACACTGAGAACCACTGAATTGTATACATTAAAGTGTTAAAATTATGCTATGTAAATTACATCCCAATAAAGCTGTTAAAATTATGATAATTTTATATTTATAAATTTGAAAATTCATCCAAAATGACAAATTCTTTAAAAATGCAAGCTAACAAGAGTAACCCAAGAAAGAAAAAATATCTAAAAAACCTATATCTACTGCAAAAGTTGTTTGTATAATTAAGTACCTTTACAGAAAATGATTTCCAGGGATAAATGGCTTTCCAAGTAAATTCTTCCAAATATTTAGGGAAGAAATATTGGTAACCTTACATAAAAATCTTCCAGGAAACAGAAAAGTATATATTGCTTAAAATATTTATAAGGCCAACATAAGCTTCAGATCAAAACTAAAAAGAATATTACAAGAATAGAATCACAGGCCAGTTTCTCTTTTGAACATGCATGCAAAATGTGTAAACAGAAGCACAAACTGTATCCATGGTATGTAAAACAATCATATATCACAGTCAAAGTAGCTTTATTCTAGTAATGCAAGGTTGGTTTAATGTTCAAACATGAAACTGATCCCAGGAATGAATTAGAGTGGGAAAAAAAGTCATTTAAAGCAGAAGTCTTGGGACTTCCCTGGTGGTCCAGTGGTTAGAACTTGGCGCTTTCACTGCTGGGGCCCTGGGGTCCAATTCCCGGTCAGGGAACTAAGATCCTGCAAGCCATGAGGCAGGGCCCCCCCCAAAAAAAAAGGAAAAAAAGAAGACTTAACCAGGAGAAGCACAAGATCGAATAAACATAACAGATAACACCTTATGAGAAGTAGGTGAAGATTATGGAATATTCTAAAATTTTAAAACAAAATGAAAAATTTAAAAATTCAAGAGGATGTGACAAATATTGTACATAGGCAAAAAATAAAATAAAATATACAGATGATGGGAGCCCAAAAATCCAGATGCCCATGTCCTGTTTCTGAAGATTCTCATTCAATGGGTTATGGATTTCCTCTATGTTTAGAAACCTACAGGTGTTCTAAAACAGAAACTAACACACCATTGTAAAGCAATTATACTCCAATAAAGATGTTAAAAAAAACACAACCAAACAAACCTACAGGTGATTCTGATACGATTCACAGACAATGTAAAGATCCAGCTTTACAGGAAATAATACCAGATTATTTTGTTATTTTATAGTTATATTAATAGGTTGTACTATTGACCGATAAGTCTGATGTCAAAATGCACTTCCCACTAGGGATACAAAAGGACTAATAGTCTCTATTGCTACTTGGTGGCAGCATGCATGTATTGCAAGGGCAATTATTGTAGGAATCCAAATGAGTGGAACATTTTAGAATTGGAAGACTACATACAGATCATCTAGTCAAGCTTCCAACTATTATAGTTGTGAAAACTAAGGCCCATATAAAAGAAATGATTTATCTCCAAAGAGCGTTAGTGAAAGAGTATGAAATTAAAAATACCTCTAAACTTTTAATTTAGTGCTGTTTTTATTAATCTCAAGTATTAGCTTAAACTTAAGTGTGACAGATTTGGGATTGAATTCTTGCTCAAATTTACTGATTGTGTGCCTTTTAGTAAGTTATTAAAACACTTTTTAAATTTTTAAAAAATAGATTTATTTATTTATTTTTGGCTGCGTTGGCTCTTCCTTGCTTATGCGCGGGCTTTCTCTAGTTGCGGTGAGCAGGGGCTACTCTTTGTTACAGTGCGTGGGCTTCTCATTGTGGTGGCTTCTCTTTGTTGCTGAGCGCGGGGTCTAGGTGTGTGGGCTTCAGTAGTTATGGTTCACGGGCTCTGGAGTGCAGGCTCAGTAGTTGTTGCGCATGGTCTTAGTTGCTCCGTGGCATGTGGGAGCTTCGCGGACCAGGGCTCAAACCCGCGTCCCCTGCACTGGCCACCAGGGAAGCCCTACTAAAACACTTTTAACTTCCCTTTTCACATATGTAAAATGGTGAGCCTTGGCTGATATAGAATATGAGATAATCTAGCACTGTTCTTAACACATACACATAGTTAATATTTTTTGGCTTCTCATCCCTCTTAAACAGCCTCTATCCTCTTAACAATGAAAGTGTCTATCAGCTAGCAAAGCACCCCAGAGCTGACCACATTCTGGCAAAAGATATAGGATTCTTTTTCTTACTGGGCATTCTTTATACCTGATACTTGAACTGCACTGAAACATGAACATCTCTTCTTTATACTGTATTAATGGATTTGATAGATGAATTTTTAAAAGTAATATACAGGAAAAAAAGTAATATGCAGGAATTGAGCTGCCTTACTCTCAAGAAATATAATTCGATAGTGGTGCCTAAAACGATAAAGTGTTTGGACAGGGAGTCCATATTGGATGTGAACTACCTGTACTCCCATTCGTCTATTAAGAATAAATAGAATCCTTTCAAAATCTGTTTTAAAGGGCAGTTATTTCCTTCTGACTCATTTAAGTTACCTGCAAGAAAAAGGCAGTCTCCTGAACCCTTGCTTAAAAGGCTTTAAATATAAAGCAGATAATTTTTTGCAACATTTCCCAAACTTTTCATTATCAAATTGGCTGAGGCTTCTCAACGATTATCATTTCACAACAATATCTCCATTTTCACCTGCTTTAAAAGAATTGGCCTCGTAGATGTGCCATTAAAACAGAGCTTCACTCTCAACATACTTTAAATTTTGTATTCAAACAGTATGAAGAAAACAGGATCAGGGAATTCAGCCATAAAAGTGAATGGATTACTGATACATGCTACATCATGGATGCAACTAAGTGAAAGAAGTCAGGCACAAAAGGCTACATATTGTATGGTTCCATTTATATGAAATGTCCAGCAGTGGCAAATCCATACACATGGAAAATATTATACATTAGTGGTTTCCAGGGGTTTGGAAGCGAGGGAAATAGGGAATGACTCCTCAGAATGGGTGTATGTTTCCTCTTGGGGTGATGAAAATGTTTTGTAGCTGGACAGTGGTGATAGTGTGTCACAATGCACAACATTGTGACAGTAGTAAATTCCACTGAATGGTACAGTGAATTGTAAAATGATCAAAATGGTGAATTTTGTGTTATGTTCATTTTACTACAATACAAAGGAGTAAGAATTAGGGAAAGACTTAGAGTTTGGGAAACTAAGGTGAACTGGTCAAGAAAAAGACAGCTCTACTGTTCAGTGTTCTCTCAGCTCTCCCAGTGCATTAATCCTCAGCAAAAAGTAGCCTGAACTTGAAGATGATAGTCATTCAACACAGTCCAGGGAAAAGTAAATAAAATAAAACCCAACTCTTCTTTAGCACATCTATGAAAGGTTAACTTGCTGCTCAGCCACATGGACATTCATGAAGACGTTTCACTTTAGGTGTCCTCTACTTCAGTACTTTACTCACAGCTCATTCACACATGTAGGCAACAGCATTCCTTAATTCGATGGACTCTGCAGTGCTGGTTGTGATCGGTCTCATGAAAAGAAAAGGGAAGGAGGAAAAAGCTTCCACATTGACTTGGTGGTCTTGACGAAATGGATGCAGAAGACAGCTTGAGTGTCAAACTGGAAACTGTTGTTTTCCTTTTCCTTTTCTTTTTATCTTTCCTATCAGGTCTTCTGCCCACTTCCCACCTCCTTCTTTCAAACAGGAAAGACACTAATTAGCTGCTTTTTTTTGTTTTTGGTAAAACAAATATTGTTTTGGGTTTCTTGTTGTTTGGTGAACATTATTGTTTCTACTGCCAAATGAGCTTCGGTGGTTGATATAGGGGGTCTGTTGGGAACTTAACTTTTTCCAGTTTAAGTGGAAAAGCTTTTTCGTTTGAATTGGCTTTTACTGGGTGCTTCAAGGCTTGCTCTTGGCTCTTTGAAGGGGAACTGAATAGCACTGTGTTTCCTTTGAGGTTCCAATGAATAAAGGATCCTGTGTCCTTCTGGGCACTTTTTGTTGATTTTGCTGTGTGTCCTCTCTAATAGCCGGATGCAGATTCCAGGAAAATGACATATAAATGAATATAAGTAATCTAATATTTTTACAATTTCCTTTGGCCATACTCCTGGTCTTATTCTACTTGTAGCAGATGGCTTTAAAGTGCATTAGCTATGTATATATTAAATATAACATAAATATACCAATGTTAAATATTATATTGATGTATAAGTGTAATATACTAATATTTATATTAATGTATAACAATTATGTATTATATTAATATATATTTTTGCCTAGCATATATTATATACAACATATGAGTAATGAAATGTATTTATATGGTTAATATGTTCATAATATTAATATGATATATCCTGTAATATTGATTATAAAACAATTATATCATAATACATAAATATATAATTATTATTATTTGATATAATACACTATAGTTAATATATTTATATAACACAATATATAATGTATTAGTATAACACAATTGTATTATATAATATAAATATAATACATATCTAAAACTATATATCTTTTAATTATACATTACACATACAAGTATGTATAGCTATTTATAATTTTATTTACATAGGAATCTGGTCATCATAACAATTGATGTAAAAATATGCAATATTTTCAATCAAATGGGCCTTAACCTCACTACCTACACATAACTACTTTTAAAATCTTGAACCCTGTCTAACTCATGCTTCCATATCTCTCAACCTGCTTTTCTACGAATGCACGTAGACACACATTTATACATGATATATATGTATACTACCAGTTTTCAGTTCAATGTATATAAATATATAATATATATAATTATATTCCTGTGTATGTATACAAATATAAATCAAAGGTATGTGTATAGGTATGTATTTCATGTTTATATAAATATATCATACAAATAATGTATGTGTATATAAATACATGATTATATACATACATACACAGAAATATACTTATTTAAACAAAAGGAACCTAAATAAACACAGTTCTCTAAGAATAAAACTAGTTATATCTCACTGTTTCAATAACAGTTTATAGTTTTCTACTGTATGTGCTTCTATAATTGTTATGAACAATTCCCATTTTTGTTGAATATTAAGTTGTTTTAATTTTTTGCCATTATTAATGAAATTCTGAAGAATACAGTGGGCAAGATTACTTGAAAAACTCTCCTAAAAGAAAAGGGTTAGGTATGCTAGGTTAAATGTACACAACTTATTTTTAAGTGCATGGTTGATTTTGGAAGTGTGCCGTCGAAATTTCCAGGACCCATGAAGGAAGGGTGGTACATGTGTGAGAGTTATAGCTATATTAAGAGTGGATTGAAGATCTTGATAGCTTAGAACAGAAGCTGGAAATCCTGTTTTTATGGAGCCAAATGGCAAATATTTTAGGCTTTGTAGACCAAAGAGGCAAAATTGAGGATATTATTTAGGTACTTAGGTAACTATTTAAAATGTTACCAGTTAAAATGTGAAAATTATTCATAGCTCATAGGCCATAAAAAATAGGCAGCTGTCTGGATTTGGAATACAGGCCGTAGTTGAATGACACACCTGGTATAGAGACTTGTTTTTAAATGGCCATGACCACATGGGAGGCGGGAGGTAAGACTCCATCCCTACTAGATGGGAAGTTAGAACTAAACCTATCTATCCGTAGCTTCACCTTTAATGAAAAGGTGTGTCAGGAGAAAAAATATCTGCTGGCAAAGGGAGACTAAGACCAAATTCTCTTGGTCTCTGCTCTGGGTAGGAAACAGGTAGGAAATCTTGAGAATTCTGAACCGCAGATCTGTGTTCACAGTGTTTGGGTTGCAAATTTATTTGCGGTCTTGCAAACAGAAGCTAAGAAATTAACTTAAAATGCTCCCAAATCGGTGGTATTCCAAACACAAAACTAAACCCTTTCTGGAGAGGTAGACCTTCAACACAGGCCTATAGCGTTCCCACAGATAAAGTTTAGCTAAACGTGAGCTCATGATCTAAATTTACACAATAATGAAGAAATCAGCTACAAGTGGAGAGAATCAGCAAAAACAATCAATACCAGAATTAGATTCCCAAGGCCATCCATCAGATGTTGGAATAATCAGGTGCCAGGCAGAAAATATACATAAAACTAGAACTGAAACAAGGAGCAAGGATGTTTTAAAAGACTGGGTAGGATTTTTAAAACATTTTTAAAGTACATGTCATTGATAAAGCTAAAAACTCGAAGGTCGTGTAATACAGCAGATTAATCGTGGAGAAGAGTGAAATTATGCTGTTTTTAAAAATATGACAGATCAGATTTCCTGCCTAATTATATAAGTTGTTTTATCTTTAAAAAATACACAGTATTTTAAAGACTTATTGGCTGTAAAATAAGTTAAGGGTATTTCAAAAGGCTTCTCTGCAAAGAAAAATGAGAAGTGGCAAAACACAAAGTCGAGGGGAAAAAATATCAATATATACATTGCTATAGGGTGAACTAAGCCTTAGGCCAGCAACTATGAGGAGGAGCTGACCCTTAGATACTTACAACTAAGCTGGAATCTTAAAAAATTCAACTAGTTATAACTAAAAAGATTTATTAAAATTAATAACCAAGAGTTTTAATTGACATCAGAAGAGTAAAACAATAAACCCTGAGAACATAGAAAAATAGATAATAAAGATATGAGCAGAACTTAATAAAACAGAAAAAAGTATAAAATTGAGGTAATCTAGTAAGTCAAAAGAATATTCTTTGAAAAGATTTAAAAAACACACTTTGATTAAGCAAAATGAAAACCTAAGTAAATAATATATAGAAAGAATCAGGACAGTGTTATAGCAGAGAGTACAAACAGAGAGTATATGAAATGCCAGTAAATTTGAACATTTCTGTAAAGTGGACAATTTCCTAGCTCCTAAAGTTTACCAAAACTGACACAAGAGGAAATTTGTAGCTGGAGTTCTTGCACCAGTAAAGGAATGAAGTCAATAGTTTACAAGCTTTCACCAAGAAAATACCAGACCCGGCCAGATCATTTGGGAGGTGAATTCTATCCAACTTCTATTAAACAGATAACATCAATATTAACAAAGAAAAATTTCTAGAGAGTAGCAAAGGAAGAATGCTCCTTTATTCATCTTATGAAGTCTATATAATCCTAATACTGAAAATACATTAGGACTGTAAGGAAAAAGAAATTTACAGGTCAAATTTACTTGTAAATATAAAAGGAAAAATTTTCAACTATGATATTAGCTACCCAAGTTCACTAGAGTAAGAAAAAGCATGAGCAAGTTAGGTCATCCAATGAATGAAAAGGTAGTTTAATGTCAAGAATATATATCAATAGATTGAAATCACCACATTTTATTTCTTTCATCTGTCTCTTTAAAAAATGGATAAGTACTTATATTGATCTCTCTTGTACTAGGCACTGTGCTAGGTCACTTACATATTTACTCCTTTAAACCTTCTATCATCCCTGGGGGAAAGTTCTATTTTGCTTCCATTTCTTAGCTAAGACTCTAACCCCCAGGAAAGTAAAGCAACATTTGTAAGTTTTTGTGGATGGTCAGTGATGGGACCAGTACAGGAACATCCAAAGTCTGTGCTTGGAAACAGTGCCCCATGTTGACACTCACATTACAGATGAAAGGAAAGGAACTATGCACTTATATTACAGATTAATACCCACATAACAGGTTAAAGGAAAAAGAAACATGTGCTTCTCTCAAAAGTTGTAAAGAAAGCATATCCATTTCTAAATATATTTCCCAATTTCTTTTGCTTGTTTTCTGACCTTTGTAGTGCATTTTGCCGTGAGGAAAATTTTAATTCTTATATAATTAAATGTATCCTTTTTTTTTGTATCTTAGAAAGGTATTCCTCACGAATAATTTATTTCAAGTCTCCCAGGTTTCTGATACTTTTACAGTTTCATTATTTTTTTACTTTTAACTAGTTGCTGTATCTAGAATTTAGTAATGATAGCCATATTCTCCCACTTTTGTTGAATAAGTTTTGCTATTGACCCAAAATGTGAATTTTATTTTAATCTCAAATCTCTTATGCTCTTGCATCTAATTTTAAGATGCTTCCTATTCCACTGCTTGTTTTGTCTATCTAAAACAAAATGCTACCTTAAAAATAATGTAATAATAATATAATAAATGTAATTAGTAAACATAATACAATATATAATAAATAGCATAATATAAAATAACAAAATACAATTTACCATATAACAAGGTCAAAGGAGAGCAAAACTATACAATCACTTGAAATATCCCCCAAAAGATATTTTATAAAATTCAATATTCATTTGTAATTTAAAAGAAAGAATAAAATAGGGATTGATGAATGCTTCCAAAATAAGAAGAAATTATATGTCTGAAAGAGAAAGAGGTAAGTGATAGACTTTAGTAACACTGGCAATAAATGCAGGACAAGAGGAGGATGCCTGATATAATGTTAAAGAAAAAGTATTAGGTAACATTGTTTTTGCAGCACTGATGAGTTCAGTGAAAAGAGAATCTCATAGAAAAGAGAGTCTCGTTCTTCTTAATGTATGTACACTTGTCCACTGCATGAACATAACAGCTTATTTAACCAATATGTTACTGATCTGCATCTGGATTTCTAGGTTTTCATGGAATTTTATTATGCACAATTGTTTCTAACACTAGGACTTCCTCTTATGTTTATATCTTTTGAAAGAAACAATACCTCCGCAGATGATTTATCTGTGCTGGCTGCTAGCAGACTATGGCTACTTCTCAGTTCTTCCCTTTACATTCCTAGTCAATACGAAAACGGAAGGCAAGAAGGTCTTCTGTTTGGAGACTGTAAAGATAGATCTTGGTGATAAAGTCTTGGTCGTAAAAGCTAAAAGTATTAACCCAGAACAAAAGTTTTTCCAGCTGTAACTGTGTGTGATTCCCTTGGCTTGATTCCGTAGAGGATGTAAGACAAGACTGTAGAATCTGCCCTCAAAGTGCTTCCAGTAGGATGAGCTAAGTCAAGTACGGTGCCATATCTAATTCAAGACAAAATATAATGTCTCCTTTTCTCTCCTGGCAAAACTTGGTGGGGTGAATGTAGAAGTCACTGTATGCTTTAAATTAAAGCAACACAATAAATCTTGTATTGGAAGCTGATTATTCTGGTCTCTTTGTGGAGATGAATTGGAAATTGTCTAGAAGAAGGAAAATTAGGTTAACCAAAGTTAAACTCATAAATAATTGAGCTTTAATTAAATATCTGTGGTCTATGTTTCTCTTTGATCATAATTTCTCCCAATGTATAGATCTCTTTGATACCTGATTAATCCTTGTCAAAGATGCAGTTAACAATGATTATTACTGTGTATTAGGTTTTGCCTGGGCCCTGAAGAAACTATCCTAAATCACTAGCTATGATTGTCACTTGATTTCCTCACAGAGAACAATCAGAACTCCTTGTCTTAAGTGGCTTGGAATGTGAAACTAGTTAGTCTCTTAGATACTGTTAGAGGACCCTACAGAGCCCATTGGTGAAAGTTTGGAAAACATTGGGCTTCTTAAAATTGATTCTTGTAGTGCTTCAGGAAAGATCACTGAACCAAAAGGATAACGGTATTTCTGGTTCTGTTGTTAGCGTTCTCCATGGAAACATTGCTGAAGCTTCTGGACTCAATTTCCTTCCCCATGTGTGAATGTCACTGAAAATATCCAACTCCATTCTATCCCCGTATAACTTCAGAAACTAAGTAAAATGAAGACTCAAAATTCATTTCAAATAATGAAATGAATATATAACGTAGAATGGAACTGGGAAAATACCTGGTTAAAATTCTGGAAAGTACCAACTATGCAATTCTGGAAAAGTTGCTTAATCTTTCTTAGTCTAATTTAATGCCCATCTCACAGGATGTTATGATGATTAATTTAATATCTTTGTATAATGTACAGTGTTATGTAATTTCTTCTTGTTTTTTCTTGAGTAAATTCATATCCTTAAGCAACTCACTGTAAACAATAGTTACTTACTTGCTTAAATTATTCTTATCTTCTATTATCAGCTGAATTGTGTCCTGCTCAAGTTAATATGTGGAAGTCTTAACCCCCAATACCTCATAATATGACTGTATTTGGAGGTAAGGCCCTTAAATAGGTAACTGAGGTCAAATGGGTGGGCTCTAATCCAATATGACTGGTGTCCTTATAAAAAGAAAATATTAGGACACAGACATGCACAGAGAGAAGACCATGTGAAGACAAAAGGAAAACATGGCACCTACAAACCAAGAAGAGGTACTTGAGAAGAAATCAATCCTGCTGACACCTTACCTCAGATTTCTATCCTCTAGACCTGTGAATGAGTAAATTTCTGTTGTTTAACCTCCTCAGTCTCTGGTACTTTGTCATGGCAGCTCTAGGAAACTAATACAACTTTTTATGGCCTCCTTGTCTCAAGTTGAAAGTTCAATATTTGGCATCACAGCTAGGAAACAAAAATATCATCTACATTCCTTGTTGTAGTCTTTCTTCCCCATTCTCATTGCTAGTAATTTCCATATTTGGGTCTGTTTTCTGTGCCTTGTAAACAGAGCGTTACGCTCAGTTCTAGTCTTACTGCTAATATACAATAAATGTGTAGATACTGAATAGATTTTGGAGAAGTGCAACATATAGTTGGTACATGTGTGTATGTGTGTGTATTCATATAATTTATACTTTTTCTCTATTTTCTTCCTTTGTTGTGAGCTAAGATTCTCTGCTTTTGTGACTAGTACTCCTGAATACCAATCCCTGAATTTAATTCACCAAAAATTGCCAAAAATAATAATAATATGGGGAAAGAGAGCGTGATAGAGGGAGAAGAACAATCAGGCAAGGGCAGTACTGTGAATTATTAGGGTCTTACTAATAAGATTATGTTAGTCTAGAGGAAATGACCGTAAATATCATCCGTGAGCCCAGTTGGTCTTTACTGACTGCTAGACACATCCCTGAGTTCTGTTCTTAGTCTCCAACTGTATGATTACTACTGTCTGGAAGTATTATTTGAACAACTAAAGTCACTTAATGGAAAAGGAATATGTCTTTAGAGAATCAACAGTAATTTTTCTATCTGATTACAAAGGACTGTTGACTGGAAACCTCAGTCATATTTGTAAGCAGGAAAGCATTGGCTATTAAAAGTGGATGATGTAAAGAGACAAGCAGAAACTTTGGCGATAGGTATACCTGGATTTAATTCTCACTTCTACTGCTTTACAGCTGGATAGCCTTAGGCAAGTTTCATACCTCCCTGAAATTCACTTAATTCAGTCTGTAAAATGGCATAATAACTTATTATAGCATCCTTTTAGGAATTTTAAGTCAGTTATTGAAATAAAAGTACACAATATATAGACAAGTATGGATTCCTCAATAGGTGTTTGACCTTTCATTTCTCCAGTATCCCACCCCCATCAAATAAAGAAAAATACTTTTTAAAATTTACGAATATTTCATTGTTCTAAAGCTAAAGCCATAAAAATAGAAATAATCAAATGGCCTACTATCATACCATTAGAAGAAAAAAACATAGGTGTTCATGAGAGTTCCAAATTAGAATACAAGTTTTCCCTAGGCATCTGTTTATGTATGCTATTCTGCTCTTTACAATAAATAATTAAATTTTAAAAGACTTAATTCCTCACTTTTAAGACTTTATTAGTTTACAAATTACATATCGACCTATGCTAAATTTTATACCGACCCATGCTAATGAATTCAGTACAGAAAACAAAAAACACTGCACTCAAGCAAACGACACACACACGCAGACACACACACACACACACACACACACACACACACACACACACACATATATATATATATAACTTAAATGCATTTATATCCTACCATGTCTCATAAAGCATTGTGGTAACTCACCAGAATACAGACAATCAAATATAATGGCAAAAGCACTTAATATAAACAGGACCAAGGAAACATAGACAGAAGATGAAGAAAAGATGAGGGAAATGTGAACAGGAGGAAGTGTAGTTAATCGAATTGTATGTTTTGACCTTAAGATTCTCTGTGGGGGAATTCCCTGGTGGCACAGTGGTTGGGAATCTGCCTGCCAGTGCAGGGGACATGGGTTCGAGCCCTGGTCTGGGAAGATCCCACGTGCTGCGGAGCAACTAAGCCTGTGCGCCACAACTACTGAGCCTGTGCTCTAGGGCCCATGAGCCACAACTACTGAAGCCCACGAGCCACAACTACTGAAGCCCCAGCGCCTAGAGCCCGTGCTCCGTAACGAGAGAAGCCACAGCAATGAGGAGCCCACACACCACAATGTAGAGTAGTACCTGCTCGCCCCAACTAGAGAAAGCCCACGTGCAGCAACAAAGACCCAACACAGCCAAAAATAAATAATAAATAAATTTATTTAAAAAAAAAGATTCTCTGTGGATAAAACAACATGTAAATAGTTGGTTACAAAGCCACATTATTTGAAGGTGCCAGACTGCACATTAACAGTCTGACACAAAGGGACAGCACAGGAAAACTATTCAAAGATAAAGATGTTTAAATCTTTGCAGTTTGAAACCTTTTAGAGCAAGTATAATGAGCTCGACACACATTTCAACACTCAACATGTTAATCACATGTTCAAAGCATGTCTCAAAGTCATAGGAAATAGTTGCTGTCTCTGTCTCTGATATGTAAAACAGATCTGTGATGTGTAAAACTCAGGAGGTATTGATATCCACTTTTTGGCATCTGAACAGGAAACAAAGTTGTTTCGCAGTGATAATAAAGAATGAAGTAAATGCAACAGTCAAATAAAAGACAAAGTACTGAGGGAATGTATTAACAAAACGAATCCAACTAAATTCTGGTGACCTGGGGCCTACGATTGTACACACTGCATGGAAATACCCCAGCCTAAATACTGGCATAGGAGGAAGGGTACTGCTAAGCCCATCACAGTATAATCCTTTTAAATGTCCCTTTCAAGGTTGTCTCCACTCAACACTGAGTATAGGAAATCTTCCCATCAGGCAGAAACACTGGCTGCCCAATGATTGACCAAGAAATTAACACACTAATGAATAAATGATGCTAATTTATTTCTATCCCTGACAACGGGAAACAGCACACACTCTGTGTCAATGGTATGTCCTCTTTCCCACTTTTCTAAATGGTCAATTATGTTTTTCCCTTCATTGCTTTATATCATGTGTGGCAGGCATGATGGGAAATGGCTACCAATGGTTCTGTTATTGATTTCTACCTTCATTTCACTGTGGCTGAAGAAGATACTTTGTATGATTTCAGTTTCTTAAAAATGTATTGGTACTTGTATTGTGGTGTAACATATGGTCTTTCCTGGAGAATGTTCCATGTGTACTTGAGAAAAATGTGTATTCTGCTGTTGTTGAGTGGAGTGATCTATATATGGCTGTTAGGTTTAGTTGGTTAAATGTGTTATTCAGTCCCCCTACCTCTCTACTGATCTTCTGTCTAGATGTGTTATCCATTATTGAAAGCAAGGTATTGATCTCCAACTATTATTTTAGAACTATCTATTTCTTCCTTCAATTCTGTCAATGTCTGCTTCACATATTTGGGGGATGTTTGGTACATATATGTTTATAGTTGTTATATCTTCTTGATAGATTGAACTTGTTATCAACATATAGTGGCCTCCTTTTCCTCTTGTGATAGGTATTGATTTAAAGTTTATTTTGTGTGATATTAATGTAGCCATCCCAGATCTGTCTTCCTTCATTCCTTCCTTCCTTCCTTCCTTTCTTTTTCTCTCTCTCTCTTTCTTTCTTTTTGTTATTATTTGCATGGGATATTTTATTCTGTGCTTTAACTTTCAACCAACTTGTGTCTCTTGAAATCAAGTGAGTTTTTTGCGGACAGCATATACTTTGATTATGGATGTTTTTAAAGTCCATTCTGCCAATATTTATCTTTTTATTGGAGAGCTTAATCCACTTACTTTTTCAAAAATTACTGATGAGGAAGAACTTAATTCTGTCTGTTTCCTGGTTGTTTTCTGTATGTCTTATGCATTTTTTCCCCTCATTTACTCCATTACTGACTTCTTCTGTGCTTAGCCGATCTTGTTGTAGTGAACTCTTGATTCCTTTTTCATTTCTTTTTGCATATAGTCTATTGATATTTTCTTTGTGGTTATCAAGAAGATTACATTTACCCTTCTAAAGTTCAACCAATATCATTTGAATTGCAACCAACTTCAATAGCACACAGAAACTCTGTTCCTCTACAGTTCCATTCCTCCTCCTTACATTATTGTTGTCACAAATTACACCTTTATACTTTGTGAGCCCAATAACATGGATTTATGATTATTTTATGCATTTGTTTTTTCAATCATGTAAGAAATACAAAGTAGAGTTACAAGCCAGTAGCACAATACTGGCTTTAGTATCTGCCCATGTATTTATCTTTACTGGAGATTTCTATTTCTTTATACAGCTTTGAGTTGCTGTCTAGTGTCCTTTCATTTCAACCTGAAGGTTCAATTTAGAATTTGTCATAGGGCAGTGTTAGGAAGTTGTAAAACAAACGCCCTCAGCCTTTGTTCATCTGGGAATGTGTTAATTTCTCCCTAAGTTTTGAAGCCAGTTTGGCCAAATATAGAATCCTTGGTGGACAATTTTTTTCTTTCAGCACTTTAAATATGTCTGGCCTCTTGCTTCCGTGGTTTCAGATAGGAAATTAGCTATGAATCTTTTTGAGGATCCCTGCTTTGTAACAAATTTGTTTTTTCTTTCTCCTTTGGGAGAAAAGATTCTTTCTCTGTCTTTTGGCATCTGAGAGTTTGAGTATACTGTTTCTTGTTGTGGCGTTCCTTGAGTTTCTCTTAGTCCTGAAATCAGGCAAAGATTTACAGCAACCAAACACATACTGAACCAGGGAAGAGGCAATTTGAAAATGGCAGGAAAGCTTTGTGGCATTTTTACTTGCCCTTGCCCCATCTACTGTTAGTGTAGTGATGGTCTTAAAGTGGTGGGGTCTTAATGCAGTGATAGTCTTAAAATAGCAGCAGACCATTCCTAGTATGGGACCCTCAATCCTGCTTCAGGAGGGAGGAAAAGAAACCATACTCTCGGATTATTATGTGTATCTGTTCTAACCTGTCTGGGAGCTACCTGAAGGACTGACACAAGATGCTTATCTCTGTCTTAGCTAACCTGGAACACAATCTGGAAAAGCAGTGGTCATTGCTCAAAAAAAGTGCAAGGTGAACTAACAAAGCACAGATGGCTGGGGCAGAAGACTGTGCATTGAAATACAATAGACCACATAAGATGCAGGAGCAAAAGTTGGGGGAGATTCTTTGGGAACTTAGAACATACAAAAAGTACATATGTGTCCAGAGAAATTAAGAAAACCACATGCATACTCAAGATAAGATGCATGTTCTGAAAACACCAGAGGAGTCTCTAAGCTTTTACCATGGGCTGAGCCCTGAACTCAGTGCAGTGTTTTTGTTTGTCTTAGGTGCAGGAATTCAAGGACATCTCTGTCAAAACATTAGCTAAACATGAACTAAAGGAACAGAGACTTCAGTGCCTACATACAATAAGGAGTACAGTCATTGCAAAACTAGTTTGGAAAGGTCCCTAAACAAACAGACTACTACAGCCTTCAACAATCAAAAGCCCAGAAAACCCTGGGAAAGTGGGAGAATCTGATTTCCATAGACACCACATTATAATATTTGAAAGCCCAATGTTCAACCAAAAAACTCACAAGGTATACAAACACATGGAAAAGTATGGTCCATTTAAGAAAACAAATTAATTGATGAAACCATCCCTAAGGAAGCCCAGACTTTTCTCCATTGCATATTCTTGCCTCCTTTGTCATAGATTCATTGACCATAAGTGCATGGGTCTCTTTCTGGGCTCTCTATTCTGTTCCAGTGATGGATGTTTTTGTGCCGGTACCATACTGTTTTGATTACTGTAGGTTTGTAGCACAGTCTGAAGCCAGGGAGCATGATTCCTCCAGTTGTGTTCTTCTTTCTCAAGACTGTTTTAGCTATTCAGGATCTTTTGTGTTTCCATACAAACTTTAAAATTATTTGTTCTAGGTCTGTGGAAAATGCCCTTGATATGTTGATACGGACTGCATTGAATCCGTAGATTTCCTTGGGTATGATGGTCATTTTAACAATATTAATTCTTCCAATCTGTGACCATGGTATATCTTTCCAGCTGTTTGTGTCATCTTTCTTTTATGAGTGTCATATAGTTTCCTGGGTACAGGTCTTTTACCTCCTTAGGCAGGTTTATTCTTATGTATTTTATTCTTTTTTATGCGATTGTAAATGGGATTGTTTCCTTAATTTCTCTTTCTGATAGTTCACTGTTAGTGTATAGAAATACAAATTTTATATATAGAAATCTATTGTATCCTTCAAATTTACCAAGTTCATGTTTGAGCTCGAATAGTTTTTTGATGGTGTCTTTCAGATTTTCTATGTATCATGCCATCTGCAAACAGTGACAGTTTTACTTTTTCCTTTCCATTTTGGAGTCCTTTTATTTATTTATTTTTTCTTGTCTGATTGCTATGGCTAGGAATTCCAAAACTCTGTTCAATAAAAGTGGTGAGAGTGGGCATCCTTGTCTTGTTCCTGATCTTAGGGAAAATGCTTTCAGCTTTTCACCATTGAGTATGTTAGCTATGGGCTTGTCATATATGGCGTTTATTATGTTGAGGTATGTTCCCTCTATGCCCACTTCCTGGAGAGTTTTTACCATGAATGGATATTGAATTTTTTCAAAAGCTTTTTCTGCATCTATTGAGATGATCGTATGGTTTTTAGTCTTCAATTTGTTACTGTGATGATAAGAGACTTAAGACAGCTACAGAGGCTAAGTGACCTTTCCTTCCCTGAATGGGTAGGTATCCTTGTTCTGCCTTCTAATTGAGTTAGTATCTGAGTAAAGAACTGCCAGGTGTCATTTAGTTCACAATACACTGCTGTGGCAATATAGAAATGAATTTGCCTAAGTCATTTGGCTTTTCTCAATTATAGTAAATGAATATACTGAATGAATACTTCAACTTAAGGAAATGTTCTTAAAAATATATTAATGTAGGCAACTTCAGTGGAGAACTGAAAACAAAACAAAACATTCAGGGAAAGGGTTGAAATAAAAGTACACTCAGTTGTATCCAGTTTCCTCTTGTAAATCTCTCTTTTTAATTTAAGTGGACAGTCACTTGAGAATATCTGACTTGGGGCTAAGGAAATCTAAGCCTTCTTGGCCACACTGTATTCTCTTATGTCATTTAATAAAGACACCAGTTGGGTTGCTGAAAACAGAGTGGGAAAAATCAGTCCCTCACATCCAAAGTGCGGCTCTTGAAAATATGTGGGTTGTTGTAGTTATTTTGCTCTTCTGGCCTCAGAAGTTCTAATCTTAACCTTAGCCCCTCATGGAGAGAGACTTTGTAAACCAATTCCCACATTACTCATTATGTGACTGTTGAAAAAGAGAAACCCAGCTCTTTTCCTGTGCTTTCAACCAGTTGTCTTCTTCAAAAATCTGTTTGGATTGTTATACCTTAATCTTGCCTGGCAAGGGACTTATGGGAAGTTTCTTATTGTTTGAAAGTTTGGTGCCAGTATCTGCAAAGAAAGAAGAAAGATGTGTTTATCAAACATCCCAATAGTGAAGGTGTGTGAAAGCAACTTTTGAAAAAGTTAATCTGTCAGAGTTTAGCCGTATTATTACATTTTATTTTATTCATTGAAAATAAATAATTATCAATGAATCCTTTCTAGATTTTCTAGTTTCCCAAAGTTCCCTGTATTCACATTCTAAGAGGAAAAATGGTATTTTAAGTCACTGCTCTCCACCTTATAGTATTTATAATCACTCCTCGTTACCTCTTCCTTCCACGAAACGTGATCCTGAGAAGTGTCCTTTGTCTGTCTTTGTGGAATAAGTGATGAGGATGCATCCTGGAGACCTGTGAGATGTTTAACTTGTGGCATAATGAAACTAGGATGGAGAGTTCTGGAAAGATCTGGAAAGGTGGCTGGTAGAGTGTGGCCAGATGTGGGAGAAGAGAGATGTACAGAGAGAGGGAGAGGAAATTTTCAGAGGGAGAAAATGAAACAAATAATTAAATAAGTTTTGTTGTGTGGTGTGGGATGCAAGCCTTTCTCTCCCCCTTTCCTTCACAATGTCTTTGTTAAAGACTGTGTTTTTCATTAGTTTTACTAAGATAGGATTTGCCATTTTGTTTGGATACTGAGAATGGACCCATGGAAATAGTTACATTTGGGTTATCTCTGACTATCTTTAAGGAAGAACATAAATATTGGCCACACTATCTATGCACATGCTATCACCATGCCTTTTTTGTTCTCTGTTCATATATCTAAGTCCTCTTCTTTCTTTAAGGTCAATCTCAAATCTCATCTGAAATGTACATCTATTGATAGAACCCATAATGAACTGTCCCTTCTTTGTCCTCCTTAGGCTCTGATTATTTATAAAAACTCATTTTTGAACTTAGAAACTGTCCAATATGATATATTAGTTATTTCACCAGCATATGTTATATCCTCAACACAATTATATGCTTTTGTGGGGCTGGGATCATACATTCTGTAATTTTTCTCAGTACTTACACTTACTTTGATAAAAAGCACATTCATTCATCTAAACATCATTTATTGGGTGTTAATTAAATATCTCAACTCAGTAAATATTGTTTGAATGAATGCATGCATGAATGAGGGAGTATGCAATAGGTAGCCTAATGTACCGCCCAATGTGAGAAAACCAAAAACATAAACAAAAAAGCAAGCCAAAAAGTGGACCAGGACTTTCTGTAAAATATCCTGCTTTTTGTTGGATGATGCCATGAAAATCAAGATGCTCCTGAAAGGTCTTAATAGCTGACCAAGAATAGTAAACAATTGAAATTCTCTCAGGCTTCTTCAACCCTATCACTGGACACATTTATACCTCTCAGGAATGGTATTAAAAGAAGAGATTAATAAAGCTTTTATAGATGAGTTGATAAATCTCTAAAGATTTAAGTCTTCATTTTCTAGGTTTTCTCTATTTTGGGTTTCCAAAAGATTTCAATAAACCACAGGATAATTAAAAATTAGACATTATCTTACCTTCACGTTTTTTGATGGTAAACACCTTTTTATTGTCTCCATAGTGCTGCCCAGTTTCCACCAGTACAGTACTTAAGTGAATTTTGCTCTGGATGGTGGGATATATAAGATGTAAACGAATTGTTTGTATATGTTTTAGAATTCTTCAAAAGGGCCTGGCCATGGAAATGCATTGAATATTACTTAAATAACTAAAGTAACTTCCTCAGAATTATTATTCTATTCTGATTAGGATACTATCTGCTCTGGTTTGTTAAAATTTCCCTTTAGAGTGGTTTTAATTTTGTTTCTGATAGGGTCCTAGGATTTATTGCCAAACCCATCCTGCATCTGTTTTTCTTTGAATTACTCTCCTTGCAGTTTCTGATTCATACAGGGCCTTACAGGTTAGTGACAACCTGGCCATCACAACGCTGGGAAGGACAGGCCTACTTTTCAGAGGTGCTGATGTTTTCTGTACCTGAAGGTTTTCAAGAGATATCAATCTTCCTCACCACCGCCCTTGGCCCTCTTAATGGACTAAGCAGTTCCTCATGAAATTTCTGTAGGATATCTGTACCAACTTCTCAATATTGTTCCATCCTGAGTCTAAATTCCTGGCCTCAAGGTAATGTTAGATTTCTAGCTCCAGCTCCTATTTACATAAGGCCTATACTAAGGAATGGAACCCACAGACATCAGTGCGCTCTTCTTTCTCTGGATTTAATTTCTCTGTTACTTTCTGAAACATGCAGGCGTTCCTTTCTTTCTTTTAATCTCAGCTATGTGCTTTTAACTTTTTCAAAATTGACCCAGAATTTACATGTGTCTCCAGTAAGAGTACATTAAATTGAGCTTAGTCTGCTATTCTACTGGCATATTTGAGATCCAGATAATTTGCTACTTAACTGGATTCAATGACCTGTATATTTCAGGCATCTAAAACTCACCATGTTCCAAATTTCCCTCCTTATAGTTAGTAATTTTCTTGGGAATCTGGATGACATTAAATGGAATAAAGTTAGTGAGTGGCCCAGGAATGCCTGAAAGTTGGTTTGTCAGAGTGGCCAGGGCAAGTTAATCAAGGAAGAAAAGCAAATGAAAAACAGAATCCCATTATTATGGCTGAGTTTACTCCCAGGATTCCTTGCAGAGCTCTCTGTAGAGTTGGGCTGGGTTATAACTTATGCCAGAGCTCTATGTGGGGCTGACACCATCTCATGCCAAGCTCTCAGTTCTGGGCTAATGTCATCTCTGGTCCACTCTGTGGAGTGGAAACTTTGGAGGAATGGCCAATGTGTTCTGCGGGGTAGGAAGAGGGAAATTGTGAATGTGACTTTCTAAATTGTGGAGGAACTAACCACTGTAAATGTGCCTTGAACTATGTTGTTTAATTTGACCAGTCAGATCAATGACTTTCCCCTTGAATGAAATGCTGCTACGTATATGAGCAGAAAAACAAAACTGGTATAAGGAATAGATAGCTAGTGGGAAGCAGCTGCATAGCACAGGGAGATGTGCTTGGTGCTTTGTGACCACCTAGAGGGGTGGGATAGGGAGGGTGGGAGGGAGGGAGATGCAAGAGGGAAGAGATATGGGGACATATGTATAACTGATTCACTTTGTTATAAAGCAGGAACTAACACACCATTGTAAAGCAATTATACTCCAATAAAGATGTTAAAAAAAAACTGGTATAAGGAGATGGAGAGACTGGGAGTCTTATTTTCCCACCAATTAACTTTGCCTCTGACCATGACCTTCCCTTTGAGTCTCCTAGATCTTGGGGATGATCGCAGCCCCTTGGGTTGGGTGACGGCAACCCCATCTTCACTAGAACCTCTATAGTTAACTTTGATTTTTCCCACTCCGTCTATCCATCCCATGTATGCAGTCAGACATTTGATCTTGAACTTTTCCTGACAAAATATGCTTGAATATAACCATTTCTTTTCACTCCCACTGCTACTGCTATTGTCACTGCCTTAACTAGGGCTTTATCTTTAAGTTCTTTATATAAATATCTATATATAAATATAATACACAAATAAATAAAATATAATATTAATTCTGATGATTTTAAAGTCTTTTCTTGATAAAGACTTTTCCTGATAAAGATACACAATATCTTATATAAATATTTTTGTATTATCTGTACTTTTCTTAGAATTTTAGTCATATGATTCTATCTCTTGGTTTGTCTAGAACTTTTTGATTGAATGCTGGCTATTTTATTTGGCTTTTTTTGTTTTTCTCAGTGTAAACATTGTTTTGCTTCAAAATATTTTATTCTACCTGGAAGTAGCAAATCTTCAAATTACAATTTTTTAAATGCTTTCAAATATCAATACTATAGGTGTCACAAAATCTAGAAAAATGACATTTAAAAATTAACTACTGCCACATGTGTCTCTATAAAACTTTTCCCCCACTCTTTTAGCTATATATTCTTTAACTGCCTCCTCATACGACAGTTTATGTATTTTCAAAATAAAATTTTAAGAAATAAACTTTGTAGTTTTTAGACATAGATTTCTTGTAACATGGTTGATTAGAATTTGCTTCTAGTTATTAATAGTTTAGAAAAGTTTATTTCAGCTTCACAATTTATTATTGATAATGTCACATTAATTTTCATTGTTAACTTTGAGAAAACCTCTATGGATTACTTCCTCATAAATATTTACTATTATAAATGCATTACTGATTTCAGTACTGCTATAGGTTTGTGCATTACAGGAATTCTGATAAAATACTCATTCACACCATTCCATTACACACATTGTTGATGGAGTATATTCTTTTATTTATTTATTTATTTATTTATTTTTGGCTGTGTTGGGTCTTCGTTGCTGTGCGCAGTCTCTCTCTACTTGCAGGGAGTGGGGGCTACTCTTCGTTGCAGTGCACAGGCTTCTCATTGCGGTGGCTTCTCTTGTTGCAGAGCACGGGCACTAGGCACGCAGGCTTCAGTAGTTGTGGCTCGCAGGCTCAGTAGTCGTGGCTCACGGGCTCTAGAGCGCAGGTTCCGTAGTTGTGGCACACCGGCTTAGTTGCTCCGTGGCATGTGGGATCTTCCTGGACCAGGGCTCGAACCCTTGTCCCCTGCATTGGCAGGTGGCTTCTTAACCACTGCGCCATCAGGGAAGCGCCTGGAGTATATTCTTGACAGAAGAAAATTTCCGTTTTGACTAAGCATTGATGAGAACTGAATCTTTGACTTATCTTTCACATGCCTGATGATTGAAATAATTTTCCACAGAATAGCTTCTGGTTTTGTACTTTTCAGTTCTTTTTATCTTCTTCAAACACACATGCTTTGAGAGCTGTGAAGTGCAAGACATGGCAATATTGTAAGGTGGTTTTTGTCCTTATGCTTCTGTGTCTTGTGCTAGTTAAGTCAGTAGAGTAGTCAGTATGAGTACTGGAAGTTATTCCTGTAATGGGATAGTATATAGTCAATTACATATGGCGTTGTCTGAAAATCACATAATAGCCTCACTTAAAACATCTCCTTAGGGCTTCCCTAGTGACACAGTGCTTGAGAGTCCACCTGCCGACGCAGGGGACACAGGTTCATGTCCCGGTCCGGGAAGATCCCACATGCCGCGGAGCGGCTAGCCCCGTGAGCCACGGCCGCTGAGCCTGTGCGTCCAGAGCCTGTGCTCCACAACGGGAGAGGCCACAACAGTGAGAGGCCCGCGTACCACAGAAAAAATAAAACCTCCTTAGCCAGATTTCAAAAAAGCCTGTGGTCATTCCAGTATGATCCAACATAGCGGAATATGATAGAAGGAAAATTGGCAAAGAAAGAGATGCTGGTCTTACCAGATGGAAGTTAAAATATCTCACTTTTGACAATTTTGCAAAAACCTATAATTCCATGAACTAATTTCTAGCGTTCTTCATAGGACCTAAAAAGGAACCCATAGAGCTGTGGAACAACAATAGAAGCTGCTGTGATGAGAAGCCCGGGCACCGCAACATAGTAGCCCCGGCTCGCCGCAACTAGAGAAAGTCTGCACGCAGCATTGAAGACCCAACGCAGCCAAAATAAAAATAAATAAATAAAGATAAATAAATTTATTTTAAAAAAAGTAATACTCAGGTTTGAGGCATGAGAAATATGATGAGGAGAAATTAGCTAATCCTTTCAGAACTTTTAAAATATCAAACTCAGTCTCTAAGATTTTAGCATTATATACAACATCGGTTACTTATTAGTGGTTTGGGAAGGCCAATTTAAAATTTTCTGATCTTACTGTATTGAAATTCACAGCCCTAATGTTTTCCACATTGACTATATGAATGATGAAGTAAAGTCAATCATGTATTTCCTTTCCAACTGGACAGAAAACAAAATTTTAAAAAGTGTTTGGACTACTGACTTTTGATTTCTTCTAAGGCAAGTGTATAGGTAATTTTTATTCCCTGATTAGGAGAAAAATGGTGGAAGAGGGCAGGGTTAAGAATTAAGATTTCAAGAGCATGAGAGGTAGATGGCCAACCAGAGTTCCTAAGTTTCGGTGCCTGTAACTGTTGCCGCTGCTTAAGCCTGCCAAAGCAGTGGTACGTCTGCTGCCCTCATATTTCCTACCTCTAGAAACATTCTTGCCAGTAGTGGCGGCAGGGGGACTCAATTACCCCCTTTTCTCACTCTCTCCAGAAGCTCCAGATGGCGTCTTCTGTGGGCAATGTGGCCGACAGCACAGAACCAACGAAACGTATGCTTTCCTTCCAAGGGTTAGCTGAGTTGGCACATCGAGAATATCAGGCAGGAGATTTTGAGGCAGCTGAGAGACACTGCATGCAGCTGTGGAGACAAGAGCCAGACAATACTGGAGTACTTTTATTACTTTCATCTCTACACTTCCAGTGTCGAAGGCTGGACAGATCTGCCCACTTTAGTACTCTGGCAATTAAACAGAACCCTCTTCTGGCAGAAGCCTATTCGAATTTGGGGAATGTGTACAAGGAAAGAGGGCAGTTGCAGGAAGCAACTGAGCATTACCGGCATGCATTGCATCTCAAACCAGATTTCATCAGTGGTTATATTAACCTGGCAGCTGCTTTGGTAGCAGCAGGCGACATGGAAGGGGCAGTACAAGCTTATGTCTCTGCTATTCAGTGCAATCCTGATTTGTACTGTGTTCGCAGTGACCTGGGGAACCTGCTCAAAGCCCTGGGTCGCTTGGAAGGAGCCAAGGCATGTTATTTGAAAGCAATGGAGATGCAACCGAACTTTGCAGTAGCTTGGAGTAATCTTGGCTGTGTTTTCAATGCACAAGGGGAGATTTGCCTCGCAATTCATCACTTTGAAAAGGCTGTCACCCTTGACCCCAATTTTCTGGATGCTTATATCAACTTAGGAAATGTCTTGAAAGAGGCACGGATTTTTCACAGAGCTGTGGCAGCTTACCTTTGTGCCCTAAGCTTGAGCCCAAATCATGCAGTGGTACATGCCAACCTGGCTTGTGTATACTATGAGCATAGGCCTGATAGATCTGGCAATAGACACCTACAGGCGAGCTATTGAATTGCAACCACATTTCCCTGATGCTTACTGCAACCTAGCCAACGCTCTGGAAGAGAAGGGCAGTGTTGCCGAAGCAGAAGATCGTTATAATACAGCTCTGCGGCTGTGTCCCACCCATGCAGACTCTCTGAATAACCTAGCCAATATCAAAGGAGACCAGGGAAACATTGAAGAGGCAGTTCGCTTGTATTGTAAAGCATTAGAAGTCTTCCCAGAGTTTGCTGTTGCCCATTCAAATTTAGCAAGTGTATTGCAGAAGCAGGGAAAACTGCAGGAAGCTCTGATGCATTATAAGGACGCTGTTCGAATCAGTCCTACCTTTGCGGATGCCTACTGTAACGTGGGAAACACTCTAAAGGAGATGCAAGATGTTCAGGGAGCCTTGCAGTGTTATACTCGTGCCATTCAGATTAACCCTGCATTTGCAGATGCCCACAGCAATCTGGCTTCCATTCACAAGTATTCAGGGAATATTCCAGAAGCAATTGCTTCTTATCACACTGCTCTGAAGCTTGAACCTGATTTTCCCGACGCTTATTGTGATTTGGCTCATTGCCTGCAGATTGTCTGTGATTGGACAGACTATGATGAGCGAATGAAGAAGTTGGTCAGCATTGTGGCTGACCAGCTGGAGAAGAATAGGTTGCCTTCTGTGCAGCCTCATCATAGTATGCTGTATCCTCTTTCTCATGGCTTCAGGAAGGCTATTGCTGAGAGCCATGGGAACCTCTGCTTGGATGAGATCAATGTCCTTCATAAACCACCGTATGAACATCCAAAAGACTTGAAGCTCAGTGATGGTCGACTGCGTGTAGGATACATGAGTTCTGACTTTGGGAATCATCCTACTTCTCATCTTATGCAGTCTATTCCAGGCATGCACAATCCTGATAAATTTGAGGTATTCTGTTATGCCCTGAGCCCAGATGATGGCACAAACTTCCGAGCGAAGGTGATGGCAGAAGCCCATCATTTCATTGATCTTTCTCAGATTCCATGCAATGGGAAAGCAGCTGATCGCATCCATCAAGATGGTATACACATCCTTGTAAATATGAATGGTTATACCAGGGGTGCTCGAAATGAACTCTTTGCTCTCAGGCCAGCTCCTATTCAGGCAATGTGGCTGGGCTACCCTGGGACCAGTGGCGTGCTTTTCATGGATTATATCATCACTGATCAGGAAACTTCACCTGCTGAAGTTGCTGAGCAGTATTCTGAGAAACTGGCTTATATGCCCCATACTTTCTTTATTGGTGATCATGCTAATATGTTCCCTCACCTGAAGAAGAAAGCAGTCATCGATTTTAAGTCCAATGGGCACATTTATGACAATCGGATTGTGCTGAATGGCATCGACCTCAAAGCATTTCTTGATAGTCTCCCAGCTGTGCAAATTGTCAAGATGAAATGTCCTGATGGAGGAGACAAGGCAGACAGCAGTAATACAGCTCTTAATATGCCTGTCATTCCTATGAATACTATTGCAGAGGCAGTTATTGAAATGATTAACAGAGGACAAATTCAGATAACAATTAATGGATTCAGTCTTAGCAATGGACTGGCAACTACCCAGATCAACATTAAGGCTGCCACTGGAGAGGAGGTTCCCTGTACCATTATTGTAACCACACGTTCTCAGTACGGGTTACCAGAAGATGCCATTGTGTACTGTAACTTCAATCAGTTATATAAAATTGACCCATCTACTTTGCAGATGTGGGCAAATATTCTGAAGCGTGTTCCCAATAGTGTACTGTGGCTGTTGCGTTTTCCAGCAGTAGGAGAACCTAATATTCAACAGTACGCACAAAATATGGGCCTTCCCCAGAACCGTATCATTTTTTCACCTGTTGCTCCTAAAGGGGAACATGTTCGGAGAGGCCAGCTGGCTGATGTCTGCTTGGACACTCCACTCTGTAATGGACACACCACAGGGATGGATGTCCTTTGGTCAGGGACACCTATGGTGACTATGCCAGGAGAGACTCTTGCTTCCCGCGTTGCAGCTTCCCAGCTCACTTGTTTAGGCTGTCTTGAGCTTATTGCTAAAAATAGACAAGAATAGCTGTGAAACTGGGAACTGATCTAGAATACCTGAAGAAAATTCGTGGCAAAGTCTGGAAGCAGAGAACATCTAGCCCTCTGTTCAACACCAAACAATACACAATAGACCTAGAGCGGCTCTATCTACAGATGTGGGAGCATTACGCAGCTGGCAACAAACCTGATCACATGATTAAGCCTGTTGAAGTCACTGAGTCGGCCTAAATAATGACTGTGTGCACAGGAGAATTACCCCTGTACCTGAGCCTCAACCTTCTGGGGGAAAGGGAACTACTTTTTCCCTATCTGTACAATACCATGCTGCAGATGGGTGACAGACAATGATAAGAAATAGCACAGCCAGACTTGCTTCCTGCATGATCATGATAGGGAGAGACACAAGAGATGGGAAACTGCTGTTCCACAAGGAGTCTCCATAGAATTTTGCAGCAGCCAGGTGTCTGGAAGGTCTGGAAGGTAAGTCTGGAAGGTCTGATCTCCCTTGGTCTTCCATGGGATGGATGGTTAGTGTGGAAGGGAGATAGAGATTGCCCAGCCGTTCTGTGATGGATTGATTGAGTCTTCTGAATTAATATTTTTCTTTATATTTTGGGTATTGGAGCTTTTTAAAACGTTTGGTTTCAGGTATTTTTATTCATGTGAAGTGTATATGATTCTCTTGAGATAAGGTTTTAAGCTAAAATATTCCCTGTTTTAGTTTCTGAACTCTACAGATAAATGGGGACTTTGCTGGTGTAGTCTTTTTATAGGTTTTATAAACCACTTGAGCCTATATCAGTCATTTTAGTGTCTGACATAATGTTTGGAACTATTATTGCTTTGTTGGTTTATAGATGATGGCTTAAATTCTTTTCCTGGTCCATTTCCTTCTTCCCTTCCCCCCACTTTAAAAATTCTCCTGTAACTTGGCTAACAAAAAACCAAGTCTGATTCAAAACCTCCCAGACTGTTTCTCTTAAACACATCATCTGGTGCCAAATGAAGATTCTTAGGAGTGATTATTAATTACGAAGGGCACAGTTGTGGTACTGTCACTGATGATAATAATAATGGATTTTTGGCCTAGAGTTTTGACCTATTTCACCAGTGTTTTACCATTGACTGCCCCTCTATGCTGCTTCCAAAAGTGATAGTGTGGGGTAAGATTTTTACTTTCATTTCTAAAGTTTTTTTTTTAAGTGAGTCCTGTTCTTCCTTTTTCTTTCAGCAGAAATAAAAATCCCAGGTAAGTATAAGTATTCAAATATTTGATCAGTAAGTCACAGTTATCTCCAGTACATTAAATAAAATTCATCAAAAAACATGCTATAGGTAAAAAGCTCTGAAGGACCAGCTATGTATATGATAATTATGTTTCAGACCTTCTAGGGTATTATATATAATAACTTGTCTTCTGGACGTGGTCTTGAAGTCTTTATGGATTCAGCCTCAGTAGTAGCGAACTGCACTGCTACTTGGTTTGGAGTACAAATTAGACTTTAGCCCTCCTGGAAGTTGAGTTTCTGGTATTGAAAACCATAGGAATGAAATTATTGTATTTCAACAAAGGATCGAGGGCTTGAGGCTTAAACAAGGCAACATATGTGTGGGAAGCAGTCAGCCTTGAGAGCAGGCTACGGACATGCCAGGCATGCGGCCGCTGCTCGAAGGGACTGTCCCTACTTGTTCCCCTCCTTGTTCCATTCCATGGGAGATAAATCACCAGGGCCCAGAAATCAGAAAGAATGTAAAATGAGACAAGCAAAGCTGTCTCCCCCTGCACATCCAGGTTATTTTTGATGATTCTGGGTTTATGGGTTTCCTCCCAGGGAAGTTAACCTTGAGCCGAGACAGTCTGTAGATAATGTAAACCACCATCTGGCAACCTTCCTTTTTCTAGTCTATATAATCTGCCACTGTAGCATAATAAAATTTGCCTTGCAACCATCAGTTGTCTTGGTCCTTCTGACCCCATTCATCGGTGCTACTTCAGTTCCTTACCCCTTCCCTTCTGACCCTGGGCGGTGAAATCCTCTTTCTCCGGCTGGTCCGCGGCAAGTGGCACTCGAACAGGAAGCGTGAAGGCAATTAAAAGAAAAAGAAAGTGCAGGTAAGAGAACCCTTATGCAAAATATGTGTGGCCACCAGTAAAAGTGAAACTAATAGAGGCATAAGGCAATAGTCAGAAGTAAAATAAGATGGGGCAAAAGGCTCAAAGGAGTGTGAATTATTTGCTCAGGTTTTACTTTCCATGCTTAAAGCTCAGGGTAATAAAGTTTCTACCTCACAGTTGACTGAATTTTTACAGCATATCCATGGTGTATCTCCCTGGTTTCCTGATGGCGGCTCTGTTGACATAGAAATCTGGCAGAAAGTTGGAGAAGATTTAAAAAATTATTATGAGGCTCGAGGGCCTACTCATACTCCTGTTGTTACATATAGTTTGTGGAATCTGATAAAAATATGTTTAGATTCTTCTCATGATAGTGTTGATTTGAATGTAAAGTCAGAAAAACATAAGCCTCTGGCAGAAGGAGAGACTGTAGTATCAGCTACTGTGTCGCCACTTCCTAAATTGAAAGAGCTAATTAATTTAAATATTTTAGATGAAGAGGAACATTTTGACTTAACAGATGAGGCTTTTAAACATAAAAGAGAGAAATATCCTGAGGATGATTTTCTAATGGCTATGATAGATAAATCAGTGAAAAAGCTGCAGGTTAATAAGGACTGTCTTCCTCAAAAATCTACATCTGTAAAAATGCTCAGTCCCTTGCAGCGCGCTGTACAAGGAGCAATAAAATGAGGAGAAGATCCTATTTTCTGTTGTCCCGTCATAGAAAGACCTCATCCTAATAATCCTCAACAAGCTACTAGGGAGCATCAGGCTCTCCCTTCTAAAGTTTTGAAAGATTGAAAATCTGCCTGTTCTCAATATGGGCCCACTGCTCCTTTTACTGCTGCTATGGTTGACAGGAGAAGCTCTTCCCCCCGCTGATTGGAAGTCTATTGCACGAGCTTGTTTAAATGGTGGAGATTATTTAATATGGAAGTTTGATTTTTATGAACGGGCTGCTGAACAAGCAGAAAAGAATGCTGCCCATAATATTGCAGTTGATTATCATATACTGATTGGGAAGGACAATATATTTCTTTACAAGATCAATTAACTTATCCCTTTGTTGCTTATCCTCAAATAAATCATTTGGCATTACAAGCCTGGAGGAAATGACCTTCTACACACAAAACTGAGGATCTTTCAACAATTAGACAGGGACCTGATGAACCATATCTTGTAGATAGGTTGTCACAGACGGTGGGGAGACTCATTGTGGACGGACTCACTGGTACAATTGTAGTTAAGCAGCTTGCTTTTGAGAATGCTAATAATGTGTCTCAGGCTGCGATTCGACCTTGGAGAAAACAGGGAACATTGGAGGATTATATTCGCCTTTGTGCAGACATTGGGCCTGCTTATATACAGGGTGCTGCTATGGCTGCAGCATTAACTAAAGTGGGGTTTAAAAACAATCAAAAGAAAACAAAGACTTGTTTTAAATGCGGAAAGGCAGGTCATTTTGCTAGAGAATGTAGATCTTTTAATTCTAACCCTAGTCCTTCCTTCCCTACTCAAAAACCTCCAGATGGTCAGAAAATCCCTGGTTTATGCCCTAAATGCAATAGGGGAAAACACTGGGCACAAGATTGTTGCTCAGTGGCCCACAACGATGGGACACCACTGTCAGGAAACTCCTCCCGGGGCCTTCCCCGGCCCCAACAAATAATAAGGGCAGTGTCTGTGTATCCTCCTCAAATTATCAATCAGACGTTAACCAAAAACAAAAACATACAATATCGTTGCTCTCCAGAGCAACACCAGGAAGCGCAGGACTGGAGCTCAGTACCTCCGCCCACTATGTATTAACTCCTGAAATGGGTCCTCAGGCCCTCTCTATGGGCATCTATGGACCTTTACCCAAGGGTTTGATGGGACTATTATTGGGAAGAAGTAGTGTCACCATGAAAGGTTTAACTATTATACCAGGAGTCATAGATTCTGACTATGAAGGAGAAATAAAAGTCATGGCACAAACTATTAAAAACATAATAACTATTTCTTCTGGTGATAAAATTGCACAATTGCTACTTTTGCCCTTTGTACCTCATGGACAAATTTTACAACATCAAAAGAGAGAAACAAAGGCTTTGGATCATCTAATGCTGCCTACTGGATTCAGAAGATAGGGAAAGAACGTCCAGAAATGAAATGAACCATTAATGGAAAGGTTTTTTCAGGTTTGTTAGACACTGGAGCTGATGTCTCTGTTACGACGCAGGTACACTGGCCTAAACATTGGCCCATTAGTCCTACTATTACAGAACTTCAAGGAATAGGACAAAGTTCTTCTCCTATGCAAAGCAGTCAGTTATTATTATGGCCAAGATAGTGAGGGCCATTCAGGATACTTCCAGCCTTATGTTTTGCCTGGGCTGCCTTTAAACCTCTGGGGCCGAGATATATTCAAAGAAATGGGAGTATTACTTTATAGTCCAAATTCCCAAGTCTCTAATATGTTGTTGGATCAAGGATTTCTTCCCACAAAAGGGCTGGGAACAAATCAACAAGGAACTGTCTATCCTATTGATGTGAAAATAAAAAATGATAGACAAGGTTTGGGTTTTTCTTAGGGGCCTTGGATTCTCCTCCACTCACTGCTGATCCAATTACTTGGCTGACTGATGACCCTGTATGGGTGGACCAATGGCCCCTCACAAAGGAGAAATTAGAAGCTGCAGAACAGTTAGTACTGGAACAATTAGGACATTTAGAAATTTCCTGTAGTCCTTGAAATACTCATTTTTATTATCAAGAAAAAATCTGGAAAGTATAGGTTATTACAGGATCTAAGAGCTGTTAATAAAACTATGCTAACAATGGGAGCTCTTCAACCAGGCCTACCCTCTCCAACAGCCATACCACACAATTATCACCTTTTAGTTATAGATTTAAAAGATTGTTTTTTCACTATTCCTTTGTTTCCTGAAGATAGAAAACATTTTGCTTTTAGCTTGCCTTCCTTAAATTTTAAGGAACCCATGAGGAGATTTCAATGGAAAGTATTGCCTCAGGGCATGGCAAATAGTCCTACATTATGCCAAAAATATGTGGCTCAGGCCTTGACTCCTGTGAGAAAAAGGTTTCCATCGTTATATCTCATACATTATATGGATGATATACTTTTAGCCACTGATAATATTTCTTTATTAGAGACTGCTTTTCAATTCTTACAACAGTCCTTACAATCATTTGGCTTGGTCATTGCCTCAAAAAAAATTCAAAGACAATCTCCATTTTTATATTTGGGGAAATATATTGATAACACTACTATTAGGCCTCAAAACCTGCAAATTCGAGTTGATAATTTAAAAACATTAAATGATTTTCAAAAATTACTTGGAGATATTAATTGGCTAAGGCCTTCCTTAAAACTTACTACTGCTCAATTACAGCCTTTGTTTGATATTCTTAAAGGTGACTCAGATCCTTCTTCTTCATGCTCTATGACTCCAGAAGGGTTTCAAGCTTTACAAATAGTCAATAGATCTATCAGTTCTACACAATTAACTAGAATTCATACTCACCTTCCAATTTTCTTAATAATTTGTCCAACTCCTCATGTGCCTACTGCCGTCTTATGGCAAACTGTTGGAATTATTGAATAGATTCATATGAAAACTACACCCTCTAAAGTTATTAACCCTTATTATGAACTTATTAGTAATTTAATAATGCAAGGTAGAACTAGATGCTTACAACCTATAAGTATAGAACCTTCTCAAATTATTATCCCTTATTCAGTTAGTCAACAAAATTGGCTTTTTCAACATAGTAATGAATGGGGTCTTGCTCTTGCAGGATTTTCAGGTACCTTGGAATGCCATTACCCTGCTGATAAATTGATCCAATTCAGCAAACTTAACTCATATCTTTCCTTCTATAATTAGGCAACAGCCTGTTCCTCATGTACCTTTGGTTTTTACAGACGGTTCTTCTTCAAGAGTGGCTACTGTAATCTTTGATGATGGAACAAAACTCATTAAAGAAACTTCCTTGACTTCAGCTTAACGTGTTGAACTGTTTGCTGTCATTATGGCTTTTAAACATTTGCCTTCTATATCTTTTAATTTGTTTTCTGATAGTAAATATCTTATTAGCTTATTATTTCTTCTGGAGACTGCGACCATAGGACATACTAATGACCCTGAATTATCATCCTCTTTTCGTTTGCTTCAACAGCTTATTCGTTCCCACGATGGTTCTGTTGCAGGTCTGTATATCCGTGCTCATTCTAACTTGCCTGGTCCATTGGCTAAACTTAATGCGACTGCAGATGTTTTAACTCGATCTAAATGTGATCTTTATCCTGTACATTTTCCTCCCAAGAATAGAGTTGAAGTTACTCCTCCTTCTCAATCTCTTTTCCCTAAAGCAGGACATGTCCCAATTTACTGTACTCCTCCTTTCCGTTTGTCATGCTGTCAAGAATGGCTAATGTACTGCATTCATTATCTTCATACTGTTGATACTCATGGTCCATGTCCTGGACACCCTCATATTATGGTAAGTTATGATCAAACTGCTTCACAAGCAGCACAGCAATTGCACGCTTTACACCATCAGTCGGCGGCTACATTACACACAATTTTCCCTTACTCGTGAAGCCGCCTGACAAATTGTTAAGCAATGCCCACAATGCTTACCTCACCTTCCTGTTCCACATTATGTTGTTAATCCTCGTGGATTATTACCTAGACATTTATGGCAAATGGATGTTACTCATATCCCGTCTTTTGGGAAATTACAGTTTGTTCATGTCACTATCGATACTTATTCTGGTTTCCTCTGTGCTACAGCACAGACCGGAGAAGCTACTAAACATGTTATCACTCATTTATTACACTGTTTTGCTTTCATGAACCTTCCCAAAATTATTAAAACAGATAATGGGCCCGCTTACTCTAGTGCTGCTTTTGCAACATTTTGTAATTCATTACAAATTACCCATATTACAGGCATTCCATATAACCCTCAAGGACAAGGTATTATAGAACGTGCAAATAGATCTTTAAAGCTAACTATTGAAAAAATAAAAGGGGGGGAATTGTATAGAACAACACCACATAACCTTATAAATCATGTTCTGTTTACTTTAAATTTTCTCACTGTTGACAAATTTGGCTGCTCTGCAGGGGAAAGGTTGGTGGCTGAGCCAAGATTGGCTTCTCAATCTCCGGAGATCCTCTGGAAAGATCCGTTAACCAGCACTTGGCGTGGTCCTGATCCTGTGTTGATTTGGGGACGTGGTCACGTGTGTATCTTTCCCAGATCAGCGCCTGGACCTTGCTGGCTTCCTGAGCACTTAGTCAAGCAAATAGATGACTCACCACAGCTCACAACTAGTTCAGAAGATGAAGAAGCTCTGCATCTCTCCCGAAAATTTGACAGTGTTGATTCAGAAAGAGAAGAAGAAGAGGAGACCACTTGCCAGGACGACTCAAAGGAGTGATATTCCAACTTGGGGACAAATTAAACAATTGGTTTCACTAGCTCAAGAGTTAGTGAAACAACAGAATAATCCTGTTACACCTGTAACTTTATTTTTGGCTATGTTGGCAACGATTTCATGTGTTCCGTCTGTTAATGCAGCAACTTACTGGGCCTATGTACCTGATCCTCCACCATTACAACCCATATCTTGGTCTGAAGCAGAGTTTCCTGTATTTTACAATGATAACTGTTTATGGGCCTCTTATTGGGAATATAAAACAAATCAATATGTCTGTAAATTATACTAACTGGTTTAGTACCCAACCTGTCTGTCTTAGCCCATTGAATCTGGAAACTGGATGTGTAAAGGCTATTAGTTATGAGCATACAGATGTTTATGAGGGAACGGATCAATCAATTAGTTTGTCAGGCTCTCCAGGCATCCTTCGTTTTACAGGAACCAACATTACTCTTATATGCCCGGCTACCAGCTGACGAGAGGATCTTAAGGATACCGTCATTTGGTATAAAATGGGCAGCCTATTAATATTAGAGGTCAAATCTCATACGCCTCACCACTTAGGGATTCCGCTATTACTATAGCTAAGGTTACAGGTGAAGATTCAGGAAATTATTTCTGTATGAAGTGTTTACTTGGAGGACAAGGGATACTTATAGCTGGACATAAGGTTACTATTCTTAACAGAAAATCAAAAAATCAATTTCCTCCTTTTATGACCGTTAACTTTCCTGGATCCACTTTTAACCAAATATGGTGTACTATAGATTATACCAAGAGGTCAATTCTTTTTTTTTTTTTTTAAGAGGTCAATTCTTATCTCTTCTATTCCCATCATAGATAGGTTTATCACATTTCAAAAGAACTGGGATATATGGAAACTAGCTCTAACTTATTCCAATACACCTGTTATAACTTGTGCTGTTTGGTTCTATTAACATTGGTAATTCTTCCAAAGGAGGATATAATATTAGCTGTGTTAATTGTATTTTTAGCAGTTGTATGTTCCCTTCTGCAGGAATGCAATCTGTGCTTATACTAAAGCAACCCATATATGTTATGGTGCCTGTACATCTGAGAGAAGCTTGGTATGAAGATACTGGAGTACAGGCATGGGTGGAACTCTCTAAAGCCTTGCAGAGAAGGAGACGCTTTCTTGGGTGGCTAATAGTAAGTTTACTTGCCTCAGCTGCTCTGTCTGCTACCGCGGCTACTGCCGGTCTTGCTCTTTCACAGAGTATTAATCATGCTCACTTTGCTAATCGGTTATCTCAAAATACCAGTCTTGCTTTATCTTTACAAAGTCACATAGATTTACAGATTAGTAACAAGTTAGATGAATTTAAAAACGCAATTTTGGGGATTGGAGATCAGATGGCAGCATTAAAATTGAGGATGCGTTTAGCTTGTCATGCAACGTATACATGTATTTGTGTTACTCCTTAAAAGTACAATGACTGTATTTGGGAATGGGAAAAAGTAAAAATGCATCTGCTGAGTGTTTGGTCAGATAATAATATTAGCCTTGATCTTAAGAAATTAAATGCTGAAATTCAGGATATACAAAATGCACATCTTGATTTTATTTCACCAGAAGATGTAATTCAAACTTTACTGGATCATTTAAAGTGGTTAAACCCTCAGTCTTGGATTACTGGAAGGTTGTCAGGATTTATTACCCTGGCCATAATTTGCCTATTGTTGATAATAATCTTCTCATGTCTGTTTCATATCCTCATGCAACAGTATACTACTCTAGGCACTAAACTACATGGAATTATTTTGCAGCAAAAGTTAAAAAATAAAAAAGGGGGACCTGTGGGAAGCAGTCAGCCTTGAGAGCAGGCTACAGACATGCCAGGCATGCGGCCGCTGCTCGAAGAGACTGTCCCTACTTGTTCCCCTCCTTGTTCCATTCCATGGGAGATAAATCACCAGGGCCCAGAAATCAGAAAGAATGTAAAATGAGACAAGCAAAGCTGTCTCCCCCCTGCACATGCAGGTTATTTTTGATGATTCTGGGTTTATGGGTTTCCTCCCAGGGAAGTTAACCTTGAGCCGAGACAGTCTGTAGATAATGTAAACCACCATCTGGCAACCTTCCTTTTTCTAGTCTATATAATCTGCCACTGTAGCATAATAAAATTTGCCTTGCAACCATCAGTTTGTCTTGGTCCTTCTGACCCCATTCATCGGTGCTACTTCAGTTCCTTACCCCTTCCCTTCTGACCCTGGGCGGTGAAATCCTGTTTCTCCGGCTGGTCTGCGGCACACATGAATATATGTTTTTGTCTTGCTGTACTGCACATATGCTGTCTAGTAACAGATATATTGTCTGCTAGTAGTGTTCTAGATTATGTCTTTCCAAAGCGCTGAGGCAGTGCACCTATTCTGTAGTTGCAGCTGATGCCTGAATGTATCCTAGCTGACAAATTATTGATTAATAAGAACTTGAATTTCTGAAAGATTTGTATTGTTAACCAAAATCTGAGCAAGGAGTCTCAAATGTAATTCTTAGCCAGAATTACATGTTAATGAACCATTTAACAGTGTAAATCAAGGAACATCAGTGTAAGGATTTCTTTTAATTTATTTTTTACCTGCTTGAAATATCAGTTAAAGTTTGCCAGCTTGGTTGCAGATGAACGGACGTTTGAAGTTCACCAAACTACTTAATGTGGAATAGGATAATAGACTTCCAGCGCCCTCAAGGCTGTGACCTTGCAGCCATTTTACATAGCACATCCTCCTCCTATAGGGATGAACCTTTCCCTGGCCCAAAAAGTAGCAGCTCTGTTGAAGCTTTACTTATTGTAATAGGCTTTTGTCTCCAGGTTACATGTCTGTGGAAGACTTAATTCTGAATAGAGATATAGATATTACTGGAAACTAATTGTTTTTTCTATTATACTCTGCTTTATCAAAGAAGTAAAACATTTAAATTGTGCTACAGAAATTAAAATGTTGTCTTGCAATCTTTAAATAATAAATGAATGAATTGCCCTTAAAAAAAAAAGAATTAAGCAGTTAAGCTGTTGGTCCCACATCAGACAAATTATCCTTATACCTCCTGTCAATATTGTTAAGAGAGACTGTTATTTTATTAATCCTTATGATCCCGTGATTCTTTCTTTCATGTTTCAGGGCACAGCAGGTGAGAGAGTGGATTTGTTAAGCTGGGTGGGTTTATCCTTCTTTTATGCGTTCATTCAATTTTATGTACACTTACTTATTGTACACACAGGGCAATAGAAGCTGCTAAAGCAATCATTGCTATTCTGCAAAACAACAAGGCACAGAAGCAGATGTCTTATTTCTGAGATTTCTCCCCCCAGGATTATTATGATTAAAGATCCTTTCCCCCCACTCCCTGGAGAGGACAAGGGGCTGCTCGGTGGAGGTTTTTTAATGACTTGGGGAAAGGCTCAAATATCCCCCCATTATGGTAATCCACCCCAGGGGCAAACCACACAAGAATATTATGTATTTTATTTTTCTATCCTTGCAAAGGTAATACTCAGCTCATTAGAATATGAAAACTATACTGTCAAATTTCAGAATTACATGGATGAAGAAAATCACCAAAGTGGCATCATATCATGTGTGTTATAGTTGTATTTACTATATTGACTATATTAACTATGTTGTGTTAACAATATACTGTATAACTATATATTGAAAAGGCAAAATGCTGTAACTTATTTCAGAGAAAATAATTATGTTGGCAAACCCCAAATTGTACATTGTAGACAGGTCCTAGGAAAAGAAGATTTAATTCATAGTGGACAAGAGGTTAGCTTCTGTTTTCAGCCATGTGCTATTTCAAGAATTAAACGTCATGAATAATACAGGATATAAGAGGAATAGTCTAAAGACGGAAAAGCACATTTTGATTAGGAAAGAGAATTTAAGGCTTAAGTCATTTTTTTTTAAGGAAAACTGCCTTATTACTATGAGATAAGAAAATTGTTTCCTTCTTTTCTTCCTTGCTTTCTTCTTCTTTTTTTTAACCTTTTTAATTTTGGATATTTGACCTCTAAGCTGAGATGACTGAAAATGCCTCCTCTGGGCGTCAACCTTTTTGAAAGACTTTTTCCCCCTCCCTAAGGGCTGTTTGTCTCTTGGAGGCATTGTCTACATTACTCACCAAGAGGCAAGTATTGGTCCTTGCGCTAAATGCTGACATCTCCTGATAAGAGGGAAGCTGCAAAGTAGAAGAAGGTCAATATGTTGATATTGGTCTCAAGCACATTGATGTACATTTGTGTATTGGGGAAGGGGAGTGAAGCTTGACAGTGGGCCAGTGGGGAGGGGTAAATATTTTGTGATGCTGTCTACCTATGGGCTTATAAAGTTTACAGCTGCATTAGGAGGACAAGCATTACCATTAGCATGAAAAGTAGGGCAGACCTCAGTTGCAAAAGCTTCTAGCCATACACATAGGGCAATACGTAAATGATACACCTTATTGCATTCACCTATTCACCCTCCCCTGTTCACACTAATTGGAAATTTCAATCCATTTCAGAGAAGTAACACAACTATCAGTCATTTTCCCTGGCACGAATCTTCCAGGAGGAAGAAAATGGAATACACCTAGCAACAGAGCTCACGCACTAGTCCATGTGTCTTAGATTTAATATCTCATCACTAGCTGGATTGAAGCCAAGAGGTGGTTCACAAAGTTGCTGCACATTAGAATCACCTGGGGAACTCTGAGACCTCCCCGTGCCCAGGCTCCTCCCTAGACCTACTGAATCAAAATCTCTGGGGCTGGGACCCAGACAACAATGTTTCTCTTAAAAGCTCTTTAGGTAATTCAAACGAGCAGAAAAGCTTGAGAACCAGCCCAATAACGGGAACAAACTTATTTCACACAGATAAAGTGGGGCAATTCATATGTTAAAAGAACATGAATATATATATGTATATATATATACATATATATATTTCTTTTTTTCTCTTTATTCTGTTTGTGTTTCAAATAGGCTTTTTGTTTTTCTTCTGCAAAAATCGTTATTGTTTCCATTTGGTCCAAGGCTTGGGAGAGGGTTCCAGGGCAGTTACAAAGCTGCCTAGTGGCTGCAGAGCGGGGCATCAGGCAGAAGCTCTGACGCCAGAGGGGCTCCTCAGAGGCCGCTGGACTTCAGAGACTCCTGTTTGTGCTCGAGGGTGAGCCTTTCAAAGAGATACTCGCCCAGCACAGCCTGCGGACCAGCCAGCCTGTGGAGGTTGGTTAGGTGGTCGCCCATCTTCTTGATGAGGTTCACCTGCTCCTCCAGGAAGCGGCTCTCCAGGAAGTCACAGAGGTGGGAGTCTCCGCGGGCGGAACCCAGGGTGCGCAGATCCGATAGTGCCTGGTTCAGGTCCTTCTCCCTAAGAATGGCGGCTTCCACAGCGTCCTGGGTTTTACCCCACTCATCTTGAGAAGGCTTCCGCGCATCCTGGAAGAGGGCGCGGCCACAGCACTGGTTTTGCATTTTCAAGAGACGCTGGGCGCCCTCACACTTCTCCTCAGCCAGTTGGCGAAAAATGTGGCCCACACTGTCCAGAGTCCCATTGTTGCTGTCGAAATAGAAGCTCAGAGAGAGGTAAGTGTCCCCAGATGCATGTTAAACAGGCAGTGGACGGCGGCCTCCACCTCGATGGAATAATTCTGAAGAACCTGGGAACTCGTGGTTGATCAGTGATAAGGAACTAAGCTCAAAAACCGGTGTTGGCCTGTCCTGGAGGCTGAGGATAGCTGAGTGGCTGATTCCAAAGGTTGCGACAGGAAGAAAGGTTGGAGGGTGGTCGGGGGCTGGAGCAAGGAGTGTCCCTGGGTCTGTTCATTCCAAACACTGTTGAAGCAAAAGACAGAACTGCAGGACTGCTGAGCGCACTGCCTCAAATAGGCTTTGATATAAATGAACAAGAAGTCCAAGTAAGGACAAAACTTACCCTTCCCCCCACCAAAATAGCTGGCGATACTAGAATCTAGACCTGGGAAGGGATTCTTCCATTACTTTCTTAACATTCCAAGCCACTAGAGCAGTGGTTCTCAAAGTATGGTCACCTTGTAACCAAGCAGAACCCTATGGGGCCTTCCTAGGACAGACCCATCGCCCATATCCTCTGCTGTAGTTCCTCTCTGAAGTACTCAGATAATAGTATCTCAGGCATGTTTCTTGAGTTTTAAGATGCTAAAAACCACCACCCAATGGAAGAAATTAACTCCTTGATGATCGTGAGCACGTAGCCCCCAGACCTTCTGGCACCTAAGGATGGATAATGTTACCTGCCCTGTGGCCTCAACATCAACCAATCAGAGGATTGTGCATGAGCTGATCACATTCCCTGGGACGTCCCTCTCTCACCTGGCCTTTAAAAATGCTTTGCTGAAATCCTTTGGAGATTTCAGGGTGTTTTGGAACATGGGCCACCCCTCTCCTTGCTCGATCCTGCAATAAACCTTTCTCTGCTCCAGACTCCAACCTTTAGGTTTGTTTGGCCTCACTGTGCTTCAGACACATGAACCTGTATTCGGTAACAACCTGACCAGCTTTACCAGCATCCCCGATAATGTGTCAGATATTCAAGTTTTAGGGCCCTGTCCCAGCCCTATGGAATCAGCAACTCTGGTGGGGCTCAGTGATCTCTGTTATAACAGGCCCTCCAGATGATTTTTATTCACCTTAAAGTTTGAAAATATCTGCATTGTCAGCTGGCCAAAGCATCCACCAGCAGGTGAAGGGGAGTGGTGCCTGGAAAAGATAGGGACCAGCCAAGGCAAGTACAGCAGCATTTGCCGTGGTAGTAATGGAGAATGCCTTTTCTCCACTGGTTGGCACAGACTAGGATCTGGGAGCAGTGGCAGGGTTATTTAGGATGCTTTACATTTCAATGTAGAGGGACCGCTGTCCTGGTTTGCCAGGGACTTCCCCTGTGTGAGCACTTAAAATCTCATCCTGGCAAACCCCTTAGCCCTGGGTTTGAAAAACTTAGGGAATAACATGAAATGTAGGGGAAACATGATCTAGGTTTTGGGCAAGTCACAAGTGCTAATTAAAGCTAAGCAAGTATGGACAACATCTAGCGTTCTTTAGCCCTTTGCGGGGAGGTAAATCTGATTGGGTGAAAGGACTTATTGTTAAGAGACCTTTGTAGAAACATCCCCTTCTGCTTAGTCCACTGGTTCTCAGTTCTGGCTAGACATTGGCATCGTCTGAGGAGATTTAAAATGATTTTATTGGTCTAGGATGACCAACCGTCGGTGTGAGGGTTTTTTAAAAGTGCTTCAGATGATTCTAATGCGCAACCAAATTTAGGTGCCACTGCTTAAGCTTTTGAACCGCTGCTACATATTTTCACCTCATCTTCCTATGAGAATATCCAACTGTAGTTGAGGTTTGTTTTTTTTTCTTTTTCTTTTTTTAACTGTCTTATTATAAGATTAACTGTCTTAAATAAGGTTGAAGGTACAGAAAATCTTGCTAGTCCATCTGGTATAGCTGGATACTTAGAATAATATCGTTAAGATATATACCATTTAAATATTGTGACTGGCCTTTTTTTTTTGAAATTAACATATGCATTGAATTAGTATGATCTCTTTTGAGGTCGTCATGTTGGGGAGCTATACCTCTAATCTGCTGCCATTGCTAAATATCTGGACACCTCTTATTAGGAATTGCTTTTAAAAATCTTTAGGGATTAAAACCAAGATTGCTGTATTATTTGTACTGGGACCACAAAAACCTCACAGAGTTCCCCCGCTGTACCTTCTACCCCCACTCTAACCCTTGGCAACTTCTAATCTGTTCTCCATCTCCACAGTTTTGTTATTTTAAGAATAATATGTAAACATAATCATGAATTACTTAATCTTCGGAGATTGGCTTTTCAAAATTTTTCCCTCGGCATCATTCCCCTGAAGTTCATTTCAATTTTTGCATATATTAATAATTTGTTCCTTTTTGTTGCTCGGTAGTATTCTATCATAAGATTTTATCACAATTTGTTTCAACATTCATCCACTGAAAGACATTTGGGTAGTTGCCAGTTTTTGGCTATTATAAATAAAACTGCTATGAACATTTATGTGTAAGTTTCTGTGGGAACTTAATTAAGTTTTTGTTTCTTTTGGATAAATGCTCAAGAGTACAATTACTGCATTGTAGGGTGAATCTACTTTTAGGATTAAAAGAGACTGTCAAGCTGTTTCTCAGAGTGGCTAAACCATTTTATTTTCCCACCAGTGATGTGATATAATTTTTCTACGTACTCACCAGCATTTGATGTTGTCACTATACTTTAATTTTAGTTGTTCTCTGACATCTCATTATGGTCTTAATTTGCATTTCCCTAATGGCTAATGATGTTGAGCATCTTTTCATGTGCTTCTTTGCCATGTGTATATTCTTTTCCATGAAATGTCTGTTCCTGTCTTCTGCCTATTTTCTAGTTGGATTTTTTTAAGTTGTTTGGAGAGTTCTTTGTATATTATAGATACAAGTCATTTGTCTCATATGGGATTTTCAAATATGTTTTCTTACTGTGTAATTTGAGTTTTCATCCACTTAAAAGGATCTTCTATGAAGCATTTTTAACTCATTTTGATGAGATCCAATTTATCAGTTTTTGCTTTTATTGATCATACTTTTGGTGTCAAGTCTAAGAATTATTCCCCTAGTTCTAGATGCCAAACATTTTCTCCTATTTGTTTTTCTAAAAATGTCCTGCTTTTATATTTAAGATTATGATCCACTTTGATTTAATTTTTGTGTAAGGTGTGGAGGTTAAGGTTCATTTTTTGTTTGTTTTTGTCGAGGGATGTCCAACTGTTTCAGTACCATTTTTTGAAAAGTCTATTCTTCCTTGATAACTTTTGCACTGCTGTCAAAAACAAGTTAAATGTATTTATGTCAGTCTATTTCTGGGTTCTCTATTCCATTCCATTGATCTATGTATCTACCCTCCATCATTACTGCAAAATCTTGAAATTGGGTAGATTAATTCCTCCCATTTTAATCTTCCTTTACAAATTGTTTTAGCTATTCTTCAGCCTCTTCTTACCACATAAATCTTAGAATAAGCTTGTCTATATCCACAAAAACCTTGAGGGCATTTTAAGAGTAATTGTGTTAAGCTTCTTGTCTTGGGGAGAATTGACATCTTTATTATGTTGTGTTTTCTAATCCATGAACAAGGTATGTCTCCCTATTTGTTTGGGACTTTTTAATTTTTCTTCATCAGCATTTTGTAATTTTCAGTATAGAGGTCCTATAAATGTCTTATTGGGCTTATATTTAAGTATTTATTTAAGTCAGTTGTAAATGGCATCACATATTTTTATTTAAGCTTCTACACATTTGTTATTAATATATAATTTGATAAAATTGTGGTGATCTTGTACTCTAAATCATTTACAAACTAATATTATTTCTCAAGCTTTTTGTGAATTCCTTGGTATTTTCTCCATTTAGATTATCATCTCATCTTCAGATACAACTTTACTTCTCCTTATGCAATATAATAGGATATATTACTATTCAACATTCAGTAGGATATGTTCCTTCCTATTCAACATAGTAGGAATAGTCCTTTTATCTTTTAAATAAACTTTTTAAAACTTTAACTTTTAAATTTATGTATTTATTTATTTTTGCTTTATTTTCTTACTAGAACCTCCAGTAATATATTTAATAAAAGTGGTGAGAGCAGATATCGGTGCCTTGTTTCTGATCTTACAGAGAAAGCATCCAGTCTTTCACAGTTAAATATAATGTCGGTATAGGTTGTTTGTAGATCATCTTTATGAGTTTCAGTATGTTCCTTTTCTATTCCTAGTTTGCTTGAAGTTTTTTTTCTTCTTTTTTTAAAATCATGAATGGGATTGGATTTGGTCAAATGCTTTCTCTGCATTAATGGATAGGATCACATGACTTTTCCCCCTTAATCTATTAGATATGGTGGATTACATTGTTTAATTTTCAAATATTTAACCAACTTTGCATAACTGGAATAAATACCACTTGGTCATGGTATACTATTCTTTTTATATATTTCTGGATTTAATTTGCTAATATTTGGCTGAGGATTTTTACAGCCAATTTCATAAAAAATATTGGTCTGTAGTTTTCTTCTTTCTATACTATCCCTGTCTGGTTTTGGTATCAAGGTAATACTGGCTTCATAAAATTAATTAGGAACTGTTCCCTCTACTTCTGTTTTTTATCAAATCATGTAAAGTTGGTGTTAATTCTTTAAGTCTTGGGTAAAAGTGAAACATCTAAGCCTGAATATTTCTTTTGGGAGTTTTTAAATGAAAAATCCGTGTTTCTAATGGTTACAGGAAAATTGAGATTATCTATTTCATCTTGGCTGAGTTTTGGTAGTTTTGGGTGTAGAAGCATTGGCCCATTTCATCTACATTTTTGAATTTGTAGTGTAGACTTGTTCATAATAACTTGTCCCTCATTAACCTGCAGGATATATCATGGTATCCCTGGTTGCATTTCTGATATCTGTGATTTGTACCATCTCTCTTTTTATCTTTATCAGTCTTGCTAGATCTTTATTGATTAGATTGTTTATTTCAAAGAACCAGCCTTTTGTTTCATTGATTCCCCCCCATTTTCCTGTTTTCAGTTTCATGGATTTCTGTTTCATCTTTATTATTTCCTTCTTTCTGCTTGTTTAGTGTTTTTCCCTCTTCCTTTTTTACTATTTTAATATAGAAAATTAGATTATTGCTTTGAATTATTTTCTTTCCCAATTTAGTGCTATGAACTTCCCTTTCAACATTGCTTTCACTTCATTCCGCAAACTTTGATCTGTTATATCTCCATTTTCTTTTATTATATGCATTTAAAAATTTTTCCTTGATGCTGTCTTTTTTACCCATGAGTTATTTGGAATTGTGATGTTTAGTTTTCATGTGATTGAAGATTTTCCTGTTGTCTTTCTCTTATTGATTTCTAGTCTGATTCCATTATGGCTAGAGAACATACTCTCTATGATTTTAATTCTTTTAAATCTGCTAATGTTTTTTTATCGCCCAGTATATGGTATATGAGTGAATGTTCCATGGACACTTGAATATGTATTATGTTCTTATTGAGGGCGTTCTTTAAATGTCAGTTATATCCTGCTGATTGATGCTGTTTTCAGTTCTTCCATATCCTTGCTGATTTTTCTCTCTGGTAGTTCTATAAATTGCTGTGTTGAAGTCTCAAATAATAATTGTGGATTTAAAACTTTCTCCTTTAACCTTTTTCAGTGTTTGCTTCATGTATTTTGAAGTTCTGTTGTTTGGTGCACACACATTTACTATCACTAGGTCATCTAGGTGGATTATTCCTGTTATCTTTATGTAATGACCCTCTTTGCCCCTAATTATTTCCTTTGCTCTGAATTCTACTTTATCTGATGTTAATATAGCCATTCCTGCTTTTTCTGATTAATGTTCACATGATATATCATTTTCATCCTTTTACATTGAACTACCTATATCATGATGTTTAAAGTAAGCTTCTTATAGACAGTATATAGTTGGACCATGCTTGCGATTTTTTAATCTACTCTTCCAATCTCTGTCTTTGACTTGGTTATTTAGATCATTTACAGTTAATGTAATTATTGCCATGTCAAAGATTTGGTCTACCATGTTATTTTTTGTTTTGTCTTTTACCTTAGTTTCTCAATCCTGTGTTTCTCTTATTTTGCCTTCTTGTGGGTTTTACTTAAACATTTTTTAATAAGTCCATTTTAATTTAATTTATTTAGAATCATTTGTGTATACTGTTTGTATAGTTTTCTTAGTGGTTGCTTTTGGCATTACACTATACGTATGTAACTTATCATAGCCTACTGGAATCAGTGTTTTATTACTTCAAGTGAAGTTTCAAAATTTTACTTCCATTTAGGTCTCTTAATATTTCCCAGTTTTAAAGTATGATTTTTTGTAGTATTTCCTTTCTCTACATTGAGAACCACATCAGGTGGTGTCATCATTTTTGCTTTGACAATCATATAGAATTTAAGAAACTCATGAGGCTAATGATAGTCTCTTATATTTACCCCATTTGTTTTCACCCATCCCATTGTTCCCCTTTTCTTTCTGAAGTTCCCAGTCTTCTGTTATTGTTTATGTTTCCATAACAGTAGGTGATACCTTGGATTTCCAGTGCCATTGGATATGAGTTTCAGGAAACACTGAGCCTGGCTCACTTAATGCTACTGAGTTGGAGGGTTTGTATATGTTGGGCCTGTTGGCACAGCAGATGCTAGCAGATTAGACTAATGTTGATGGGACTAGTGCCACAGGAGGATGGGTTCCCATTCAGGCTATGCTGCTGCTATAGTAGATCAAGTCCCCCTCTACCCCAAGTGTGGGGCAGTGACCTGCTGCTGTCACTGCTTTGTATTAGGCTGCTTTTGCCTCCAGTGTGTGGTGGGATCCCTTGGAAGCTACTGCTGCTGCTGTCAATCACAAGGTTAAATTCATTTCAGAAATACTTAAGTATAAATATATAGCCTGGCTCTTGTAGGACCTCTGTATTTTTTTTATGGCTTTCATACAAATTACCCCAAATTTAGTGACTCAAAACAATGTAAATTTATTACAAGTCTGACATTGGTCTCAATTGAGTAAAGTAAAAGTGTTGGCAGGATCGACAGATGAATGGATAAAGATGTGGCACATATATACAAAGGAATATTACTCAGCCATAAAAAGAAATGAAATTGAGTTATTTGTAGTGAGGTGGATTGACCTAGAGACTGTCATGCAGAGTGAAGTAAGTCAGAAAAAGAAAAACAAATACCGTATGCTAACACATATATATGGAATCTAAAAAAAAAAGAAAAATTGGTTATGAAGAACCTAGGGGCAGGGCAGGAATAAAGACACAGCCATAGAGAGTGGACTTGAGGACACAGGGAGGGGGAAGGGTAATCTGGGATGAAGTGAGAGAGTGGCATGGACATATATACACTACCAAATGTAAAATAGATAGCTAGTGAGAAGCAGCCACAAAGCACAGGGAGATCAGCTCTGTGCTTTGTGTCCACCTAGAGGGGTGGGATAGGGAAGGGAGGGTGGTAGGGAGATGCAAGAGGGGGGAGATATGGGGATATATGTATATGTATAGCTGATTCACTTTGTTATGAAGCAGAAATTAACACACCATTGTAAGGCAATTATACTCCAATAAATATGGTTAAAAAAGAAAAAAGAAGTGTTGGCAGAGCTACATTCTTTTCTGGAGGCTCTTATGGGTGTTTCTGTTCCCTGGACTTTATCTGCTTCCAGCGGTCACTTGTAGTCCTTGACTCAGAGTCCCCTTTCTCCACCTACAAAACCCAAAATGCTGCATCTCTCTGATTCTGCTTCTATTAGGACATCTCTCTCTTTCTCTTTCTACAGTTGGGAATGGTTTTCTGCTTTTAAGGACTCATGCAATTAGATTTGTTCCATGAGGTAATCCAGGATAATCTTTCTATCTCAAGGTCTATAACTTCAGTCATATCTGCAAAGTCCTCTTTACTATGTAAGGTAAAATATTAATAGGTTCTAGGGATCAGGGTGAAGGCATTTTTAGGAGCCATTATGCTGCCTCCCACACCCTTAACAAGTGACCTTGAGAAAATTACTGAGATTTTTAAAGCCTTACTTTCCTCAAACATAAAATGAAAAGAAAGATAACTAGTTAGTACCATGAAAGTGAAATAGTATATATGAAATGAACTAATTCAAAAATAAGATTTCTTCTTTTTCTTTATGATTTACATTATTCTCAGAGTTCAGTTACTTGAAGAGTTACTTTTTTTTTAAACAGAACTAAGGACTTTCAGGGTTCAGGTGCTGTAAGATTGTCTGAATTATCTGAGTAGCAATTAGCTAAGCACAGGTGTAAAGCATCTGATTTACTCCCTGGTGTTCTTTATCTTCTCATCCCACTAAATCCATATCCCTTGTCTAGCTCCAGCCAGTAGAGTCGGAGCTTGTTTTACTGTTTAACTAAAGTTCAATTTAAATTCTCTCTACATCTCCAGTTTCTCAGCCCTGGTTGCATATTATAATCACCTGGGGAGATTTCAAGCCCTACTGATGCCAAAGTTTTACCCATCATGGATATTTGAAGAGGGACCTGGAATGAAATGCCCTAGCTTATGGTTTTTGGAGCCAAATCATTGTCTACATTGAGCCAAATCATTTGCGAGATCACCTCTAAAAAGGAATTTATCTGTGGTGACTAATGCTCTTCCTTTGTCAGTATGCTTGTCCCTCTTTGGGGGAAAAAAGAAGGGGAAAAAAACCCCAGCAGTTGGGCTCCTTGAATTACAACCTGATGCTGTGGAATTAGTGTTGGCTCAGAGCGCACATCTTCGGATACCCATTCTCTCTCCTGCTTCCTTGCATGAGCTTATATCCTTGGGCAGTTTTTCATCCACCACCCTGTTTTGATTCTAATCTTAGCAAGTAAAGTCTCCCCTTAATGAAACAGCATTTCATGAGACTTACTGGGAGCATAGGTCTGTTCCAGACCTATCCTATGTTAGCTAAAGCAGATATAAGTGATGTATTTTTGGCATTCATCCTTGTGGGTTGGAGAGAAAAGACAGAATTTTATCCTTTAGGTGTCATCTGACTGGGCAAATGGACTCTTTCCCTCTACTGCCTACCGTGTAAAAAACTGAGGGTGTTACCTCTAGAAGATATCTTCTAGGTATCAAAATAGTTCAGATAAGTCATATTTCTCAGTAAAAGGTGACAAAACTATGGCTTAGGTGGTGAATTTTCCATGTCAATTTGTCTGGGCCACCATGCCCAGTTATTTGGTCAAATATTATTCTGGATATTTCTGTGATGGTGTTTTTGTGTTTTTTTAAATTTTTATGTTTTATTTATATTTTTGGCTGCATTGGGTCTTCGTTGCTGCACGTGGGCTTTCTCTATTTGCAGCAAGCGAGGACTACTCTTTGTTGTGGTGCGCGGGCTTCTCATTGCGGTAGCTTCTCATTGCAGAGCATGGGCTCTAGGTGCACGGGCTCAGCAGCTGTGGTGCACAGGCTTAGTTGCTCCATGGCGTGTGAGATCTTCCCAGACTAGGGCTCAAACCTGTGTCCCCTGCATTGACAGGCGGATTCTTAACCACTGTGCCACCAGGGTAGTCCCTGTGATGGTGTTTTTGGATGAAATTCATATTTAAATTGGTGGCAGACTTTGAGTAAAGCAGATTATCCTCCATAATATGCATGGGCCTCATCCAATCAGTTGAAGCTCTTAATAAAACAAAGACTGACCTCCCTGTCGCAAAAAGGAATTCTGTCAGAAGACTTACAGAAATTGAACTGCAAGTCTTCCTAGAGTCTCTAGACAGGCTAACCTGCAGATTTTGAATTTACCAAGCCTCTATTATTGTGTGAACCAATTGTTTAAAATCTCTCTCTCTCTTTCTCTATCTTTATATAGATATGGATATAGATCTAGGCATCAATATCGATATCTAGATCTATATCTATCAGTATATATGGGCACATTGTATACACATGCTGTTGGTTCTGTTTTTCTGGAGAACCTTGACTAATACAGTGGCCCATATAAATAAAAGGATGAACCCAAGTTCACCCAGGTAGAAAGTAGTACAATGAGAACTGGAACTTAAGGCCTCATGACTCATTCAGCTGTGAACACTGACCCAGAACTGGAGTCCACACACTCTGGCCCACTGATCAGATCTCGCTTGACTCCTGGTTTTGTACATAACGTTTTGCTTGAACACAGCCGCACTCATTCATTAACGTATTGTGCATGGCTGTTTCTGTGCTACAGCAGCAGATGGGCAGTTGCAACGGAGACGTATGGTACAGAAAATCCAAAATATTTACTATCTGACCCTGTACAGAAAAGATCTGCTGACGCTTGCTCTAGGATGCCATCTGATTTCTGATAGCACCGAGGAGAATAATTCATGCATATTGGGATAGATTGTTAATCTCATGTCCTCCTTAGGTCAGAGATCTCTTAAATGCTCACCCTTGCAATAGCCAGCTTGGGGAGCACTGTCTGAGGATGCAGAAATATTTCTTGACAGATCTTTCCAATCCACACTGCTCCCTGACTATGGTTCTTAAATCCTAATTTTTAAAAAAATTTTTATTGGAGTATAGTTGATTTACAGTGTTGTGTTAGTTTCAGGTGTACAGCAAAGTGAATCAGTTATACATATACATATATCCACTTTTTTTTTTCTTTTTTCGGTACGCGGGCCTCTCACTGTTGTGGCCTCTCCCGTTGTGGAGCACAGGCTCTGGACGCGCAGGCTCAGTGGCCATGGCTCACGGGCCCAGCCGCTCCGCGGCATGTGGGATCTTCCCGGACCGGGGCACAAACCCGTGTCCCCTGCATCGGCAGGCAGACTCTCAACCACTGCACCACCAGGGAAGCCCCAATTTTATTTTTTTTTAGAGTCTTTTCCAAATAGCCCATTACAGAGTATTGAGTGGAGTTCCCTGTGCTAATAAGAAGAGCAGGTTCTTATTAGTTATCTATTTTATGTATAGTAGTGTGTATATTTCAGTCCCAATCTCCCAAGTTAGCCTCCCTGCCACAATCTCCTGGTAACCCTAAATTTGTTTTCTACGTCCGTGCCTCTACTTCTAAAACCTGTCTATTTTAACCAACTACCACTCATTGCTTACTGTCTCTGGCTTCATGTACTTGATAATAAATCTACTTCTTTTTCTATCCTGGATGACATGTTCCAAGGACTGAGATAATATCTTATTCTACATAATTTGTCCTTGATATTGTCTATCTTGGGGTCTTCATCTATGTCCCAAAGAAGACAGTCACTCTGTCTTCTAGTACTACTACTAATACCACATTTTATGGCATGAATTTGACCCAATGCACTGAACTATATCCCTTTAGAAGCTGTATGCAACCTGTCATTGGGTTTTAGCACAGGGGTAGAACTCAGATTAGTGTTCATATTTAAACAAATCTACTTGACCAGAAACTTTTTGTCTCACCATTTATTACACAAGTAACTTCTGTCTTTGCATCTATGATGTAAATATTTTTAATTTCCTAAATTATCTGAAAAATTATTTAGAGGGCTTCCCTGGTGGCGCAGTGGTTGAGAGTCCGCCCGCCGATGCAGGGGACGCGGGTTTGTGCCCCGGTCCAGGAGGATCCCACGTGCCGCGGAGCGGCTGGGCCCGTGAGCCATGGCCACTGGGCCTGTGAGTCCGGAGCCTGTGCTCCGCAACGGGAGAGGCCACAACAGCGAGAGGCCCGTGTACCGCAAAAAAAAAAAAAAAAAAAAAAAAAACTTAAAAAAAAAAATTATTTAGAGCTTCCGTTTCAGTAGGCATTGGAATTGCTGTGTTATGACTATTTTATTATTTTATTTCCAAGTGTTAAATTAGGCTTCAAGCTTTGGCCAAGAGTAGACAGGAAAGGGTTTCAAAAGAAAAGAATAGTGGGAAAGACTTATGATGCAAGGGAGACTTAATAAAGATTTGATTTTGAATCAACAATTTATAATAATGGTTTGATTTTGAATCAATAATTTATGTCGGGCTTCCCTGGTGGCGCAGTGGTTGAGAGTCCGCCTGTCGATGCAGGGAACACGGGTTCGTGCCCCAGTCCGGGAAGATCCCACATGCCGCGGAGCAGCTGGGTCCGTGAGCCGTGGCCGCTGAGCCTGCGCGTCCGGAGCCTGTGCTCCGCAACGGGAGAGGCCACAACAGCGAGAGGCCCGCATACCGCAAAAACAAAAACAAAAACAAACCAAAAAAATAAAATAGTTTATGTCATTGCAAAATAGCTCCCTGGTGAAATTCCATTCTTTGGTAATCATTAAGTACAGAAATTAACAATCAAAATATGCAGTGATCTTCTTCATTTTCTAAAAACAAACCTATATCTAGATGAAAGGAGAATTCATCTCATAACTCAGGCTCTGGACTTATGACTCCAAGTCCTGTCTTCTTTCAAATATACCTGTTAAGTTTCTGTCTAACTTCTTGAGCATGAGGTAATAGCTTCAGCTTTCATCCTCTTCCTCAGTATATAGCTTGGTGAGTATGAGTAAGGGATCTAAAACTTGAGAACTTGGGTTCAAATCTTGACTCTAAAATTTACTTGCTGAGTACTCTTGAGCATGTTATCTGTTTTACCTCAGTTTTCTCACCTATAAAATAGAGATAACATTACTTCTCTTAGGGAGTTGCTATGACGGTTAAAAGAGAAAATTCATACAATGCAAGAATTTATCAGTTCTTGGAACACAATAAATACTGAAAAATAATGTTAGCCATTATCAAAGCCCCCTCATTTTATGGATAATATAGATTAGTTTATATAGGTCTAATATTTACATATACATAAACAGTTTGTACCTATGTGTGTGTATACGTTCTTCTTAGAAATTGAGCAGTCAACATTCACATCTAAAAGTATGTGCTCTGTGAAATGTAGATCTGTGTACAGACACAGTGCTATAGTTATCTATTGCTACATAATAAAGAAGTCCAAACTTAGTGGTGAAATAAACAAAAATTTTAATATGTGCCCAGATTCTGTGGGTCAGCAATTCAAACAGTACACAGAGGAGATGGCTTGTCTCTACTCCATGACTGATGTCTGAAACCTCAGCTCATGAGGATTCAGATGGCTGGGGCTGGAATCATCTAGATAATTTTAATTCACATGTCTGGCCCTTGAAGACTGGGCCCAACAAGGACTGTTGACTGGAGTGCCTATAGATGGCTGCCCATGTGGCTTGGACTTCTCATAACGTGGTAGTTAGGATTCAAGATAGAGTATCCCAAGAGAATGAGTGTCCAGGGTTGAAGCATTCCACGAGAATCATGCAAATGCTGCATGACCTTTTATGACCTAGTCTTAGATGTTACATAAGATGTACATCACTTTCATTATATACTATTGCAGGCTTTGGAGACCTTTTTCCATAAAGTGTCAGACAGTCAATATTTTAGGCTTTACAAGCCATACAGTCTCTTTTGCAACTACTTAGCTCTGCTTCTGTGATGTGAAAACAGACACAAACAATACATATACTAAGGAACATGGCTGTGTTCCAATAAAGCTTCATTTATAAAAGCCGGTAGAGGCCTAGACTTGGCCCACCAGCCATAATTTACTGACCCCTGCTCTATTGTTTGAAGCCATGGAAAGCCTGCCCAAATTCAAGGGAAAATGCCCACATCTGGATGCGAAGAATGGCAATGAATCTGAGACCCTGTATTAAAACCACTACATATGGGATATTTATAAGAGGATCTGTCTGCATACCTTGTTTCTCCCATGTATGGTGGATATGAGGTATTGGGACATCTTACATCTCTGTAAGCCTGGGTCAGGGTCAAAGTTGGAATCTGAACTCAATGACCTTGATTTCTGGAATAATTGGTAACTCTAATTATGATATGCTTACACTCCTTACCCCAATAAATATACCACAAAAGATAGATTTCAAGTAAACAATTGCTTTATGGCAGATTTTTATTAAGTCTCCATTGACTGAATTATTCCATTTTGGTTGGAAAGCATGAGTTTTGTTTCTTTCCTAAAGAGATTGCAACTTTTCAGATGTGGCATTTCATTCTACTGAGAGGATGATGTAGGTTTTTATAAACAGAAAAAGCAAGGCAGGCTGAGTTCACTCAGATCATACTAATGCTTACAGGAATAACCGAAACTGGAACACAGACTTCCAGGTTTTCCTGTCCTGTGCTCCTTCCGGTAGGTGCCATTGTCTGCTGGGTCTGGCAGTAATAATTTCTGACCTTTACCTCTCTACGCTGTTGTGAAGTGGTTTGGGGCTTTGTTAGCTTTCTTATGAGTTTGTACTAAATTGTGTCCATAAAGTAGGCTGAATTCCTCAGGGAAGGATGATAGCTGTTACTGTGTTATTACTGCTAATGTTGTGTTGGTTACCTTTTTTTCTTTTCTTTTGTCCAGTTGTATTCTGAACTTAAAAGTTATATTATCTGAAATGAAAATGTGCATTTGGTGGAAAACACTAATTTAAGGGATGAAAATTCCTGATGATTGCTTCAGTCAACCCTTAATACACACTGAGCTTCATTAGTACATAGACAACTCTCAGACCATTCCCTTGGAAGAGGTCACATAATAAGGCTTTGTGTTGATTTCACATTCTGTTCGGTAGAGACAGAACAAATTAGAATAATTAGCTGGTACAGGAAAGCACAAAGAACTTTCTTCTGTTTTTGTGATGCATCCCGTTATAAGGGTTGAAAATGAGACTGGAGGTAAGAACGTGAAACTCAGAAGAGCAAAGGAGAGAGGATATTGTTTCTTTGAAAATATTCTTTCAGTGTTGGCCCAGAAGAAATATGAAGCTGAGGATTTTTTTTTAAATGATGATTTTTGTGTTGATGATGTGAGTGTGGAATTAGTAAGAATCAGGAAGCAAGTATCCTTTTCCACAAAGGACTTGGGAGCAAATGAAACCGTAAATACTCCCTGCTCTTGGAAACCCTTTTGGAGCTATAATCAGAGAAGGGTAAAGGCAAAGCCTCAGGGCAGAGGTGTTCAGAGCAAAGGGATAGGAGGAAAACAAAAGGAGAGTGGATATGTTTAGAGCTGTCATTTTGAAATTTACCTGTTTCTGATTCAGTGCTGCTTTGCTGCTGTGTTGGTCCAGTGGAAATCCTCAAAGCAGGAGCAGCCGTATTTTAAAATAATAAGGTTAGAGCAAGTGACTTTAATCCAGGACTCTTTAGCTCAAGAGCACAGAGGAGAGTGTGAGGAAAGAGTGAGGCCACAAGGAAATGTTCACTGGGTACATTTTCCCCAAACCTCACTAACTGGGAGAAATTGACCACTGGATTATGTGCTTGAAGGAAAGCAAAAATGTTGAAAGCAAAGAGTGTGGAACTTGTTTAGAAAGCAAGCTGTATCATTTGGTCACACACTGATGATAATAGCATTGGCTGAGACCTGACCATTTACAATGAAGGCACTTCTGTAGGTAATAAGTTCCAGGAGGGCCAGAACTATGTCTCTTTCAGCATTTAGCATGGTTTAGCGTCTGAGAGGCCAGTACATTATTGGCATATAGTAGACTTAAAAATGAATATTTGTGGGTTGTCTGAATGAGTGGATGTGTGTGATTCATATCCTATTTGCAGGTCCTATGCCCTACAGTGGATTTTCAGTGTCAGGTTGTGAAAGTATTTATGACGGGGATTGGCATTGTTCCCTATCTAATGGATAAAGATTACACATGAAAGGACTTTACATTGACATCCCAAAAGCCTCATAGGAATTACTTAACAAAAAAATAAAATTGGATTCTGTATAATTTCTAATTTGTAAGGTGGCCACAAAACTGGTATTTCAGCCAGTCCTCTGGTAGTTCCGATGACGTCCCCATGATCACCCAGGCATAATCAGAATGGCTTTAGGATTTGGGAGCCAAAATGTCCCTCAGTATTTACTGCTTTGCTCATCCATTTAAGAAAATGGACTATTGAAAAAATAGCTTCAGACACAATACGGCATTTTATGATTTAGCATGAAATCTGAGAAATATAGAGGTTATCTGAAGCCTGCAATGGTAAAGTTCCCTCTGCTATTGAAGTTATTGTCTTTAAACAAAGATTCTACATCAGTAATGCTATATATATATATATATATATATAAAATGATATTCAGGTTAATTTCCTGTTCTCTCTAAGGAAGTAATTGGTTGGTTGGTATGAGAGATGCTGTGGCTTCCAAGGGTGAAAAGTATTATTTTGTTGTAATTTCCATCTACCTAAGGATGGGAGAGGCCCAGTACACTGCAGTCAGTATATTATGTGGAGCAGGTTATATTGTGGTTTCTTTATGAACTTTTACATGTTTATTTTCTATGCAAGTTTGTGTGCTCCTTTTTGAGTTTTGGTAGATAAGTGTTTTGTAACTTTGGAATACTTGGAGTTATATATATATATATATATATATAACTTATATATATATATATTTTAACGTAATAGTTAAAGCCGTGGAGAATGTACTAGCCTACCTAGGTTCAAATTCTGGCTTTACCCTATGACTTCCCTGTGGCTTCCTCTGCTCACCTATTAAAAAGGAGGATAATAAGACTGCTGTGGTGAGTTATATACTAAGTGCTATTTAAGCATTTGCTATAATGATTATGTATACTCGAAGGCAAGGAACTTGCCCCTTGATCGTCTCTGTATTCCTAGTGCTTAAGAAGTCCTAGTGCTTTTCTAGTGCATTGTCTTAGGATAGAGATAGCTCAGTATAGTTCTTCTCACTATAAAGTACTGTTACGTTGAAAGTCTTTGCTTGTGTACTAATAATCTATGACATATCTGCTGAGGACAAGGAAAGGAATAGTTTTAAAACTGCAATGGATAACAAAAGATTGTATGATGTAATGCCTTTACTAATTAATTATAAAACTAACAAATGATCATGGTAGAAAATTTGAAAAACTCCTAGACAAAAGAGAGATCAACAAAATTTGGAGTAACTTTCAGAGTGTAGAGTTGTTCGTGAATATTAGTGCTTTCATATTTTCCAGGACTTTAAGTAGACTCTGCTTCTTAAGAGTCTATTCATGATATTTTACTTTAATGATGTTTTCATCATGGGGACACACACACAGAGAAATCTGTTAAAAAAAAAAGAAAGAAAGACATGTAAATCACTGATGTTTCAGATAGCCACATGAAATAAAGTGAGAAGGGTCAACAAGCTGAAAGAATGTGGAGTAGCATCTCCTTAATTGCTTACATAACTCTGATAATTACCTCTTTGTGGATAAAGTAATTAATGGAGAATCTAATTCAAGAAAAATGTATGAACTTCAAGCCTTCTCGAGGCCAAGTATTTCTTTCCACAAAAGGTTACTTTCCACGGCCATTCTTCCCTATTATCAGACAGGGAAAGAGTATTGTATGGCAAAGGATCTTCCCGAAGGAGGGTGTTTCCCACACTGATTGTCATAAATGACTTCGGAATTACTGTTGCTGTATTACCAAAATCTTAAACTAGGATATTTTTGACAAATGCGGTAGAGCTACAAACTGTCAGATGGCTCTGAAAAACAATTGTCTGGGTATTCTTCAGGGTGATCATAATATGGTAATGACATTCAAGTATCACTAAAAAGGAGGAAGGTGTGAGTCTTCCTTTGGTTCCAGAGTGAAATGCGAGTTGGAGTTGGAGTTGGAAAAGAGGTCCACAACCAAGTGTTAGAGAAGGAAATGTGAGGTCATTAGTGAAAAACCAGGTTTAAGTTAAGGTGAAGAGGCATGAGGAAATGGTCAACTGTTACAGTATTACAAAGATCATCAAAAAGCATATCCATGAATGTGGTTCGTATTGCAATCTGCTGAAAAAGAGACAAATATCCTGGCCTGGCCTTCATGGAGATTATATTTTATTGATTCTGATAATAGATTATTGTTGAAAAGGGCCTCCTATAAATTATAACCATGCAAAGGCAGCAAGATAATTTTTTTCTTTATGTATGTGTTTCTCATTCCTACTCACTTCTCTCTTAGGGGAAGAGAAAATCACAAAAAACAAAAATGTCAAGTCTCAGCTATTCATTTTCAAAATAATTTTTTTATAAATTCCAGTGGAGGCAATAGGTTAACTGTTAAGATTTGTAAGTCTCAAAAAGCTAGATTTTTACAAAGTGTAGCCAAATTTTATTCCATAAATAATAGCTTTGGAAAGAATATGCGATGATGCAAAGTTGGAAAAAGCTGATTTTTCTTCCGTGAATGGCTTCACTGTGTTGGGAGAAGAGGCAGAGAAGAAATCAAAATAATTAAACATGGGGTGAGTTTTCCTGATAGGGGACTCTAGTGCTTTAAAATAGACTAGATAATCCTAGGGATAATCTGAGGGTAGAACAGACCAATGCCTCATTTCCAGTCTGGTACCCTGGAAGAAAACAGTGTATTTCCTTTGAGGTCTTGAGAGCTTTTTCTTCTGCTTTGTTTTGGTTTTGGTTCATTTTGTAATCAACCTTATTAAGGTATCATTTACATACAATAAAATGCAGACATTTTTAGTCAACGGTTCAGTGACTTGTAATTAATGTATACATTTGTATAACTACCACCCCCATAAAGATAGATAACAATTCTAAAACCCTAGAAAGTTTCCTCCTAGGCTTTTGCAAAAGTATCCCCATCTCCCACCCCAAGGCAACCATGGATCTGTTTTTTATCTTTAGAGATGACTTTTGCCCAGTTCAGAATTTCATGTAAGTTGAATAATACAGTAGGTGCCCTTTTGATCTGGCTTCACTTGCTCAGCACATGGTTTTTGAGATTCATTCATGTTGGGATGTTTTAAACCAGAACTTTAGCCTGGGTGGCTGATGTTGTCTGAAGGCACCTATAGGTACATCTGAGTCTCTGGCATTGTCACTGTCTGTTCTTGGCTCAGTATTTTCAACTTTACTAAGAAGCACAAGGTTGAAGTAACGAAGATCATTGTCAGTATAATGGAGGTGAAGTGGGTTCTGTTATATAATATTCTCAGCATAAATTGACCTGCTTGGAATCATTGTGTTGATAATCGACAAGGATACTCTTCCTCCAAAAACCTTGATACTATAAAACTTCTAAAGGACGCTGTCCTAGGACTCTTTTAATTTTCATGTTTTGGGAAACATTTCTGGAAAATTCAAATGCTCACAACCTGAGAGAAGCAATTATTCATCTGAAGGCTAACTCTGCTAAAGTTGAGTTGTCCGACCTTTACATGCTGATAGAACCCAAATAGCCTTGCGAAACAATGCTCTCTTATTGGATATAAGCATATAGATTGTTTAAGATGGACGTGTATATGCAGTAAAGTGAAAAAACAAAGAATCTTTGAGTTTCCCTTGCTGGGTTTTTTATTTTTTCATTTAAGTTTCTATAGCGTATGCTAATAGCTCAGGGTAACCTCAGGTTAGTTTTAGGTCCACTCTTTACATAAATATTGAAGTATTCCATACCCACCTTTTTTCTACCTTCCTTCTTCTCTTCCATCTTTCCTTTCTAAATTCTTATAATCCATTATACTTAATCCTGCATTTGCTGAGGTGGCAATTAGTGTAGGAAAATTGAAAGCACTGTGAAATTTTGCTGTTCAGAATGCATGTTGACCAAATTCTATATTGAGAAAAGGTCTGAATTTACCCAGAGTAACCCTTTCTCAGCGTCTTTGAATAAAGGCCATAGAAACTGGTCTATATATAATATCCTGACAGGTATGTAGAATTCATAGCACTTGCCCTCAAAGAGCTTACCTAGCGTAGATGCATATGAATGCATTTAATAATTGCTTAATTGGCAGCAGTGCCAACATACACAGTCTGTTTGGTTTTATATCATTCTCATTACCTGCTGATTACCACTGTATACATTGCTAATGGTGTGGTTTCTATGGCTTGTGAATTTCACGGCCAAATAATATGTAATTTATTGCACACTTTAGTGTAGAAGATGGAGACTCCATAACTTTTCGTGTGCTCTTTGCCACTTTGGAAAGCATTACACTGAGATCAGGCAAAGTAATAAATTTATTTCAAATGTGCGTGATAGCTAAACATCAATTAGGACTGATGGGCAATATTTCTTCTTCCAGCAACATAACAGTTTTTAAAGACTAAGCCATTGAACGTGGAGTCACTGAACATGGGACTCAGTTCACTGGGATCCTTCTTAGAAAAATAAAGGACAACTTGAATTGGATTTGTGTGGCTTATTCAAGTAGTAACTAATCAACTACATCTTGGTGAACTTAATTTGTCACAATCGTTTGGTATTTTATTAACTCTCTTCCCCTTCTTCCCCCAACTCTCACGAGAATGGATCATGAGTATCTTAAAACATACTAAGTCGTCTTCCATCCCTGTTAATCTAAATACAAAAGCACACTTTCCTTATCCAATGTAACTTACTGTCTTTTAGAGTAGCTGGGGTTTTAATTCTCTACAAAATTAAAACCAGCAAAGAGAAACATTTTCAAGGAGCCATCACATTGTAGAGCTTTAGAAATAAGACTTTAGAATTAAGGGCAACTATATCATTTTGTAGCTAAAGCACCTGAGGCCTAAAGTAGGAAGGTAACCATCGAGGTCAGGGAAAGGTGTGGAAGATCAGGTTTCAAGCTAAGGAAGAGTCTACAGGGACTCAATCTGAGCAGGTCAAAAACTGAAAGGAGACCACGAATGTTCTGGGAAGGCTGGCATTGGGCCTCCAGTGTGGGATTCAGACAGGGAGTGGGCCTGGGGGGAAACTGAGCTTCTGCAGTAGGCAGAGAAGTCCACCTCACCTCCGGAAAGTGCCACTGACATCAGGGAGTTGAGGGGAAAGAGCAATGAGTTCCAGTCCACCTGAGAAAGCAGGCCAGTCTGATTAACTCTGAATTTAGGCTTATTTCAGATACTTCTTGAGAAAGAACTTGGACAAGAGCAAGTCCCACGCAGCCTCTTTTAAATCCATGCCCAGTATTTTCTGGTGGAGCTGCTAAACCCTCCAAGTGACTCCAGTATTTCAATTTCACTCTATATTTAATTCCGACAGTTCTATGATTATTTAATGGGCAAATAAGTAGGGTCACAAAAGAGTGTGAATGTATTTTACAGGATGAGGATGGGTGGAGTAGAGCAGTCTGGAATGGGACACCAATGAAAAGGGATCTTGGTAAATAAGAACGTCTATTAGAAATGGAGAGGAAATCGCAAGGAAATTAGTGCCTGACACCACGCCCTTCTCTCTGCATGTTTAGAAGCTAGTCTCTAATTTTATTTTCATAGGAGATGTCCCTGTGATGAATTGTCTTTTACCTCCACACCATTTATCACATGGACATATTGTGAAGTTTGTGTGAGAGAAAGCAAGTATTAGAATTTGTCTTGCAAGGAGCTATAAACACTTCCTGGAACAATCTAGGATAGAAGGAAAAGGAAAGGAAGGTGGAACAAAGGAGAAAGACAGCTAATGATGCTGGAGTCTCTCTCTGGGATTTGTGGTATTTCGTTTTGAAACTAAGTACAGAAAGTCAGAACTTGACTGATTGTTTCTTGATCACAGTTTGTTTTCATTTTTGTTTGTTTTCTTGCTCTCTCATTAGTTACTCCAGCCAGTGCCGTGTCATTTTCAGTTTCAGTAAGCATGCCTATCTTGTTTCCATTCACATTATTCATGCAAACGTTGATGGAACTGATGACCCCGAGTTATCAAGGAAACATTAGATACACCAGTAGATACATTTCTTAATTTTAGAAAAAAATTACCGAGTGAAGGTTAAAATAACTCCTCTTAAATTTGTCATTTAAAAAAAACTTCTCCTAACATACAATACCTCATTGCCTAATAATGCCAGATAAATGAAGAATTCCTATGTATTCATGAATGCAGGCTAGTCTGTATATTTCTTGGCAGGTATGACCGTTACCGAGGGTAATGGCCTAGTTTGCTGGCCATGTCCTGTCTCCTACAAAGTTGTAGTTTCTGTTGTCTTTCAGTTGGTCCATTGGATATCAGAGGTGAATTTATAAAACTATACTTCCCTTTACACTTACTTTTTTGTTTTGTTTTGTTTTACTTGAAGTCTAGTTGATTGACAATGTTGTGTTTCAGGTGTACAGCCAAGTGATTCAGATATATATATATTTTTCAGATCCTTTTCCATTATAGGTTATTACAAGGTATTGAATATAGTTGCCTGTGCTATACAGTAGGACCTCGTAATTTATCTACTTTATATATAGTATACACTTACTTTGTGTGATCCACGCTGGTCAGACCACATGACTATTTTCACTTCTGATATCTTTTCAGGTCCAACCTCAAATCTTTGATAAGAAGATATTTTAAAATAAGTTTAGCATGTGTGTGCTCTAAATCCAACAGTAGTTATTAGAGATATGGTTTTGCACTAGGTATTCTTCGCTTTTCTGTTCTTGGCCAACCAACTGAAAATTAGCTTTTATTTTCTGGTTGGTTTGCTAAATGTTTATGACTACAGTAAAAGTCTTAAATTTTGTCTCATATCTTAAAACACAATCTGAATTAGCAATGGATATTGTGCTTTGTGCGCTGTGATATAAATATAGTTTCTCACTTCAAAAACATATAAACAAGAAGGGAACACAGACACATATGCAGCAATTATGGCAACTGCATTTGTTTACTAAGTGAAATAGTACTGAGATGGATAAAGTGCTAGCAAGCCTTGAACAGCCAAATCAGCTTCAAAAATAGATGTGCAGTTCTTTAAAAATCTTTTTAACATTTTTCCAGCTACATGTAGAATATAACTTAGCATAAAAACAGTACGGGTTTTATTTTAAGTAATTTAGCATTTTGACATCCTCATAATGAAATTAAACCCAGAAGGAGGTTTCTCTCCATGATCTCTTGAAATGGTCCTTGATCATCTACAATATTTCCCATCATCACAAAGGTGGTAGCAAGGGCAGGAAACTCCAACATTATTAAAGTTTCATAAAGCAAAGTCAATTTTAAGAATATAATGTCCCCAAACTGACAAAGGTCTTGAGAGATAATTTCAAGGGAAACATAAATTATTTCCTGTTTGTCAGAGGGCAAAAATATTTAGGTTGAGTTAATGAATGGTAGAGTTTTTGAGTGGAGAGTGTCCTTAAAATATTATGTAGATCTGTACTGTCAACAGATGCTAGCCACATGGCATTATTTATATTTAAACAAATTTAAAAATAAGATTAAAATATCAGTTCCTCAGTTGCATTTGCCATATTTCAAAGATGTTTATTAGCTCCATGTAGCTACTGAATTCTGCAATGCATGGTACAGATATAGAATATTTTCATTATCACCAAAAATTCTATTGAGCAATACTAAAATTATACCCAGATATTCACAGAGAAGGCAACCAAGTCTCAAGGAAATAATATAACTTCCCCAAGATCACACAGCTATGTGTTTAAAGAAAAACAAAATGACACAAAGGAAATAGTAACAGAGGCATTAAAGAAACCCAGTAAATTTCTGGAGCAGTCAAAGTAAGGTTTGAAAGTGCATACTTAATTGTTAGCCGGGTTGAAGCTCTTGATGGTTGGTAAGATCTACCTGCCTGAATTTGGACATTAGCATTTTATGCAATGAATTAAAAGCAAAAAATCACTTCAGCGAATGGCTGCCAGCTCCATATTTTTAGCCACTGCCGTGCTTCCAGGTTATGTTTATCACTTTCATATACAGGGCACCACTGTGAAATGTGATGGTTTATCTGACCCAGAGAAATCAAGAAATCTTGTGGGGGTTATGGCTATATTTGAAAAGGTTGATTTTTAAATGCATCATGCAGACTGGCCCTGTTTTAAAAGGGATTCCTGCCATCAAATAATCAAAATGTAAACTCCCTTCTCACCTTGCAAAAGTCAAAGATAGTCCCTGCATCTTTATTATTTCGTTGAAATCCAAATATTATTTTTCCATTCTCTAACTTGTTTTCCTCACAGTGTGATCAACTATTGCCAAGGAAGGAAAGGATTTATCAATCAAAGTTTGCTAAAGGCCCCCTAGGTAACTGAACCCTCAGGAGAAACAATCGTCATGTATTCATTTTCTGTTGTTTCAGTATCTTCGTAAAGAATCATTTCAATATGTTTGGTTCTGTAGCAGAGGTTTTGTGAAGTGCTTATCTTCCTCAGAGGTGCAGAAAGCCTGCGAGTCTGTGGGTAAAGATGGGTAAGGAGAGAGAGGGAAGGAGGCTAGAGAGAGGCTCAGGGCTGAGATAAGGACAGTGTTCTAAAGCCTCCTGGGGGTGAGGCTGGGGTGCACAAACACCCACGACTAATCTAGACAGAAACTGAATAATCAACGGGACGACCACTGTGAAGTCATGTGGCCACCTCTCCCTCTAGAAATAAACATTGCCCTCAGTAAGTCTCCTCCCGCCCCAAAAGAGCATTAGGAAGGTCTGGAGAGGGGGATTACTGGCAGAAATGGAAAAAGCAGGTTGAAGGGATTAGCCTGGAGCAGAGAGACCAAGAAACCCAAGCCAGTAGATGGAAGGCAGACATTTCATGGAAGTCTCCAAGCCCACGTCAAGTTCTGGGACCACCAAGTACAAGTCAAAGAGTGCTCATTTAACCCCTTTGGGCCCCCACGGGAGTGGAGAAAGACTGGACAGAGAGGGAGAAGGGGCCATTGAAGGTACAGTATTTACTATGGGATTTTACTCCTCAAAAGCCTCCCAGTAGCTTCAGATCTGATCAAGAATCCTTCATGTCCTGCTGGTTTGCAGTGAGTGGCTCACAGCTTCAAGGCCTCCTCTGCCAGATGGAGAACTATTTCACACATCCTGCCTCTATTTTGTACTGTAGCAATACAGACAGGAAAGCTGACCCCATTTTCAGGTTCTAAAGAGAAATTCTAAGTACCTGAAAGACTGAGGAACACGGTGGCTTTTATTTAAGATGTGGAGATAGAGAGCACATACCTGGACTTGGGCCTGCAGCAGCACCAAATTGCACCAAGAGTTCCATTTATTTTCTCTCGCATCTCTGTTTCTCCTTTTCTCTCTACTGGATTAGCCATGGGGACTCCAAGTTCTTCATTGTGTGGTCCTGGTACCAAGATTCTCCTGAGAATTATAAAGCTATTCACCTTCTACATCGAGCACTTCTTATTTTTTCCCCAGCAACGTAAGTCATCCTTAAGAGGGGTCAGGGTGCTAGCTCTTAAATATATTTTAGTCATCCCTTTGTACATTAAATTCTCTTTCTTGGAGACTGCTCCTGACATGGTGTTCACCGTGCTCTCAGCTGGCCTCCTGAAGTTCTGCCCTGCCTTCCCCACCAGGTACAGTTCAGGAGTTGCCTACCTCAGGGTGACAGGTTATCTTCTAGTTGCTTTATTCCTTTCTGTTTTACATTTAGAGAGTATAATTGGAATACATAAACTTCTCTGTGACCACAGCTTTATTTGCAACCCACAGGTTTTGTTATGGCATATTTTCATTATCATTGAATTAATAAAATTCTAATTCCCATTGCAACTTTATCTTTGACCTACATAATGATCAGAAGTATGTTTTTAATATCCAAGTATTTGGTAAAATATTGGTTATATAGTTTTACATTTCTTGCTTATTCGGAGTCTTGTTTTATAACCAGAATATAGTCAATTTTATAAATGTGCCATGTGCACCTAAAAATTTCTGCGTAATATATATATTCCATCATTGTTGGTGCAGTGTTTTATGTAAATTTAGGCCAAAGTTTTTAATGATGGTAGTCAGATCTTCTATAATCTGCTGATTTGTTGTTGTGGTTCTGTGTTACTGATCTAGGTAATTTAGATTTTTCTATTTCTACTTAGATTTTTGGAATTTCCCTTCATATATTGCATTGAAGTTTAGGTTTATAATGTATTCGTTGTAAAGTAACAGTGGGTTTTATTATCCTGCCTTATCGCCAGTGATACTTTTTGCTTTCAAATCTATGTTAACATTAAAAAATCTTCTTCAATTTTACTTATTGTTGTTATGACATAATTTTTGAATCCTTTCATTTTCAATCTGACTCTTGTCTCTTGTAGGTGGCATAGAATTAGGTTTTTTGTTTGTTTCAATAATCCTTGTCCTTTAATTTGAGTATTTACAGTTAATGTATTTTCTTATAGACCGGTTACTCCTTGTTTACTATTTGTCCCACCTTGTTATGTTCCTTTTGCTCTTCTTTCTTCCTTTGAGATTTCTTCAAATTCCATTTTCCCTTGTATTAGCTTGTTATTTTTACATAAGTAGCAGTTACACATGTACCATGACTTATTAGGTCTTTTACTGCTTCTCAAGCAATGCTGAGATCTTAAATTTCTTTTACTACTTTTTCCTCTTCCATTTGTTTTAATGCCTTCTAATTTTTGATATATTTTATTATTACCCTTCTGTGTTGTTAGATTTTATTTAGGTTTATCCACTTATTTATCCTTTCTGTTATACATAATTCTTTATAAAGTCCTTATTTTCATGTGATAATCTTCCTTCTGCCTGCAGGTCTCCCTTTATAATTTAATTCAGTCAGTTCTGATGAGAAAATATTTTCTAAATTTTGTTTGTCTGCAAATTTCCTTATTTCATCTTTCCTTCCAAACAACATTTTCTCTGCCTCTAGAATTCCCAATGGGCAGTTCTTTTCTTTAGCACTTAAAAATGTTATTCCATTATTTTCTAGTATCCAGTCAGTTTCGCTGAGAAGTAAGCTGTAATCTTAATCCTATTGTTCCATTGAAAGTAATCTCTCTCTTTTTCGGCTGCTTTTAAGATGTCATGTTTTTCTTTGCTATTCATGAATTGTACTGTGGTGATCTTAGGTGTGGTCTTCTTTGTATTTGTTGCATTTTTTTAGTGCTTATTGAATTTATGGCTCCATATATTCTTTTTAGTTTTAGAGAACTCTCAGCTGTTAATATTTCTGAAATATTGTTTTCATCCCAATCTCTCTCTCCTTTTTTCTTTGGATTCCAGTTTACACATATGATAAAAATGTTTACTGTGGCCCATATGTCTCAAATGCGCTTTTGTGTACTTTTTATTCTTTTTGTTTCCCGTGCTTTAGTCTTAATATTGTTACTACTCTATCTTCCAGTTCGCTTACCTCTCTTTACCTGTGTCCAATCCACTACCGAGTTTTAAATTTCGTATAATTTTTAATTCTATCAGTTCAACTTCAATCAGTTTATAGTTTCTAGTTGTCAAGTTAATTTCTTCACCTTGTCATCTATTTTCTTGAACTTGATAATATTTACCAAAATATGTATGAACTTTAATGTTTAGGTCATCTATGACTCTGATTCTGTTTTGTTTTTTATTCTAATTCTCCTTTTCTTGGTAATTCTTCAGTGAATACCAGACTTGGGATATGACAAGTTGTAGAGAATCTGAATGACATTACAGTTGCCCTTTGAACAACCTGGGTTTGAACTGCACAGATCCACTTATCCATGGATTTTTTTTTCAATAAGTAATACAGTACTACATGATCTGTTGTTGGTTGAAACCTCAGATTCAGAACCACAGAAAAGAAGGGCCGACCATAAAGTTATATGTAGATTTTTGACTGCACAGGGAGTCAGCTTCTCTAACCCCTACATTGTTCCAGGGACAACTGTATTTTCTTGAGGAGAGAATTTCCTATTCTTAGGTAGGGAGCAGAGGGGAAGATCACCTCAGTCACTGGACCAACTTCATACTCATTTTCCTTCTTTATAAGGTTCAGTGTAGATGTTGCATCAACCTTCCTAACTCACAGACACACACACACACACACACACACACACACACACACACACACACACACACACACACACACACGTAGAGACTTCCAATGTCCTAATTCATATCATTAGTTTTCCATTGGGCCACAAATCTTTCATAGGTTCTGAACCCCAATTTTGTCTCTTCAGCATTATGAGCCAACTAAGTCTTTGCTTTGACTTCAGTTAGCTTTTGTTTGACTTCTTAGCATCTTGTCTTGTCTACCTATTATACATGGAAAATACTGCAAGGGAACACTGTTGCTGAATCCAGCTCCGTTCTCTGAATCTTTACTCTCTCTCTGATTTTGGTCCTTAAAATTCTAGCTGCCTTGTTATTTCTCAATTCCAACTCTGGTTTCCTTAGTCCTATGACATTGTCCTAAGATCTACTGGCTTTTCTACCTCTTAGGAGCCACATTTGGTTTCTCAGACTTTTGCTCTTCATCAGTAGTTTCTAAATGACTGGGCTAGAAACGCATGTGCAGAATATTGTTCTCACTTCAGTGAGTCTCTTTCTCTATTTTACTTTTCTAGGTCATGGCTACCTCAGTAGCTTTCTAACGCTCACAGTCAAATGTTGCTTATGATTTATCTGGCCTTTCTAGTATGTTTTCCTAAGGTAAACTGATAGAGTTGGAAATAGAAGTTCGTACCCACCATTTAAAAAATTCTGTTTTGTCTTTCTATGAATTCTCTTTTTGTCCCATCTTCTGTCACTTTTTCCTACCCAAAATTCCCATTCTCACAGATAGATTATTTTAAGATTAAAAATTATTATTAAGCTAATATGTTAATTTTGAAAGGAAGTAATTTGCCTTGAACAAGAACACAGATTGGTGAATGGAATACGGAAGATTCCTTAAGACCTTTTTCATCTCTAAGAGTAGTATCCAACCATCGGTACCATCATAAGTTTGTCAACTATGGAAGAAAGCAGTCTTTATAAAATCAGCATTGTTCAGTAATCTCAAAAACTGCTTCACTTTCCTGCTCATGCCACCAATTTCCAAATGTTCAGTAGGAGCAGAGAATCATGGGATGGGACATGGAGAAATGGCCTCTCATAGTAACTATAAATATTGAAAGAATGAAATTATAAATAAAGAGGGTTTTCTATGAATATATTTGAAGTGTTTGTTCCTAAAGAACTTCTAGAAAAAGACTCAAAAGTTTAACATATAAACAAGTATGAAACTTGTTTTGATAAGTATGAAACTCAGTAAAATTTATCTCATAATAGTTTTTTCTTTTGTGTTATGTGATTGTCAGAGTCACATAAAACTATGTTTTTCTGGACTTCACAGATCTTCTTATTTTTACTATGGGATCAGTGACCCTACATTTTTGAAACGTGGCAAAATAGTTGAAATTGGAACATTTCCCCCAAATCCAGGGCATATGACTTACATTTCTGTAGAAGGAAATATTATATTTCTGTCTAGTTCTGGGGTAAACATATTCATACCTTCCAATCCAATTTGACTAATGTATTGTTTTTACAGTGCATTAAGTGGAAATTAAATGGTAAATTCAGTCAGTCATTTCATACATCAAAAAGGAAAATCAGTCAACACAACTGTCTGACAGAAATGAATGAAGAAAACAATTCAAGGCAAACAACTGTCCCAGTAGACTTGTATAAATACAGTAATGGTGTCATGTGCAGAATTAATCTTTCCTCACCTTTAACTGGAGAACATTCTGCCAGCCAATTCAGTCACTCAAATGATACTGAATTATAATATTCCAGTTTTATTTGCTCTCAGTTACTGGTGACTGCCCTTCCTTCTCCTTCATCTGTCCATCAGTGGAGAATGTCAGAGCAGGAGAATAGTAATATTGGCATATTGTAATGTACTGTCTTGAATTCTACAGTTTCAAAATTCTTAGGCTAACTCAATAATCTTAAAGAGCCTGGTGCAGAAAGGATATGTGAATTAAATCGCAGACCACTGGCTGACCCTTCCAGCACTAACATCCCTTATTCCTGGTTCTAATATATCACAGAATACTCAAGAGGAAGGTTTTGAGTGGTCAGCAGAAATATGGCTCCAAAGCAGGCACATGGAAAAGAAATGTTGTCATCTGTGAACCACTTTAAAGTTGACTTTTCTTTTACTCATAAACCAGATTCAGTGTGAATTCTGTTCTGCTAAATGTTAGAGAGTCTGTTGGAGGAGTGTGGGCAATTCTTTTGAATTTTTTACTCTCTAACTTTTTGGCTTTTTTAACATCTTTATTAGAGTATAATTGCTTTACAATGGTGTGTTAGCTTCTGCTTATAACAAAGTGAATCAGCTATACATATACATATATCTCCATATCTCTTCCCTCTTGCGTCTCCCTCCCTCCCACCCACCCTACCCCACCCCTCTAGGTGGTCACAGAGCACGGAGCTGATCACCCTGTGCTATGTGGCTGCTTCCCACTAGTATCTATTTTACACTTGGTAGTGTATATATGTCCAAGCTACTCTGTCACTTCATCCCAGCTTACCCTTCCCCCACCCCGTGTCCTCAAGTCCATTCTCTACGTCTTTATTCCTGTCCTGCCCCTAGGTTCTTCAGAACAAATTTTTTTTTTAGATTCCATATATCTGTGTTAGCATACGGTATTTGTTTTTCTCTTTCTGACTTATTTCACTCTGTATGACAGTCTCTAGGTCCATCCACCTCACTGCAAATAACTCAATTTCATTTCTTTTTATGGCTGAGTAATATTCCATTGTATATATGTGCCACATCTTCTTTATCATTAATCTGTCGATGGACACTTAGGTTGCTTCCATGTCCTGGCGATTGTAAATAGTGCTGCAATGAACATGGTGGTACATGTCTCTTTTTGAATTATGGTTTTTTTAGGGTATATGCCCAGTAGTGGGATTGCTGGGTCATACGGTAGTTTTATTTTTAGTTTTTTAGGGAACCTCCATACTGTACTCCATAGTGGCTGTATCAATGTACATTCCCACCAACAGTGCAAGAGGGTTCCCTTTTCTCCACACCCTCTCCAGCATTTATTGTTTGTAGATTTTTTTAATGATGGCCATTCTGACTGGTCACACAAAGAACTTTGGCATGGTGTTCATCATCTAGCTAATCCTAACATGCAGACATTTATGAGAGTAAAGTCAGGTCTTTGCCAGAGTGGGTTGCTTATTTGGGCAACTGGGTTAAATCAAGAAGGGCAAATGTAGGCTGCCAGAGTAAATAAGGAGAGGAAAAACAAAAAGAGCGAGACATATCATTCATCAGTGATTTTCCCCCCAATATTCTTAGCCTCCACCTATCTCCATCTTACTGGTAACACAGGAACTAGATTGAAGAATCAGGTAAAAGGTCTCTACAGAAACTGAGGTAATATAGAAAATAAAATAATAAAACATAAAATTGTAAATTTTCTTCCTAGGGATAAATGAGATGATACTTCAATAATAACATAAGATCAGGTGAAGTCTAAAGAAATTTTAGAAAACCCGGATAAAGTAAGAAAACATCTCTTCGCCAGCATCCGAATGTTAGAGAGACACCGAGACATGTGGGCCAAGTTCTGGAGAGAAGGGAAACACAGACGCAAGCTTGACATTTGGTGCAGCTTTTCTCCTTGGGGCATTTGCTGATTCAACTCATACAGCCTAGGAGCTGAAAAGCCAAGGAGTTCAGAAGACTCTAACCACAGAAGCCAAACGGCAAGAGCTCAAGCTAAAGGCAACAACTAATGGAATGACAAGCTACATGTATCCTTAGTCTCACAGGGCTGGGGGAACCATTACATTTAAAGCCCAACAAATACAAGGGTAGTTGGGAATAGGGAGAATCTAAACGTTCACATGGTAATCCCAAAGGGCAACACCCGTAGAGGAAGGTCAAGACAGAAAGAGAGCAACCTTCACACAGAGTGAAAAACGGCTTTGAATAAGCTCAAACTGAGAATGGACTAAGGTTTCCAGTCCCTATAGTAACTGTCTGCCATGGGCAAAAGGAAATCTTTTCAAGGGAACGATAACAACATCCTGAATGTGGATATCTTTATAGTTTCCTAAAATAAGTTAAGCCCAATTTTAAAATAAAAATAATTGGACATACCAGGAAAAAGACTAAATGATCAAAAGCTCAAAAAAAAAAAAAAAAAAAGAAGGAAAAAGGACAATATAAATAGACACAGGAGGACAAGAGTTAGTAGGCTTTGGTTAAAAAACAACTATGATTAAACAAAGAAAATAGACACACGGCAAATAAGCGTATGAAAAGATGCTACACTTCCATGTCATCAGGGAATTTTAAATTAGAACAATGAGATACCACTACACACCTATTCAAATGTCTAAAATCCAAATACTGAAATACCAAAGTTGTTGATGATGCAGAACAACTGGGATTCTCATTTGTTACTAGGAGGATACTTGGCAGTTTCTTACAAAACTAAACATACTTTTACCATACAGTGATCTAGTAATCATGCTATTTGGTATTTACCCATTGGAACTGAAAAGTTACATCCACATAAAAACCTGCACATGGATGTTTATAACATTTTGTTTCATAATTGCCAAAACTTGAAATCAACCAAGATGTTTTTCAATAGGTGAATGCATAAACAAACTATGGTATATCGGTACAAAGGAATAGCATTCAGCAATAAAGAGAAAAGGCTATGTAGCCATGAAAAGACATGGAAGAAGCTTAAATGCATATTGCTAAGTGAAAAAAAGCCAATCTGCAAAGGCTACATGCATATTATATGATTGCAGCTATATGAAATTTAGGAAAAGGCAAAAGTGTGGAGACAGTCAAAAGATCAGTGGTTGCCAGAGGTTGTGGGGAGGGAGAAAAGGATGGGTGAAGCCCGGAATTTTAAAGGCAGAGAAACTCCTGTGTATGGTTCTGTAATGGTGGATACAGGTTATTGCACATTTGTCAAAAATCATATAATGTACAAAACAAAGAGTGAAGTCTAAAGTAAACCATGGACATTAGTTAGTAATAATGTATCAATATTGGTTCATTAACTATAACAAATGTATTACGTTAATGTAAGATGTTAATAATAGGGGAAACTGGGTAGAGAGGTAAGGAGGTATGAGAATTCTGTCCTTTCTACTTAATTTTTCTGTAAACCACAAACTGCTCCGAAATAGTCTGTCAATTTAAAAAACAAATCTAGACCTGCATACAAAACTTGCACGTAAATCCAACCACAGCAGCATTATTCATAAGAGCCCCAAAGTGGAAATACCCCAAATGGCTATTTACTGTGAATGGATAAATGAAACCTAGTAATATCTACACCATGGAATATTATTCAGCCATAAAAAGAAATCAAGTACTGATGCATGCTACAACATGGATGAACCTTGAAGACATGCTAAGTAATTGTATGATTCCATTTGTATGCAATGTCCAGTCTAGACAAATCTGTAGAGACAAAGTATATTAGTGGCTGCCTAGGGTTTGGAGAAATGCGGGAGTGAGTGACCTATAATAGATTCTTTTTCTTTTGGGGGGTGGATGAAAGTTCTAAAATTGATTGTGGTGGTAGATGCATAACACATTAAATTGTACACGTTAAATAATATGGAAAGTAAATTATATCTCAATGAAACTATTATTTAAAATTATGATTAATGTATTAAAAAAAGGACAACATGTACAATTTAAGCAAAAATTATCTGTGAAATGCAACCAAAAGAAACTTCTAGAATTAAAAATGCTTAAATTAAGCACTCAGAAGATCAGTTGAACAGTACCTTAGTCAAACAAAAAAAAGGATTACAAATGTCAATTAAAAAATAACTACACTAAAATTTGGAGGGAAAATGATGGAAAACAGAGAAATAAGTACTTAAGACATATAGAGTATATATAAAACAATGTGTCTAGCCAGCCCCAAGTCACACAGCCTAGGGAGGAGACACACAGCCTACCTGAATCACAAGGACTTCTCCAAAGGAAAAATGAGGTTCTGATGCCAGAAGTGGATGGAATGAATTGCAAAGAAAAAGAACAATGGTAAACTATAATCTAGATATACATTGGTAAATACATAGGTTCCCTGGGGTTGTGATCTGGTACAAACAATAAAAAAAAAAAGATAAGACTCATAGTAGAGGCTGCTAGATTCTGCTGAGGAAAATGTACAGGGAGGGAAGAGTTGATTTATTTCATTATTTTTTTAAAGTCCACATTATAAGTGACATCATGCACTATTTGTCTTTGTCTTATTTCACTTAGCATAGTGTCCTCCAGTTTTATCCATGTTGACTTAAATGATAGGATTTTCTTCTTTTTTAAGGTTGAATAATATTCCATTGTATATATATACCATATTTCCTTTATCCATTAATCTACTATGGACACTTAGGTTGTTTCCATACTCTGGCTCTTGTGAATAATGCTACAATGAACATGGGAGTACAGATATCTTCAAATAATGATAAGTTTCCTTTGGATATATACTCAGAAGTGGGAGTGAGGAAGAACTTATGACACAAATCGACCATGTGTAAAAGATGTAGGAATGAAAAAGTCTGAACACCTAGGAAGAGTGTGGAGTATTTGGAAAGGTCATTGTTCAAGGTCATACACAGTTTGAAATTATGACATTTCAATGAGCCTGTGTGCATGAAGGCTTGCTTATATTTTGGGATTTGAATATAGTGCAAAGAAGTGTTGCTAAATTTTTGATCAACATCAAAAACAGTGTGGAAATTTTTCTTTTATTATGAAACTGCAGGAAAGGCAAGACTAGAATTCTAGGCCCACTAGAATTTTCCATGATGATAGTGCTAATTTAGGAGAAGAAGAAGAATCCAAGGCCATAGAACAATTGTGAAAGCAAAATAAGATTGCTGAGTCTTCACCCAGTGTATGAGATTAAGTTTTAATGGCATATGACGAAGTGGCCATGACACAGCCGGCAGAGCTCGTTGAGTTGTTGAAAATGGCTCTTGAAGCTACAGGAAATGGACAGTAGACATAGAAAAAGAACAAGGTAAATCCCAAAGAGTGGAAGGACAAAATTAATCAAGAGAAAAGTCAAAAATCGAGAAGAAAAGCAGTAAACTTGACAAATAAAACCAAAAGCTTTTTCTTTAGAAAGACAAATAAAATAAGCAATACTTGGCAAATATGATAGTGATGGGACTAGCTATAAAACAGAGAGAATTTTTTTTTAATTACAAAAGAATACTGTGGTAGCTTTATACCAACACATTTGAAAATATGGACAAAATGGCTGATTATTGATTAGTTATGTGCAGCCATTATTTACTTCACAGATGGTGGTACAATTTACTGAACAAAGGAATACTGACAAAGGACCACATTTGAAAAAGAAGGTCGAGAATTGAGACTCAAAACTTGGCAAATTTAAGGTACCTTTGAACTATATACTCATCTCCTGGGAAGGGACCAAAAGGTGCCCCAACTCTCTTCCTTCAAAGATTCATTACTGTGTGTATTCCAACCTCTTATGCTGTTCCATCAGTCAGAAGTCCTGATAGTATGTCTCAGCAAGGCCACTTCTAAATTTTTACCAGAGGAAATGAAAGTATATCATCCACACAAAGACTTGTAGACAAATATTCCTAACAGATTTAGTTATAAAAGACAAGACGGGAAACAACCCAAATGCCCATCAGGAAGTGCAGAGTTAAATTGTGGTATATTCTTGTAGTGGAATACTATTCATCCATAAATAAGTAAATGAATAAATGGAGTAAGCTATTGATATGTTCAATGACATGAATGAATCTCAAAATTATTATGCTGAGTAAAATAACCCAGACCAAGAAAAAAAAAGCATAATGCCATTTTTATAAAATTCTAGAAAATGTAAACTAATATATAGTGAGTAAAGCATAGAGAGAAGAAAGCATTGCAAAGCTGCACAAGAAAACACTGGGAATTATAACATATTTGGTATTTTGATTGGGATGCTGGGTTTGTGGGTCTATGCATATATTAAAACTCACAGTATTTAGTATACTTTAAATATGAACAATGTATTGTGTGTAAATTGTACCTCAATAAAGTTATTAAAAAGTCAAACCCCTGATCACCTTCTTCCAACCAGGTGAGCTCCCATTCCCTGTTCTGTGTCCCATCATAACAACCTATTTGATAATTAGCAGCATACCTGTTTGCTCCTTCTCTCCCTGTGGATTTCCAGCTGGGCGCCAAAAGAGATTAAGTGTCTCTTATAAACCTAACACAGTGAATGAAAGGATGAAGCATTGGTAGTCTCACTCATGCTGGTAAATATCTGAGAATGAACATCTTTTCCTATCAAATCAGGTCCTATGAGGACAGGGCAATAGGGGATGGATCAATGGTGGATACTAGGAAAGGTGTCTGCTTACTGTGCTCTGGTATGCAAGTGAGGGACAGGAGGGTAAACAGGAGAGGGAGTGAGATAGTTAGGAAACAGTGCTTTAACTTGAGACACATGTAGAAACCAGTAAAGAAAAATCTACATGGAGGTGGAACACAATATAAAAACTATCCCATTTAATTTATGCTACCTATGAGACACCAAAGAACAATGCTTACATTTTAGGAATGGTGTTGGAAGTGCAAATCGAGAGGGAGATTTTGTGCATATGTTAGATGCAGCCGTCAGGGAACACCCATTCTGGAATGAAGCGATGTCACATCACTTTGGGGTTTCACTGTCATTCAGCTTCACTCTGAGCTCATTGCCCTCAGGAAGCTAGCAGGTTAGATGCTTTAATTGAGACGGGAAAGCTTTGAGTCCTGGGAGATATTCCTGTAGCTGAGAGTTTAATTTTAACTAAATGGAAACGGCTTATGAAATAAAAGCAAGATTGAGCCTTTATGGAACATTTTAGGATGGTACATGGCGGCAGTCCCAAGATGAAAAACCAGGGTCCAAAGGTAATCTTAAAAAGATGCCTGTAGGGTCACTTAAAGCATCTGAAATGACCTACCATGGAAAATAAAATCCTAATGGGCAAATCCTTGTGCTTTATCTATACATACAATTGGAAAGTTAAATAGTTATCTAGCTGTTTTTAGATATTCAGTTTTATGCAAACAATGTTATTCTTAACGGCATTTTTGTATGGCCCTCATTGCATACCATTTTAATTAAACATTTATTTAGCCACTGTGTTCACTGCCACGGAGCTGTAAATTATAATTTAAGATATAATTATTTCCTGATTTCAAGGATTAGCCTCTCCCTGTGCTACTTAAATAATACTTAATATGATAGAAATTCTGTGATTCAACACTCAACTGAAAGATAAGAACAGTGTTTCAAGGGGGTTGGAAGAGAGAGATCTATGTAAGCAATATGGAACAAGTAACTGCAAAGAAGAGATGGGCTTTGAGGCTACTCTTGAAGGATTCTTGAACTGGGGAAGTGATATAAAATAGAGAAGGGCATCCACATAGGAGAACAGGAGGAGTACAAGAGAGATACCACAGAAAGCTCTCAGGTTTCCCTCCTTGTTAAAAAAAAACAATCTTATGGTGTCTGAGTTTGTTCAAAGTCTAAGAAAAATATTAGCATAGCAGGGCTTCTCTATAATGCGGTAATGATCGAACCTGAATTAGAAACCACCTCAGGACAGAGGGAGGGTAAAAAGGCGTCAATTTCTCATTGTTTCCCATCAACACCCACTGTAGACATAGTTCATAGATTAAAATCTTTTTTGACTGTGAACCTCAGATTGGACTGCCTGGGAATATGGTGTTCCGCAGCACAGGCTAGTTTTATCTGTTTCTGGATTTATTTTTATGCTTATTTTAAACTTCTGTAGTGAGAGATACTCTAGCAGGGTACTAAATATCAAAATGGAATTCATCTTTACTAATGGCTTTAAAGTTAATCTGGGTTAGGGATTATAAAATTATAGATATTAGTATTTCCCTACTGTGTGATGAAAGCAACCCATGCTATACCATGCATTTAAGAAATTGTCACCACACAAATCCCAAGATGGTCTTCCTCCACAATTCCAATGGCCAAATCCTTCAGGAACAGAATGCCATCCTCTTCTTAAATAATAATGTTAGATATAGTACTATTTTTAGAGTTGCTTGAGGGTTTGTTTTCTTGGTTTTTTTTTTTTTTTTTTTGCGGTACGCGGGCCTCTCACTGTCGTGGCCTCTCCCGTTGTGGAGCACAGGCTCCGGATGCACAGGCTCAGCGGCCATGGCTCACGGGCCCAGCCGCTCCACGGCATGTGGGAGCTTCCCGGACCGGGGCACGAACCCGTGTCCCCTGCATCGGCAGGCAGACTCTCAACCACTGCGCCACCAGGGAAACCCTGTTTTGTTTTGTTTTTTGATGTTAACTATAACAGGCCAAGTAGGAGGCATAACCAATATGAGAGGCAGATCAACTTGCCTAGGGCCACAGATACCGCAAATAAAAGAAAATAATTTTAACACGTATTTAATATTTTACAGGTTCTAGGCAAGATTCTATGAACTTTCACATACGTTAAAATCACCATAACAACCGTTGGAAGAGAATATTATTAGCCCCATTTTATGGATGAGGAGACCGAGGCTCAGTAAGATTAAAAGCAACAGAACACAGATACAAACTCAGGTCATCTGACCCCAATCCCAATATTCTGTGTAATCATCATGATTAAAGTAACATGTATTAGGTACTTGCTCTATGCCATCTTCTCTGCTAAGTGTTTTATATAAATCATCTCATTCCCAGCATAATGTCCCTAGAAAGGAATATCACTGGCTAACATTCACAGATTCAGAAACAGGTTGATCAAGGTCACACAGCTGATAAGTAACCCAGCTAGAACTTGAAATCTGAGTTTAGAACTAACACTCTTTATTAATATATTTTGCTGCCTCTTAAAGGATAGTGCAATCCTAAAAGTGAATTCAGTTACAGGTATTAGGACCTTATTCAGGCAATATCTATGTGATAAGGTGAGGGAGAAAATCCATTCTCTTGGGGAATCAGACAGCAAGCACACATTGAAATCTCATTAGAAATTAGTTACAGGAAATAATACGTTTAAATGTTTCAGTATATCATCCTCCTCCACAAAAAGGACATTTTCATTTTTGCTTAATATCCTATCCTTAATTAGCAATGACAAGAGCCTCAATTATGGATTGCTTTCTATATGTGCCTAAAGCCATGCTTAGCAATTTATATAAAATATCTCATTTAATCCTCACAACCAGACTATTAAGTCTATGATTTCTTCCTGTGAATCAAGGGAACAGTATACAAAGCTCAAAGAACTCGAACAGGTACTAACCTACCTAGTTAAGGGAAGCAGAGCAATTCTGGCCCACAAACACCTTGGAAGCTAATCATCTCTGCCTTTCACATGGAAGCCACAGTTGTGAGATTATTCAGCAGTCATCTGGTGAGATGTAATGCATTTTATCTGATACGACTGTGGGAAATGTGCTATAAAAATAAACCCAGCGTGCCTTGCTTGTTGTGCCGAAGAAACCTCCCTGGACAGTGTGAGTGGATAAAATATTGAAGAAATATTGCTGCCCATGATTAGAGTTAGAGAGATGGAAAAAAATGAAGCATATATTTGAGAAGGGGATAAACAGCCACAGACTTCCTTACTTTTGTCCAGAGAATGTGAGCAATTCAGCAAAGAGCTCCTAGCCTTCCTCTGTGTAAAACTTTTGCTAGATGTTAACTTGCCGGGGCTGCAGGACCCAGCACCTCCTGCATGTATACCCTGTCAATGGAATGTGAGCAAAGGTAATGAATGTCACTTCTGGGATGGAGTGATTAAGAGCAGAGCCTCTACACCCTTTTCTCCTCTGTCTTCCAACTACATTCCAAAGGCTTTGAGGCCCTAGGAAATAGAGTCAGGACATAGAAGAAGCCTGGGCTCCTAATTCACTTCATGGAGAAAAGGTCTCAGCAAATAAAAAATATCATGTTGGATTATGTCCTTAAAAGCACAAACTCTATTAGATAGATTTCTGTCTTGGGCAGGTGAATACTCAAATACATAATAAGACTAAATAAAATATTTTTCTCCTGATATTCTGTTCATAAGACTATAATGATACTTCTCCAACTGTACAATAATTATGTGTTAACCTCTATGACTCCCCTCAAGACTGGGAGACCCTCCAAGGTAATGATAATGACTTTTTCACCTTTCCAGCTCGGCACCTAGATCAATACCAGGTATAGTATCCACAGTAACAAATATTTTGTGAATATATGAACGATGTTTAACTAGATGAATACAAGTATGAATAAATGAGTGGAGAGACTGGAGTATGCAGAGAATAAAACAATTATTTTCATAACAAGACCACACAAATTACTTTCCATTTGATTTTAGAATGCATTTTTGAACTTATATTTAAATGTGGGTGTGTCCAAATCAATTCAAAATCATTCAAATAATAGAATTAAGTCAAACCGTCAGAGGTTAAAAAAAAGAAAAGAAAAAAGCTTGTCTCTTTTGTTCTTCATCCTCAATTTCGCTCCCTAAACCTTTCTGGCTTAGGCAAAGCACCAACCTAACTTGAATTGTCCTTTTTCATTCAAAGTGTGTTACCTTCCTGCTGAGTGTCTTAAGTAAAAGATAAAGAATAAATATGTTCTCAGCTCCTGTGAGGCTGCACGTTTAGTCTAGGTAAAGAAAGGGTAAAATAGAGAAGTTTGCCATTTTTTATATTACTTTCAAAGTTCTTCAAGGCTGTTTTAAGTCACATACCTGAATCAGAGGGTACCAAGCAGTCTGCTTAGGTATACAGTTCTGAATCTAATGTTTGTAAGTGGGACATGAGATAATGATTCCCTCAACCCTTGGGGCTGCCTGGTACAGCCTGGGTTACCCAGAACCCTGGAACTATTCACATTCAGCCACAAATAGCCTCTCTAGGGTCTCCCAGGAAGGTTACCCGAGAGAGTGAGTCAGACAAAAGGTCAAAAGTGGTCTCGGATGGCAGACACAGTGAGAAATGCCACACCCATGGGTGCATCAAAGTTCTCTCGCCATTCAACCAGTGGGCATCAACTTGTGCAACAGCCAGCGGCGAGTATGCCAATGCTCATGGTGAACAAGAGATTGCTAGGATTGCTACAAGAACTAATGATCCAGAGCAAAGATACAGCAGGTCAGGGGCGGGAGTCCCAGGAGACCTTGTCAGTGTGTGTTTAGGTGGTTACCCGCCCATCTCTGTCTTCATGTAAAGATGATATGACCGCCTAGTGGATGTGAAGGCTCTACCACAGTCTGTGCCTTCTACCATCATTATTGGGACATACCTTATAAAAGCAACCACCAACTTGGAACGAAATCAGTCTCATACACATCATCAGATGATACTGCAATGAGTTTTTGTGTGCCAAAGAAAGAAGAAACTAGATTCTTTTAAAAACACTGGCTTGAAAAATTTTGAATGATTGTAAAAATGATTAAAATTTTCTTGTCTAATGTGATGATCAAAAATAGAGAGATGTTATTAAAACATTGATTAGAATTACAGTCACAACTTCAAGAGTAAGATCTGGTAAATGAAACAAAACAAACAAACAAAAAAACCAAAAAACACTTATGTTTGTGGAAGCAACTACAAGTTTCTCATTAAAAATCCTGAAAAGCATTACTTGAAAATTATGTAAATTAAGTATTTGATATCTTCCCCAATACTTTATACTTTATTATGGCTTGTTATTTTAAATTTTTATTTATGTTTGTTGTTTTACTTTATCATTGTTTAATATAAAGGCTATACAATTTTTACCAAGCTCCATTTAGATCCCTTCTAGTTTATTCTAGTATAGCATACAAGTATCATTTAATAAGTGTGCCATGAAGTGAAAACAGTAAGCAGTAGTACCCAACTATATAAGCAGCATATTAATATTCACAACTAGACAATGTGTTCTAGAGTTGAAGGGGGCAGAACCCAGAAGATACCCTTAGCCTATTGATTAGGTAAATATTCAATTTAAGATTATATATTCCCTAGACCACACAAAAAATAGATACCAGTGTAATAATAAGATTTGAGGTCTGTAATTTTATCTAGCAATGTAGCCCTTAAGGCAGCAATCACTGGTGTTTCATGAATTAATTGCCTACCGTGGAGCTTTTCAACATAGAATACAAATTAATCCCACACACCTTACTATTATAAAATTTACTTACATTTTTCATGACACATGCAGAATCTAAAGATTTATAAATATGGAGTAGATAATGCTTTCCATTTAAATTTGGCATCAAGCTATCGCTCTGAGCCCAAAATAACAATGCAGACAACGCTGGTTTAAAAAAAATCCCAGATTTACTTAATTTTGGCTGTTTGTTCCTTTGCCTAAGTGTTTGGTTTTTTCTTTTTTTTTAATCTTACTCTATAAAGCCAAGCCAAAGTTCTTTATTCGAAGAATCAGATTTTTTGACTGATGGTGAAGCAGATGGATCACAAAATTAGGAGGTAGGACAACTGGATATTTCTGATTACAAGTCTTTTACAGATTTGTTTGCTTGAGTATGGTTTTTTGCTTCTTATTTGAGCTAGAGTTTCCTCATCACTAGAATGAAGATTTTCATTAAATATTTCTGAGTGTTCTTTTGAGCATCATGTGAATTTGTGATCCTGTCTAACTTGTTGCAGAAAAAATTTAAATGTATATAATCTTAGAAGTATTTATACTAGTTATAAATTCAAACAAAGGGATTTTAAACGCTGAATTATCCTGATTTTATGCCATGCTGCCACTAATAAACAAACAGCAAGTTCCCTGATAGTGATTCTCTATTATGGGATATTGACATATTTTGGGATTTGGAGGTTGGATTGACCTCCCCCTGTTTACAAGACACAACTTTCTGATTTGCCACCTGCTATGTCTCCTATTCATCTTTGTGTAAGACTTTTTAAACATTAAGAAAAACCCTCATGGTACAGAATTTCCCACAAGTGGCCCACATTTGAACAGTAGAATTCAACTGAGACTTGAAGATGGGCCACACGCAGCACACCCTGCTGACATGTTCCTCTACCCACGGCCCTCCTTTTCTCACTGCCTGGTAATTGAAGTGTTTTTTTGTCAGTGGTGTCAAAGCCTGTCTCCTAGGCTGTCTTATTATTTTTAAATCCCCGACAAGTCCACCACAGTGATCCAGCTCCTTGCACTTTATAGGTGCTCAAGATCTATTGGCCAAGCCAACACGTCTCTCTCAGTTTCTCTAGACTTGCAGGTCCTTAACTGCAGACCCTAGGGTGACTGGGAGACACAGCAGCTGGCCTGGAAGAAACTGTGCATAAACCAGATTTTTACTTATGCAGCTTTGTGCATTAATTCTGGATAAGCACATGATAGAATGTCATATGCGTGAATTTTATTTGTCAGGTGTAGTGATGGTGGGAAAGAGGCTGGTAATAGCTATTGTAGACCCCACTGCATTATAAAAAATATGATAAATCCAAGCAATTCAGTTCAAAATGGTCAATTAAGGGGAAAAATGCAGTCATTTAACTTGATAATTCTACATGATACATTAAGTCTCTCACAGACTCCACCAAAATGAAAGCGAAAAGAGTTGAACGAAGGTAGAGGAAGATTTTCTTTAAGGTCCACTACTTGATTTCTTTTAGCTCCTAAATATTTGGGAAGCAGTAAAGCATGGTGCTCAGGCCATTGTACTCACCTGATCTTGGAGTTGGGCAGTGTAATTTGTGCACTGGCTGAACAGATGGATAACTGATCATAGGCAAATTCTTAACTTTTCTCTTCCTCAGTGTCTTCATCTGTAAAATGGGGATATTATTGGTACTTACTTATTAAGAGCTTTGTGAGGATTAACTACACTAATCCATGGACAAGAGACATGTTGTCTGCATAACAGGTGCCCAATAAGTTACAGTGATTGTGTTGTGTTGTTGATAATGCCCATGACAATAATGATGGCATGTGTCTATTTTTATCATTATAGTGTGATTACACGTCATATATGTTGTATCTCCTTGTTCTGAGATTAACATAGCCTCTTTTAGAGACCACCAAAAGGCTCAACAGTGTTGGTGAGAAACATCTGTGAGCAACAAACATTCAGAAACAAACATTCAATTAAGACGACCGCTTCCAGAAGCAGTCTCTGAAGCATGTCTGATCTAGAAGGGATGCCCCCATGCACTTCCTGCTGGGAGAGAATCTTCTATTGTTGCCAGTCAGGATCATTCCCTGTTGGTTTAAATTAACCTGAAAGATCCTCAGCAGTTTAGGTATGTTTAGCTCAACATCGCAGATTGTTTATACCTGTGATGCAGGCACGTCAAAAAAACAACCACTGAGCCACTGGCTTAGGGTTTCCAGCTGAAGCTACAGCGGTTCTTTTCTGTAAGCACAGGAAATCAGCCAAGCTCAGTTTGCTTAAGACATTCAGGTAAACCGTTTGCTTTGTCAGAGCGCTCTCCCAGGAACGACCAAGATATTCCGAATCATTTACTTCTTTCCCATTTGCCATTCTTTTCATGAGGTGGATTCCCCAATCGTAAACACAAAGAAAGTGTTTAATCAGAAGCAGCCAGAAGTGATTGGTGATAACTGGGATTTAATGGCTCAATCTCAAATCTAGTTTCAGTTGTGTTTCACCAGAGATTTTTCAGATTCTTGCTATGAGAGTTTGGCAGAAGACAATAAAAATCATGATTTCCTCACTTTTTTCTGATGTTTTGCTATGGCACTAAATAATATGTCCAGTATTCCCCTGGAAATATATAAAGCACTTTACGTGGTGTGTTCATCATTTGCCTCTGACTAAAATGTCCAAATGAGTGAGAATTAATGAAAATCATTATGGATAGGAGCAAAGGATGTGTACCAAGATGTTCACTAAAGCATTGTCTACAATTGTGAAAATGAAAACATATATTATAAACTATATAACAATAGGCATGAAGTATTTACTACTACATGGACTACTATGAAACCATTAAAATAATGATGTAGAAACAAAAAAATGTGAAAAATGGGTTTTAAAATAAAACAATAACACACTAATATTAGATTATTTAGTTATTATTCTGGGTCCAACCAGAAGAAAAACAAACAGTAATTTGAGCATGGAAAGTGTAATGAAAAAACTATTAATTATGAAAGAGGATTAGAGTAAGGAAGGAATGGCCAGCGACAAGTAAAGAGAACGCCAAAACACACAGCAGAAATAAGGAGAGCCGCTAACCCTCCAGTTGAAAAGAAGACTTCCTCCTCCCTGCCCACAGGACTGAGGTCCAGACCCGGTTGAAAAGGGCATGACTGTGGCTCACTGGATGGTAAAGAAGCTGCTGTGGTGTCTCATGGTGGAACTTTCTGGAAATATGCCCTCTGTAAGTTGCTGGAAATCCACATTCTAGGGTTCCAGTTAAGCTATGCACGGGGAGATTTCTCACCTGAGGCGCTACTCCAAAACTGCTTGATAGAAGATGCTGACGGAAGCTGTCGTCCACTGCTCTCTCTGCGCACTGCTGAAGCCGACTACTGGAGAAGTTGTGAGCCCCGGGAGCAGGGCTGAGGACGCCCTCGGTGCTGCAGGAGTGAGTGGGTGCTGAAGATGCCACCAAGAGCCTTCCCAGCAAGCACCGGGGCATCACGAAGCAACACCTTCCTCAGGTGCCATCAATTAGGAAAGCCTAACATCACACGAGCTGGCCAAGGAAAAACTATTTAAAGGACCCATAGCAGTTTTCACAGAGCAAGTAACAAAAGAGTGAATTTCGAGCTGAGAGGCGGTAACCAATGTTACCTCAAGAAAAATTAAAACGGAGGTTTTTTTTTTTTTTGCGGTACGCGGGCCTCTCACTGTTGTGGACTCTCCCATTGCGGAGCACAGGCTCTGGACGCGCAGGCTCAGCGGCCATGGCTCACGGGCCCAGCCGCTCCGCGGCATGTGGCATGTGGGATCTTCCCGGACCGGGGCACGAACCCGCGTCCCCTGCATCGGCAAGCAGACTCTCAACCACTGCGCCACTAGGGAAGCCCTAAAAAGAAGTTTTTATCACATAATCAGTGAAATGCAAATTCAAGCAATAAGATGCCATTTTTGACTAAAAAACAAACTGACACACAGAGTATATAATATTAAAACGTTAACAATGGCTCTCTTTGGGTGGGAAATTACCAGTGAATTTCTCATTTTTCTTGGAGCATTGCCATATTCCTACAATATAAATGTACATAGATTTCCAATGCACAAAAATAAAATACAATTATCAACTCAGCTACCCAATAAACTTAATATTCACTCAATAACTTTTACTCTATTTAATTACAGCATAAAATGTAAGAACAAATGCAATATGGATGCTGCATATTAAAGGGGCTCGATCAGTCTTACTCATTTTGTGGAATCAAGGAAAGGACCATTCAAGCATTTCCATGAGTTTCTCTTCCATTCTACCTAAAACTCCCTCTTGCTGGAGGAATTCTGTCGATCAAATTCTAGTTATCCAAATCAACACATTTAATATATCTTACAGGGGTATTAGTGCTTTGTGTGGGGGGGGAGGGGTGGTGGGTACAGGTGAAATAAGTTTAGGAAATGATCAATGTACCAAAGGGGAACAGGTTTACATATTATTGTTTCTATCTGTACATACCACACAGGTTTGTACAGAACTGCAATAGTGTTTGGATCCAGCTAGAGCCTGGATATGATTCTGCTTTACCAACCCAACAAGGAACTTCTTCTGTGCATCTGATTGAATCAAGGTGAATTAACATGTTTGGGGGAAGTTTTAAAGGCCTACACAAAGCACTACAGCTCTGTCAAGTGATGTAATATAATTATAAAAGCTCTTTAAAAAAAATTTACTGTTGCCTTCCAGTCTACCTTCCTGTATTTTACTACACTCTACCTTATTTTAAATGTGATTTAAGGAAATGTTTTGCTCCATACTTCCTTAGTCTATCCCTCTCTTTCTTCCTCTCTGCCTTATAAAAGAATAAATATATAATCGAGCCAAAAAAAAACCCCCCAGCTTATTTGTAAAAAAAGCTTCAACTAGCAACCTAAGTGTCCATCGACGGATGAATGGATAAAGATGTGGCACATATATGCAATGGAATATTACTCAGCCATAAAAAGAAATGAAATTGCGTTACTTGTAGTGAGGTGGATGGACCTAGAGTCTGTCATACAGAGTGAAGTAAGTCAGAGAGAGAAAAACAAATACTGTATGCTAACACATATATATGGAATCAAAAAAAAAAAGAAAAAAGGCTCTGAAGAACCTAGGGGCAGGACAGGAATAAAGATGCAGGTGTAGAGAATGGACTTGAGGACATGGGGAGGGGGAAGGGTAAGCTGGGACATAGTGAGAGAGTGGCATGGACATATATACACTACCAAATGTAAAATAGATAGCTAGTGGGAAGCAGCTGCATAGCACAAGGAGATCAGCTCGGTGCTTTGTGACCACTTAGAGGGGTGGGATAGGGAGGGTGGGAGGGAGGAAGATGCAAGAGGGAAGAGATATGGGGATATATGTATGTGTATAGCTGATTCACTTTGTTATAAAGCAGAAACTAACACACCATTGTAAAGCAATTATACTCCAATAAAGATGTTAAAAAATAAAAATAAAAATAAGCTTTAAAAAAAGCTTCAACTACAAAGGGACATGTTACCGCCTGCTACCATCAATATAATACCTAACAATTTATCATTGACGCTGTAAGAAAGTTAGTGGTGTACCTAAAACCATCTTTTATTTTAAATATCCCTTGTTGTGCTAGTAATGATTTTCCTTTATTATCCCCAAGTCATATATTTAAACCTAAAGAGACAAACCCAATTTCACTTCTCTAAATTATTCTACTGTAACCACATGTGCCCTAACTGTAGGAGATGCGTGAGCCATTTTCTACTTAAAATTCTGAAAGACTCGTGCTCACATAATCCCCACTGACACTTTTGCAAATGACGAAAAATTTCATCAAGGCCACTGGATCAGAACAGTTAGTGGGTACATCAAGTAAAAAGCAATAAAAAGGGTTAACACTAAGAATACCTTGAGGGAAAAGCCTAATTGTGTGCCTCTGTAGGTAAGACATCCATATTTCTTTTAAAATGCTTTTAGGGCAATACTACAGTTGCATGTTAATATACCCTGCTTGATTTAAAAAAAAACTTTAATGGTGGAACATATCAAATTCAAATCGCACAAGTTGCAGCGCTTGATTTTTCTTAAAAGGTCCATTTTTACTCCTTACTCTTCAATCTTGACATCACCTTTAGAATGCGTCCCCAACACCTGTCCCCTGATCCAGGCAGGCAGTGATATTTCCTTACATCTATGTTTCTTTTATCACATTGCATCATAATCATTTACTTAATCAACTTTCTGCTTCACTACAATATGAGTTCTGTGAAGCCAGGATCCATGTTTTATTAAGTTTGAATCTCCAAAGTTTAGTGGATTTGCTGTTTCAACAAATATTTATTAAATGTCTACTCTTTCCCAGATGTGTGTGCTGGGTATAAATAAGGTGGCTTGTCAAAAAGAGAGATGCGGTTCTTGGGCTCATGGAATTTAGAGTTCAGTGAGGGAAACAGTAAATTAACAAGAAAACATTCTAACAAATAATTACAAATTCATACAAGTTCTATAGAATAAAAGAGAAAGACGTTGCGACACATATTAACCTGGGGGAGTTTCTCGGGATAAACAGGACAAGGCCACCCTTGGAGGCCACTTGGAAGCCACTTGTAAGTATGTGAGGCTCAACATAAGGGAATAGAGTGTGTGAAGTTTCTGAGTCCAGGAGAACTCAGCAGGAATAAATGGAGGAGTGAAGAAATAAATGATTTGGAAATGAACACTGTGGCAACATGATGGAAAGTTGAAACATTACCTGTGTCTCTAAGAAGCTTATAAACAGAAAGGAAATTGAGCCCAAGAATCCCCATCCTTTCCGTCCTGCAAGTCACTCAACCTATTACTATTCTTTTTTCTTTTAACCAAGGCAGACACTGCTAATCAATCACGGCATTCTTCCCCCCTAAGGCTGGACAGAGCTTAAATTTTTTTCTTAATTCAGTACTTCTGCCAACCATTACCACTCATTCAAAATGGGCACTCAAGATGATACCCTTTTGCCCTTCCTGATGTAAGTGGTTAATACCATTTTTACCTAATTAATAAACATTTGATATTGGCTTGAGGGGGACAAGAGGTAGCAAACTGAGCTAATATATATAAAGCAGTGAAGGTTGTAAATGGATAAGCAGCCTGGCTCATTACCGGTGTTGAATTGATAGGAGTGATTATAATGATGCTGAGAAAATATGGGGCATCCAGTAATTGATGGGAGCTAGCATTTGAGGCTACTCCTGAGGGTGAGAGAAATTACCAAGTGGGAAGCACTGAGTCACTGAAGTCACTCTTTCATAACGTCATAGTTTTTAGCTAACATAACGTCATATGTTATCTTGGGACAGCCAAGCTAATATTTTCTCAAAAATACAGAGAAAAGAATATCTTTACACTCAAGCAAGAAAAAACAAAAAAAAAGATCATCATCAGAAAGGATATATGCAGTTGGAAACTAGCATCTTGACCTAGTCCTAGTACATTTAGGAATGAAACCTCATCAGCTTTACTGACTTCACCACTTAGTCCGTGTACCAGAACTTCAGCAGCCCAGAGTTAGCCAGTCTAAAACATTCAGTTTTCCCCCACCTGCACTGAGTGAACCATGCATCTTAGGTATAAAATGATAGCATTTATAATTTAGTAAGAGCTAAACCCAGAAATACTCTAACGTATTATTAAGGTTGAACATTTCTTAGAAACCAAAGAAATACAAAGGTTTAGTTCTTATGATGACATTAATTGGAAATACGTTGCATCTACTACATGTTGAGAATCTCCTTGGATATGAATTGATGCACTGAGACCTAGCCATAGGATATAGCTACCCAATCCACTGCCTACTTGTAAGTTCTTCTGAATAAGAAGATTTTATTATATATTGTTTCACTTTAGAACTGCCTACGTTGGGCAGAGTAGTTTTCCTGAGTTATAGTAATAGTTACCACTTTGAGTGTCTGTTTTATGTCAGTGCCGTGCTAGGCCTTTTATATATATTATTTATAATGCATACAATAACCCAGTAAAGACTGACATGATTTCTACCTCACAGACAAGGCAACTGCAGTTCAGAGAATTTAAGGAACTTGTTCAATTTACGTAACTAAATCAATGATAGGGATGGGATTTGGATGCAGTTCTGTCTCACTCCAGAGCTCATGTCATTTTCACTACCCTTTGTTGCACTTTGTTTGCACGTTACCCATTCCACAGCCACACACAGATTAGGGAAAATTAGAGGACCACCCCAGACACCACATTTGTAAGGGCCTGCCTTTAGGAAGGGGGAAAGCGGGCTAGCTTGTGGGGGAGAGAGTTGTTCCCATCTGATGCTAGGGCTTGTATAGCCTCCATCAGCCCCGGAATCTCTCTGACAGCACCTGAGCAATGTATGTGATCAACACTTTCCACCTTCCTTATGGTTACATATGCTGATTAATTTTTCCTGGTGTAGATGCTCATTTTAACAAGTCACTCGTAAACAGGGCCAGGTGTAGGGCCCATTTCCTGCTCCACCCACCTTATTGAAGCCAAATACTCCATCTATATCCTTCCCGAGTTGTATCTCACAGTTATAGACAGTAGGCACTGCGAGTCTTAAGCATGAATAGATTGACATAAAAGCATTCTCTCTTCACTAAAAGGAAAAAAAAAAAGTACACTTACTGGGTGATAATATGGCAGGAAGCCTGCTATATATCTTTATAAACAGGGTACCGAGGTATAATTATTCCACTTTAGCTCACAGATGCTTTCACTCGTTTCCTGATTTTCGTTTTGTTTTGTGCGGCTCATGACAGACCAATCCATTTTTGCAGAGATCAGGCCCTGCAGCTCAGGGCCGACTCTCATAGATACTCTGAATCAAGTACAGATATGAGCAGCTGGGAAGATGAGGGAGGCGGTCAGGGAGGCAGGGAGACCTGAACAGATGAGTAACGGGGACCAGGAAGGAGGACAGAGGCTCCATACATGATTAAACATGAATATGGGCCCTCTTGCCAACCAGATGCATCATCTTTATGCAACTGGAATGACCCCTCTTCCCACACCTCCCTAGGCTACACAGAATGCTTTGACTGATTTTTAATGACAGCTCAGCATGTGCTATAACGGCAGTAGCACACCGAGTAGAACAGGTTGACAGTGTGGCAGATATCGCCATCCCTTTCCAATGTTTGTAGGCTTTCTGAGCAGGCCGTGGGCATCCTGTGCACCTCACTCCTTTTCTAGCAGAGGCCAAGCGATGCAGACATTAACTATGCACCTAAATGAGACTCCTAATGAGACAGAGCAGGACCCTATGATCCTTTCCCCTAACCATGTCCTCTGCCTGCTTTTTGTCTGTGGAAAAACTTTAGCCAAAAATTAAGTTTAACCAGAGAAGTGAGAAAATGCAGAAGCAAAAAATAAAAGCAGTCAAACAGGACAAAACAATAATAATTTATCAGTAAGCAAAGTTAAGGACCTTTAGTTCCTCCTCAGTGGCTATAGATAATATTCTGAGCCATATCCTGTGAGCTGTGTGAAACCCCACTAGGTGAAGAAGTTAAGTACCTGATGACCAGACTGTAGGCATGACATAAGCTGCCACAATTCACAATTCTGAGAACTGGCCTCAAAGAAATGAGAACCAACCGACCCTGGAACTGAAGACTAACTGTACTTAAAACAATCAAGATGACACTGGTCAGACCACCGATGACCAATTTCAAGATGACAGTCAGAGCTGACTGTGCTGTTTCTGCGTGTAGCCCCCCTCCCTCCGTCTATAAAAGCTCTTGCCCCCTGATTGGGTGGGTGCGGGGAGTTGGCCTTCGGACAGGCGTCCTCCCTCCCACACCCCCTGGTCGCCGGCACCCAAAACAAAGTAAACTTTCCTTTCCACCAACCTTGCCTCTTTACTTGCTTTTGAGCGGCGAGCAGCTAGACCCCACTTCCGGTTACACTAACAGGAAAGGCAGAGAGAAAAAATCATTTAAAAACATGATGTAGAGAACAAATGTATGGACACCGAGGGGGGAAAGTGGCGAGGGGAGGGTGGTGGTGGGATGAATTGGGAGATTGGGATTGACGTATATACACTACTATGTATAAAATGGATAACTAATGAGAACCTGCTGTATAAAATAATAAATAAAATTTAAAAAATTTAAAAAAACCATAAGTGGCATTTTATGCACCAGTTCAAATAAGGGGGAACCTGATCATTGTGAATGATAAACAAGTTTGTGAAAAACCCACTGCTTATTAGAACAGCACGCTCCATGTAAAATGAAATTTTCTAATGGTAAATATAGCAGAAGGCTACAATTAAAACCTTTCAAAGATTGCAATCCATAGAAAAGCCATTTAGTGATAAATTGGAGAGCAAGAGGAGACTATCACCTGTTTAAGCTTCCACTGATTCTATCAAGTTGTTTGCCTGGCAGTATCTAGGCTATGATGGAAAAGCTGAGAAAAACTCATTTTTCCCCTATCTAAATATTATTAATTGCAAGCATTCATTTTGAAAGATTTGTGGCTCTTTGGGAGAAAAGGATCTGCTTGACAACTACTAATTATACTTAATAATAAATAATATTTACATAATTATTTTCATATTTAAATCCTTTCACAGATTTTGTTTCCTCATATGGAATATCAGTGCAACTTGACTGCATATAATGTTATGATATTTCTGTGAAACCAGCCCCAAGTAGTAAGCTTTCATAAGAAAATTGGGGCCTTAATCTTATCTATATTTACAAGTGTTAACAAATCATTAGAATTTCCTTTTTCAGCACCTGAGGAGGCGGGCAGTATTGAACAACTATCTGAGGAGCACTGAACTGACTTTTCGGCAAAACACCCAGTTAACGCCAAAACCGTGCAAAAATATTTAGAAGAGGCAGAGACATGAGGCAACAAGGTCAATGAGAGACGTATTAAATTAAAAGAAATGCCTATCTCTCTCTCTCTATCTGCCTACCTATCTATCAACAGGGTGAAAACAAAAGAGCAAAACAAATGAAATCAATATACTTAATAGAGTTGTGAATGTAAAGGTCTGAATATAGTTTTAAAAAATTGTCTGTACGAGTTGGATATTTGACCTAGTGAGTACATGTGTAGAGATTTATTCTAAGGATTTCACAGAAATCTAGGTACCATGGCATTAATTGGAATACTATTTGTAAAAAAGAAAAACTTGGAAATAATTTGTTTCCAACAATAGGGCATTGTTTAAATAAGCGATATCATATGTTGAAATATTAAATAATTTTTAAATTTTCTAAATGAGGAATATTAGATCATGTGGGAAATTGTCATAACATTAGGTGAAAAGGTACTAGAAATGAAAATTATATAAACAGTATATCTTAACCTTATTAAATAATGTATGTATAAAATATATGTAAATATATATGTTTATATAAATATATATGCATATATAAGTGGGAAAATGCAAAAATGGAAAAGATAATATTTATCTCAAAGTTCTGCAAGTGTATTTATATTTTTCCTTTACATTTTTCTGTATTTTATAATTTTTCTACCCTAAAATATTAATTTAATTACTATATATTTTTGAACAACTCTATTTTTTAAAATTGTTTTTACATATAGAGTGGTCACGTGTTTGCTTAACAGAGTGCAGGTGAAAAATAAAGGCTGTTTTTGTGGTTCTCATGATGTTTAAAAGACTAAAACAAGTTCTGAGACCTCGAAGTCTACTTTGGCCACACAATTCCACATCTAGTCTGGGAGCTCATCATAAGACTATCAAGCAACTGGGTGAAAAAGATATTTGCTGCAACACTATTTATAATAGGAGAAACATGGAACCAACATTAAGGTCTACCGAAAGGGGGTTTATGAAATGAATGGTGGTACAGCCACTGCCTAGAGCTACAGCTATTAAAATGATCATGTTCCGGGAACACAAATTCACCCAGGAGGGGCTGTTCTTGAAGGCTGTTTGCATCAAATAGGAAACGCTGATGATGAAGCTCTCGTTGGAGAACACCTCCCAGGGCATCAGATGTACCTGAGCTTCAACTTCCCCCACACCCAGGTAAGGCTGCACACCAAGTATCACCAGACTGTCCACTTTTCAGGAGAAGCTGCAACATGCCTAGGCTTTTCAGATGTTGTGCAGGCCCAGGGGTGGGACTGGGGGGTGGGAAATAAAATGTCTACGGGCTGAATTTAACTAGTCAGCCAAGAGTTTGCAAACTTTGATGCAGAATTAAATTTATAACTATGTAATAATGTCCAATGCTTACATTAAATTTTAAAACGGGTTTAAAACATTATGTTTTTATTTAGGTTAAACTACGTGTATATGTTAGTATGTTTGTGTGATGTTCACACAAACGAACATACACACAATATAGTGAGAGAAAAAGCAGAGATGAATGGATCTGAAAGTACTTTTCTTTGGGTAATGGGTTATTTTGAATGACTTCAGGGCTTTTTTTCCATACTACTCTATATCTATATTCTATTATATAAAATATTGTATATTTATACTATTCTGTATTTTTATTTTTGAAACAAACACATGCAGATTTTATGATATAAGAATTAGACAATTATACTTAGTAGAAATATAGATTTCCTTTTTTGCATATGTTGTCTCATTCTGTCTCAAAAGGACCATGTCAGAAGCACTAGATCCAGTTCTGAGCATTGCCTTTTTGGGAGTATTTTAGAAAACAAAAGCAAGTACAAACATCAATAAACAAGATGGGAAAGGGCCTAGACATACTTTCACAGGATTTTTAGGAAAAAACATTAGATGTTTTCCTGAAGAAAAGTAGACTTCAGTTGTGTGATAATGGACTACAAAGATGTGAAGTGCAAACATGGGTATTCGAAACTCAAATATTTTTCTCTGTAGTTCCATCAGGTCAAGCTAAGACCAATGGGTGACATGCTTCAGGAAGGCAACTATAAGGAAGTACTTTGTAGAAATTATAGCTGTTCGTATGCTGGATGACTTAACTCACCAAGTAGAGCATTCAAGATACGAGGAGTGCTCAAACAGAGGCCAGATTACCAGTACTTTTATAGCATGAATTCTTACATTGGATGAGGTGATAAAACAGATGACGTAAACTTCTAAAATCGAGATCATATTTCCCTTTGAGTCCTAACACTATGATAATATAATCTCAGTTATGGTATAAAGCAGGTAACTGATTTGAGAAGGATACTGAGTTTGAGGACATATTGACTGATTCATTCCACAAATACTTTACTAAGGGACTAGGCTAAGGGCCTGGGATCCCATGAAACAAAATGCCAGCAGAAGTGGATCTCTTTAATGAAACAAAGTATGTGGAAGACAAATCATTAAATGCTTACTTACAGCAAAGCATGCAATGTATCCTGAAATAGGATATATAAATGACTATATGTCCAGGGTTTGCCCCAAGAGCAAGTCTTCTCTAAGTGGATTCTTTTCTTTTCTCTTTCTTTACCTTGTCTTCCTCACTTACACCTCTACTCTCTGCTTCAGTGAAAGATATTTCTCCTTTCCACTTCTAGCTGAAAAAAAAACAAGTCTCAGGTGTCAATTTACTATGTAACTGTGGGTCCCTCTCTGTATTACAAAAAAAGACTCAGGGGCCACTGAGTCCTGATATCATGACCTGCAAAAGGGTCACAAGGGATCTCTGAAAATTTCAATAGTTTTAGAGTCTTTTCTACATCTTTTCCAATGATTCAGGTATGGAGGTTTCTATATCTTGGGCCTAGAATTCCTTCTGAGTGGCGAGTCGATGTAGTTTTAGTGCTTATATCCTATAAGTTCTTTTAATTAGTGTCTTATAGCCTCCCAAAGTGTTTATATATATATGACTGGCCACTGTTTAAAATGAAAAAAATAATTTACATTGCTACTTATCCTCATTGAGTTGCCCATTTAAGAAGCAGAACTACACTGTCAGACCATCCACTTTTGTAATACCTTAGCCATAGTATTTTAACATATATAGTAGTTCTCAATATTTACAGTGTATTGGAAGCACCATATTAGTCAGGGTACTCCAGAGAAACAGAACCAATAGGAGATATATAATAAATATAATGTAATATATGTAATTGATTTAACATATGTAATTGATATTAAACATATTAAATATATTGTATATTAAATATAAGCTGGAAACTAGGAAATCCAGGGGTGTAGTTTTCAGAACTGACGTAAGCCACAGTCAGAGGGCAGGGGATCAGATCAAACACTCAGGCAGAGAGAGCAAATTCTCCTTTCCTCTGACTTTTTATTCTTTTGGGGCCCTCAAGAGATTGGATGAGGCCCACCTACACTGGGGAGGGAAATCTGCTTTACTCCATCTACCAATTCAAATGCTAATCTCATCTGGGAACACCCTCACAGACCCACCCAGAAATAATGTTTAGCAAAATATCTGTGTATCTCAGGATATAGTTGAGTTGACAGTTAAAATTAACCATTACATTCTGCAAACCTTAAAATACACCAATGCCTCAGTCCAACCCCCAGAAATTTATATTTAATTGGTATAAATTACAGGCTGGGCTTTAAGATTATCAAAAGCTCCCCAGGAGATTTTAATGAATCACCAAAAGTTAAGAACCATTAACATCATAGAACATTTCTTTCCTGATGAGAAATCAAAATGCTTCTCACTTTTAGTGTTGATGCCCTAGGAGAGATATTATCTACCTCTGTAAGGTGCCTTCAGAGTATCACACTGTACCCCATGTAGTCAGTATTTTCAAACAGGCCACTGCAAACATATGCCTCCAAGTCTGGTAAAAGTCAATCCAAATATTTTTCCCCAGTATGGTAGTAGACGGGTAGAATTTCTTTTATGATCACCACGTTGTATGGTAGGCATAATTATTCCCATGTAGAGGGTGAACTGAGATTCAGAGAAAAATAGGGGTGCATATTGCCAAAAAGCTAGCAAATGTAAAAAATTAGGAAAAGGTCAAGTTTTCTGATCCGATTTAAATAAGTAGTAGGTATCATTATTTTATTTATTCCACAGATACTACTGTCAGGGGTGAGTAGAAAAAAAGCAAATGAATAAAAATGTAGTCAGCCTATGAACGGGAAGATTAGCTAGCATCCTTCACACAAAAGACCTAATATGTATTCAGCCACTAGAGAGGTTTAGTCAGCTGTATTTACAGTCCCATAAATGGAAAGAAGCATCATGACAAAAGGAAATTCTATGAATCCAGGAAAAAACACATCAAATTAAATAAATAATTCACAGGCAGAGCAAAGATTACAGAGTTGGCTCTGATAACAAAGTATCTAAAATAAGTGGTGATGTGTTTCTCCAACCACACAGGCTGCCAGTCCAGGTGCAAAGGAAAATAAATAAAACTATTATAGATCTAGTAAAAGTTAAACAGACAATAAAAACCAACAATGGAGATGAATTTTAAGTTGGTGATTCTTTGAACAATCCTTAAAAGATTTCATTTGCTCTGTTAACGCAATGTCAAGTCCATTTTAGAAATAAAAGAACATTTTTCTGCTTGCTAGAGTTTTAGACATAAATCGTCAAACTGTATTAAATCAAGATGCTTCTAGAATCATAGAGCTAAAGATCATCAAGGATTATTAAATAACTATAGTCACTCCCTCCTTTTACAGGTGAGAAAACCAAGGTGGTAAATGACTGTGTGATGGGCTTAAAGTCCACATGATTCCCATCAGTGGCCAAAACAAGATTAGAATGCAGGTCTCCCATTTCCTCTTCACTTAATTATTCATCATTCTTTAGTCATTTTGAGCACAACTAGTGCACTGCTGTTTGAAACCTGACCTTTCCGATGGCAGTCAAAAAGCAATAGTGCTTCCATTGTCTTTGACCAGAATATTAAATAACTGGCAATCATGTTCTGAGCTTCTTTCCAGATGAATTATATGTTAAGCTCTATTTCAATATTGATTTGTAATATACTTTAAAGCATGTTGATCTTCCTCTGGTCTCTTCTTACAGTTCTGAGCTACATGAATGCTAGAGTTCCTAAAATTTGTGATTTTCTGAATGGCCATCTCTACTATGTCCACCAACCCAACAATAGTCACTGCTTGTTGCTAGACAGAAAAAAGAAGTTAATAAATTTACAAGTGAAATCCTGTGTTCATTTTTTTTAATGAAAAACAGAAACATATTTGATTTAGAATCTAAACCCTAGAAGCATACATAGGGCTTAAAGAAATGTGTGATTCTTCTATGGAATATTGGAGAATTCTTGTTTAATCAATGGAAGCACATCGTTAGTTTACTCAGGTCCCTAAAAAGGTGGAGGACCTCACTTAAAAGAAACAAGTGACTATCTTAGTTAATGTAAATAGAAATGCATTTCCAGCTTATTTATGGTTGTTCATTTCTATACCATACAGTGGTCTGTTTCTCAGGACATCAGTATAAAAGGCAAATTGATAGGTGAGAAGGATAAGTGGTATAATAAAAAAGTTAAAAGCATGGGCTACATGACATGGACAAGTTACTCAGCCTTTCTAATCTTCCATATGCACATCTATAAAACAGGGAATAAAACATATTACAAAGAGATATGCTTCTCCTCCCACCATGCTTTGGCCTTCACATGTTTGGGAGGCATAGGAGATCCAGTGCCTTTCCCCTCCATCCTATTCTTGGAAGAGGAATTGTTAATGTTATTGGTCAGTAACCAGAACACCTATGGAGCAATGGGTAGAATTATTACATTTGAAAGTGACAAACATGTCACAAGGTTCTGTCCCAGTAGCTCAGCTTATGATTCACAGAATAAGGCATGTTAGCTTAAGCTTGTCCCATGACCTAGTCATCTGTGATTTGGGGGCAAGAGAGAGAGAGAAGGAAAGCCTCAATTAGAATTCCAAAATGAAGTAACAGTGGCTAGCTCACTAGTAATAAATAATACTTTGGTCTTTTCTGATTATTGTTTCTTGTGTATGGATCCCTTGGCAGGAAACTTAACCACCCACTTCAGAGGTCTGTTATGAAGTCTGATATGGTATAAAAAGTGCACAGTGCAGTGCCTCATATGCAATAAGCTGTCAAAGAATATTATCTAGATGACCTTGGATTTGCACTTAAATGTTTGTTATTAAATCAGTTTGCATGGGACTAGTATCCAGAGCCTCAGGATAAAGTAGGTTCATGTGAGTTAATAAATGAAAAGCTCTCTGAAATTCTAGATGGCAGGTCATGGTAACTCAGGTAAGTGGAAGCTGGTGGCTGGGCGTTCCCTCAGGACACGTGTTTTGATGGAATGAGGACTCAGGGTGTAGAAACCAGCTTGGCAGTGGATGGTAAACCATTGCCCAGCACATGCTGCCTCCTGTTAAGCAGAAGGCTCTCATGCAAATTGCTTTCTGAGTCGTTAGCTGTCAGCAACCCTCATCTTTCCTCCTGCAGCTGTTCTTTCTGATTTTGCCTGCAAACTTTTCATATTGGGCAGGCTCCCAAGCCAAACAAGTTGCCCCTCTGCAGGCTTTGTTCCTGGGGGCGAGAAGTGAACCTCACAGATAAGTCAAAGTAAGGATGCACCATGGACTAATACACACTGAAGGAACAGACTCCTTTAAGCTAAGGTGAATGCCTTTGAAAGTAATTTTCATGCGGCTTCCTATGAGAATGTCAGCCAGGCTCCAGAAGTTATATGCTGCAATTTTAAAATTATCTGCCTCTGTAGACTTCTAAAGCTTCTATCAGCTAAGAAGTATCTTTTTTTAAAAAAAATATTTTTATACAGTTTTAAAGACTACTTTCCATTTATTACAAAATATTGGCTATATTCCCCCTGTTGTATAATACATCCTGGAGCCTACTTTACACCCAATAGTTCGTACTTCCCACTCCCCAATTCCAACTCTTAAATTGCCTTTCCCCCCTCCCCCACTGGCAATTACTAGTTTGTTCTCTATATCTGTGAGTCTGCTTCTTTTATGTTATATTCACTAGTTTATTTCTTAGATTCCACATATAAGCGATATCATACAGTATTTATCTTTCTCTGTCTGACTTGTTTCTCTTAGAATAATGCCCTCCAAGTCCATCCATGTTGCTGCAAATGGCAAAATTAATTTCATTCTTTTTTATGGCTGAGTAGTATTTATATATATATGTATGTAAATATATATATAAAAATTTAAATTATATATATATATATATATATATAAAATCTTCTTTATCCATTGATCTGTTGATGGACACTCAGGTTGTTTCCACGTCTTGGCAATCATAAATAACGCCGCTATGATGCTACGAACATTGGGGTGCATGTATCTTTTTGAATTATAGTTTTGTCTGGATATATGCCCAGGAGTGGGATTACTGGATCATATGGTAATTCTATTTTTAGCTTTTGAGGGACCTCCGTACTGTTTTCCACAGTGGCTGTACCAATTTATTGCATTCCCACAAGAGGAATATGTGGGAAATCTCTGTACCTTGTGCTCAATTTTACTGTGAACCTAAAACTTAATTAATTAATTCCCAGCAGCATCAGCAAATAAGACCATGCATTTTTTAAAAAATCTTTTTTTAAGGCATAGTAAATATTTGCTGAATAAAATGAGAAACTGTATCTCGATTGGGTGGATTAAATCAGCAGAAACTAAGCTTCACCTGTGATTTTAGCAGCTGAAGTGGTTGAGAAATTCAAAGCAGAACAGGCACAAGTCCTCTCTGAACAAGGTAAGGTACAAGAAAAGGAAGGATGGATGTTGTAGGCAAATCATAACACTCTATCATGGCTAAATATAATATCAGGAATTAAATAATTTGAAATCATATAAAAATTTCCTTTATTCGTATGCCCCCTCCCACATAAAGTGGAAGGTGAGCACAAATGTAAATCAAGCAGGCAGAGGCTCCCACTATCTTATACATGAAATCAAAATTTTAAAGTGTTTTCTTCAGAATCCCTTTTGCCTGAGTGCAGAAGAAAAAGTAGCTGGTCCAAAGGTAAAATGAAAAATAGTAAAAGAAAGTTTTTCTACATTTTTGAATTTAAAATCTGAAATACATTTCTTTAACACTCTTCTTATTTATACCCATGTACCTTAAAAACCAAAATTAAAATTAAATTGTATTAGAGCAGAGGAGCAAAAATTTCCAGCCAATCCAAAGGTTAAGTGGTGCCTGATACACTGTTTGAATAAAATTACGAATCCATATCCAGACTCAGCTAGAAAATTAAAGCGTGCTGTGATCACTTGGTACGAAGAGGGGTCATGGCAATTGATTTTATTTATACACACTTTCATACATAATAATTTATCAAATTTGTCCTATGCCACTTTCCATGCTTATTTAATCCTCATTTAATCTCTACCAAATGAATACTGTGAAACATGTTTAATCATTATTCCCATTTCCAAGATGTGGAAACTGAGGCAGGAAGTATGGTACATCAAAATTCAGAAATTTTGTCACTCCAAATATCTCCAGGTCTAGCTCTTTAACCTGTATAATAGTCTTTTTCTCTTTCCCTTGCCGTGTGAACCTTTCATCTTCTCCCACTGTCAAATTCAAGTTTTAACTCTAACCTCTCTTGACCTCCGCTATCCACTGAAGGATGCCTTCTGGCTTCCTAGAAAAGCTTCATCATTCTTAGCAGAGTACTTGAGATCTAGCAGGTGCTTTGTTAAGTGAATGAGTTAATAAACATATGAGAGAGCATTCAAATTAAAATTGCCGTTTAAGGGATGGAGAAACAGGCTCTGAAAGAGCCTTCCTTCATGTAAGGGGTCAAGCTGGAATTCAGATTCTGAAGCCCAAGTGATCATCCTCAGAATAATCTAAGTTATCTTCACTGGGATAGAATATGCTCAGTCTATATCCCTCACTAGACTCTAAGGAACAAGAAGGCAGTATTAGGTACCTAATGCACTTCACTTTGGGTAAATTTTTCATTTATGCAAAAATACTTGTGTAAAGATAGACTAAAGCCTTAAGCTTTCCCTGCTGGATTCCCTGCTCAACTGTGAGTACTCCTGTGATGAAAACTCACCTAACACACTGAATGACCTTGACCAAGCAGCTTTCCTTTACAGCCTCCATTTTCTTTTCTGTAAAATACTGTTGACAGGACATGTTCCACCTGCCTCGTAGAAATGCGTTTATAAAGCACTTTGGAAAGCATGAAGCTTTCTTCAAAAGCAAGCAAGTATTTTAAATGTCATTATTATAGGACTCCTTAAAAGGAGCCTTTTTATGGTGGAAAGAAACCTTAGCTTATCAATTGTGCAACTCAACCACAGAAAATTTAAGGCAGAACATGCATGACACAATAATAATTCCAAATAAATCCTTCTAATAGTTAACTAAAGAGAAGTCAAAATTCTTCTCTGGACTATTTTGATTGAATACAAAGGGCATCGCTTTAGAAGTTATGGAATTTCAGATACAGAGCCTCAAACTCTAGATTGCAATGCGACATTTGTTTCTGAACTTCTGCTGCCAGTCTTGCTAACAGTTCACTTGCAATGTAATATATTACTGCATTTCATTTCTAGGCAAGAACATTATTTACTCACAGGAGAAATACTTTCCTGAGGAAAGACTGTCTTTGGAAACTTTCAAGGACATTTGAGAAATGCTTCAGCCCAAGCCACAAAATTATGAGCATGCTTTTGTGCCTCTCTGTTCCCAGGGCACCATTTTAAAAAATCTTTCATTTAAGTTTATTGCAAGCATCCATCTTCCCTTTCCAGAAAAAATAGCAATTAACACAACTTCATTGATTTCCAATTTTCCTAGGTGTTATTTCATAATGCATATATTGTAAGCAGTTCACACCATCATTTTTATCGCTTTCAACATTTTCCCTGTTGTCTCCCTACCTGAATTGTGACTTTTTGTATGGAAAGTTTTATTTATCACTTGCATCTTACTTTGAATAAATCTGAAATCAACATTCAGTATTATTTAATTATTTTTATTTTCTTCAGTATGTTTCTAACTTAGCAAACTATGGGTAAAAATGCCATGTAACAGCAATATGTAATATTTACATAGAGCCCATGTAGTGAACATAGTCCTAAACTCTTACCAAATCCTCACCAGACCCTATAAAGTAGGTACTATTAACCTTGTCATTTGATAGATGAGAAAACTGACGCATAAACTGGTTAAGTAACCTGAGGTCAGATAGCTAGTGATTACTTTCCCCATCACCGCCATTGTTTAGTTAATGCGTCCTTCCCATCTCAGTTCAAATGGCACTGACACAAAAAAGCCTTTCTTTGACCTCCTGAAAATACTGGGTCTCATTGCTTTTACAGCATCATATGTTTATTATTCATTTCACATATTTGTGTGATTATCTAATTATATTTGAACGTATTTTTCCTAAGGGTAACTCTAGTCCAGCTGTGCTTTCCAAATTATGAAATCCGGGACTACATGGGCTATGTCTGGTTTGCTTATTACTGTAGTTTCAGTATTTGGTGCATGGTAAGTATTCAGGAAATGTGCTGGATGGATGAATACAGGACTTTGTAAGAACAAATAAATAAATGACTGGATAAATAAATTTGGTTGATCATAACATAAACAACAGTGCCATGTTAAAATTTTTCTCTGGGTCTATACACAAACTCTTCTCAGACAGGGTTCCTGTTTGCTGTCTACACTGCCAGTTGGAAGAGAAAAAAGCCAATCAAGGTCTGACTGTCATTATGTGTACAAGCTGAAGCTGACGCATTAGGTTGGGAGACAGGGTGATTTAGGAATAATTTTACTTCTGGTTGAACTATATATAGAACCAAGTCTTACGTAATAAAAAAAAATCTACTTTTAATATGTTTGTGTGAAGAATGAAATAGGAGCATCAAGCCCATTAATTGTGATATTTAATTATATTGTCCCATTTCCATGAATTTGGATGCCTTTAGGTCAAGCTAACCCAAGCATTTACACCACCATGATAAATAGTGAAATGTCAATGGATACACAGAAAGAAAATTTCCCAACTTTAGCAGAGAACACATTAGCATGAACTTGTAAATTTAACATTCAAGTTCATTGGCGCGCAGAGAACCAAGTGACATTTGTTAAAGTAGGAAACTTAATGACTATGTGAAGAGATGAACATTGAGAAAGTGCTCCCTATTTTAAAACCAGGACATTAGAAATATTTTAATGAATTTATTTTTTACATATCTGCCATCTAGGTGACAGTAAAACTCAATATTTATACATCAGATTTTTAAAAACACTGTGCATATATACTGTGTACTACTACAGAATGTAAGTTGCCCCAAAATCTCCAAGATACAATATGGGATCAAACAAACAAACAGAATGACAAGAAAAACCAACTGTAATATTTTGACACCTCTTAATTATTAAATAATTATGTTTAGTGAAATAAAAGTTTAAAAATTGTGCTCTGAAGAGTATTTAAAATATGAATGAACCTTCAAGATGGCAGAGGAGTAAGACGTGGAGATCACCTTCCTCCCCACAAATACATCAGAAATACATCTACAAGCGGAACAACTACAGAACACCTACTGAACGCTGGCAGAAGACCTCAGACTTCCCAAAAGGCAAGAAACTCCCCAAGTACTTGGGTAGGGCAAAAGAAAAAAGAAAAAACAGAGACAAAAGAATACGGATGGGACCTGCACCTCTGGGAGGGAGCTGTGAAGGAGGAAAAGTTTCCACACACTATGAAGCCCCTTCACTGGTAGAGACAGGGAGCAGTGGGGGAGGGGGGGAGCTTTGGAGACACGGAGGAGAGCACAGCAACAGGGGTGCGAAGGGCAAAGCAGAGAGCATCCCGCACAGATCGGTGCCGACCAGCACTCACCAGCCTCAGAGGCTTCTCTGCTCACCTGCCAGGGCAGGTGGGGGCTGGGAGCTGAGGCTCGGGCTTCAGAGGTGAGATCCCAGGGAGAGGACTGGGGTTGGCTGTGTGAACACAGCCTGAAGGGGGCTAGTGTGCCACAGCTAGCTGGGAGGGAGTCCAGGAAAATGTCTGGATCTGCCTAAGAGGTAAGACACCACTGTTTCGGGGTGCGCAAGGAGCGGGGATTAATAAAGCACTGCCGAAACGAGTTCCAGAGATGGGCGCGAGCCGCGGCTATCAGCGCGGACCCCAGAGACGGGCATAAGATGCTAAGGCTGCTGCTGCAGCCACCAAGAATCCTGTGTGAAAGCACAAGCCACTGTCCACACTTCCCCTCCCGGGAGCCTTTGCAGCCCACCATTGCCAGGGTCCCGAATTCCAGGGACAACTTCCGTGGGAGAACGCACGGCGCGCCTCAGGCTGGTGCAACATCACGTTGGCCTCTGCTGCGGCAGGCTCGCCCCGCACTCCGTACCCCACCTTCCCCCTGGCCTGAGTGAGCCAGAACCCCCGAAGCAGCTGCTCCTTTAACCCTGTACTGCCTGGGTGAAGAAAAGATGCCCTCAGGTGACCTACACGCAGAGGTGGGGCCAAATCCAAAGCTGAGCCCCAGGAGCTGTGTGAACAAAGAAGAAAAAGGGAAATCTATCCCAGCAGTGGAATACCTGAATAGACAATGAATCATCCCAAAATTGAGGCGGTGGACTTTCTGTGATTTTGTCTGTATAGTTTTGCTTATACCATTTGTCCTATGGTTCTGTCTGTACGTCTTTTGTTTTTTTGCTTTTTAGTATAGTTTATAGTGCTTGTTATCATTGGTGGATTTCTTTTTTGGTTTGGTTGCTCTATTCTTTCTTTCTTTCTTTCTTGAAATTACTTTTTAATTTTTAATAAAATTTTTATAATTTTTAATAAAATTTTTAATATTTTTTAATTTTTTATTTTAATAACTTTATTTTATTTATTTTTTACTTTCTTTCTTTTTTTCTCCCTTTTGTTCTGAGCCGTGTGGCTGACAGGGTCTTGGTGCTCTGAAGGGTGTCAGGCCTGTGCCTCTGAGGCAGGAGAGCCAAGTTCAGGACATTGGTCCACGAGAGACCCCCCCGGCACCACCTAATATCAAAAGGTGAAAGCTCTCCCAGAGATCTCCATCTAAACGCTAACACCCAGCTCCACTCAACGACCAGCAAGCTACAGTGCTGGAAACCCTATGCCAAACAACTAGCAAGGGAGGAACATAACCCCACCCATTAGCACACAGCCTGCCTAAAATCATAATAAGGTCACAGACACCCCAAAACACACCACAGGATGCGGTCTTGCCCACCTGAAAGACAAGATGCAGCTTCATCCACCAGAACACAGGCACCACTCCCATCCACCAGGAAGCCTACACAACCCACTGAACCTACCTTAGCCATGGGGGGCAGACACCAAAAACAGCAGGAACTACGAACCTGCAGCCTGCAAAAAGGAGACCCCAAACACAGTAAGTTAAGCAAAATGAGAATACAGAGAAATACACAGCAGATGAAGGAACAAGGAAAAAACCCACCAGACCAAACAAATGAGGAGGAAATAGGCAGTCCACCTGAAAAAGAACTCAGAGTAATCATAGTAAAGATGAGCCAAAAGCTTGGAAATAGAATGGAGAAAATACAATAAACGTTTAACAAGGACCTAGAAGAACTAAAGAGCAAACAAACAATGATGAAGAACACAATAAATGAAATTAAAAATTCTCTGTAAGGAATCAATAGCAGAATAACTGAGGGAGAAGAACAGAAAAGTGACCTGGAAGATAAAATAGTAGAAATAACTACTGCAGAGCAGAATAAAGAAAAAAGAATGAAAAGAATTGAGGACAGTCTCAGAGACCTCTGGGACAACATTAAACACACCAACATTCGAATTATAGGGGTCGCAGAAGACGAAGAGAAAAAGAAAGGGACTGAGAAAATATTTGAGGACAATACAGTTGAAAACTTCCCTTATATGGGAAAGGAAATAGGCAGTCAAGTCCAGGAAGCGCAGACAGTGCCATACAGGAAATATCCAAGGAGAAACATGCCAAGACACATATTAATCAAACTATCAAAAATTAAATACAAAGAAAAAATATTAAAAGCAGCAACGGAAAACAACAAATAACATACAAGGGAATCCCCATAAGGTTAACAACTGACCTTTCAGCAGAAACTCTGCAAACCAGAAGGGAGTGGCAAGACATATTTAAAATGATGAAAGGGAAAAACCTACAACCAAGATAATTCTACCCAGCAAGGATCTCATTCAGATTCGACGGAGTAATTAAAACCTTTACAGACATGCCAAACTTACGAGAATTCAGTACCACAAAAACAGCTTTACTACAAATGCTAAAGGAAATTCTCTAGATAGGAAACACAAGAGAAGGAAAAAACCTCCAATAACAAACCCAAAAGAATTAAGAAAATGGGAATAGGAACATACATATCAATAACTACCTTAAATGTAAATGAATTAAATACTCCAACCAAAGGACATAGACTGGCTGAATGGATACAAAAACAAGACCCCTATATATGCTGTCTACAAAGGAACCACTTCAGACACATACTAGGGACACATACAGACTGAAAGTGAGGGGATGGAAAAAGATATTCCATGCAAATGGATATCAAAAGAAAGCTGGAACAGCAATTCTCATATCAGACAAAATAGACTTTAAAATAAAGACTATTACAAGAGACAAAGAAGGACACTACATAATGATCAAGGGATCGATCCAAGAAGAGATATAACAATTGTAAATATTTATGCACCTAAAATAGGAGCACCTCAATACATAAGGCAAATGCTAACAGCCATAGAAGGGGAAATCAACAGTAACACAATCATAGGAGGGGACTTTAACACCCCACTTTCACCAAAGGACAGATCATCCAGAATGAAAATAAATAAGGAAACACAAGCTTTAAATGACACATTAAACAAGATGGACTTAATTCATATTTGTAGAACATTCCACCCATAAAGAATAGAATACACTTTTTTCTCAAGTGCTCATGGAACATTCTCCAGGACAGGTCATATATTGACCTGTCACAAGTCAAGCCTTGGGAAATGTAAGAAAATTAAAATCGCATCAAGTATCTATTCTGACCATAATGCTACAAGACTAGATATCAATTACAGGAAAAAAAACTGTAAAAAATACAAAAACATGGAGGCTAAACAATATGTTACTAGATAACCAAGAGATCACTGAAGGAATCAAAGAGGAAATCAAAAAATACCTAGAAACGAATGACAATGAAAACACGATGACGCAAAACCTACGGGATGTTGCAAAAGCAGTTGTAAGAGGGAAGTTTATAGCAATACAAGCCTACCTCAAGAAGGAAGAAACAACTCAAATAAACAATCTAACCTTACACTTGAAGCGAATAGGGAAAGAAGAACCAAAAAAACCCCAAAGTTAGCAGAAGGAAAGAAATCATAAAAATCAGATCAGAAATAAATGAAAAACAAATGAAGGAAACGAGAGCAAAAATCAATAAAACTAAAAGCTGGTTCTTTGAGAAGATAAACAAAATTGATAAACCATTAGCGAGACTCATCAACAAAAAAAGGAAGAAGACTCAAATCAATACAATTAGGAATGAAAAAGGAGAAGTAACAACAGACACTGCAGAAATACAATGGATCATGAGAGATCACTACAAGCAACTCTATGCCAATAAAATGGACAACCTGGAAGAAACACACAAATTCTTAGAAATGCACAACCTTCTGAGACTGAACCAGGAAGAAATATAAAATATAAAGGCACCAATCAGAAGCACTGAAATAGAGACCGTGATTAAAAATCTTCCAACAAACAAAAGCCCAGGACCAGATGGTTTCACAGGTGAGTTCTATCAAACATTTAGCGAAGAGATAACACCTATCCTGCTCAAACTCTTCCAAAATATAGCAGAGGGAGAAACATTCCCAAACATTCTACGAGGCCACCATCACCCTGATACCAAAACCAGACAAAGATGTCACAAAGAAAGAAAACTACAGGCCAATATCACTGATGAACATAGATGAGAAAATCCTCAACAAAATACTAGCAAACAGAATCCAACAGCACATTAAACGGATCATACACCATAATCAAGTGGGATTTATCCCAGGAATGAAAGCATTCTTCAATATATGCAAATCAATCAATGTGATAAACCATATTAACAAATAGAAGGAGAAAAACCATATGATCATCTCAATAGATGCAGGAAAAGCTTTCCACAAAACTCAACACCCATTTACGATAAAAACCCTCCAGAAAGTAGGCTTAGAGGGAACTTGCCTTAACATAATAAAGGCCATATATGACAAACCCACAGCCAACACCATTTTCAACGGTGAAAAACTGAAACCATTTCCTCTAAGACGAGGAACAAGACAAGGTTGTTCACTCTCACCACTATTATTCAACATAGTTTTGGAAATTCTAACCACAGAAATCAGAGAAGAAAAAGAAATAAAAGGAATCCGAATTGGAAAAGAAGAAGTAAAGCTGTCACTATTTGCAGATGACATGATACTATACATAGAGAATCCTAAAGATGCTACCAGAACACTACTAGAGCTAATCAATGAATTTGATTATATAGCAGGACACAAAATAAATGAACAGAAATCTCTTGCATTCCTATACACTAATAATGAAAAATCTGAAACACAAATTAAGGAAACACTCCCATTTACCACTGCAACAAAAAGAACAAAATACCTAGGAAAAAATCTACCTAAGGAGACAAAAGACCTTTATGCAGAAAACTGTAAGATACTGATGAAAGAAATTAAACATGAGACAAACAGATGGAGAGATATACCATGTTCTTGGATTGGAAGAATCAACATTGTGAAAATGACACTACTACCCACAGCAATCTACAGACTCAATGCAATACCTATCCAACTACCAACGGCATTTTTCACAGAATTAGAACAAAAAATTTCACAATTTGTATGGAAACACATAAGACCCTGAATAGCCAAAGCAATCTTGAGAAAGAAAAACAGAGCTAGAGGAATTACGCTCCCAGGCCTCAGACTATATTACAAAGGTACAGTAACCAAGACAGTATGGTACTGGCACAAAAACAGAAATATACATCAATGGAACAGGATAGAAAGCCCAGAGAGAAACCCACGCACATATGGTCACCTTATTTTTCATAAAGGAGGCAAGAATATACAATGGAGAAAAGACATCCTCTTCAATAATGGTGCTGGGAAAACTAGACAGCTACATTTAAAAGAATGAAATTAGAATACTCCCTAACACCATACACAAAAATAAACTCAAAATCGATCAAAGACCTAAATGTAAGACCAGATGCTATAAAACTCTTAGAGGAAAACATAGGCAGAATACTCTATGACATACATCACAGCAATATCCTTTTTGACCCACCTCCTAGAGAAATGGAAATAAAAACAAAAATAAACAAATGGGACCTAATGAAACTTAACAGCTTTTGCACAGCAAAGGAAACCATAAACAAGATGAAAAGACAATCCTGAGAATGGGGGAAAATATTTGCAAATGAAGAAACTGACAAAGGATTAATCTCAAAATATACAAGCAGCTCATGCAGCTCAATATCAAAAAAACAAACAAGCCAATCCCAAAATGGGCAGAAGCCCTAAATAGACATTTCTCCAAAGAAAATATACAGATTGACCACAAACCCATGAAAGAATGCTCAACATCACTAATCATTAGAGAAATGTAAATCAAAAGTGCAATGAGGTATCACCTCACACGGGTCAGAATGTCCATCATCAAAAAAATCTACAAACAATAAATGCTGGAGAGGGTGTGGAGAAAAGGGAACACTCTTGTACTGTTGGTGGGAATGTAAATTGATACAGTCACTATGGAGAACAGTATGTAGGGTCCTTAAAAAACTAAAAATAGAACTACCATACGACCCAGCAATCCCACTGCTGGGCATATACCCTGAGAAAATCACCATTCAAAAAGAGACATGTACCACAATGTTCTTTGAAGCTCTATTTACAATAGCCAGGACATGGAAGCATCCTAAGTGTCCAGCGACAGATGAATGGGTAATGAAGATGTGACACATATACACAATGGAATATTACTCAGCTGTAAAGAGAAACGAAATTGAGTTATTCATAGTGAGGTGGATGGACCTAGAGTCTGTCATACAAAGTGAAGTAAGTCAGAAAGAGAAAAACAAATCCCATATGCTAACACATATATATGGAATCTAAAAAAAAAAAAAAGAAAGAAAGAAAAAATGGTTCTGAAGAACCTAGGGGCAGGACAGGAATAAATACGCAGACATAGAGAATGGACTTGAGGACACGCGGAGGGGGAAGGGTAAGCTGAGACAAAGAGAGAGTGGCATGGACATATATACACTACCAAATGTAAAATACACAGGCTAGTGGGAAGTAGCCACATAGCACAGGGAGATCAGCTCAGTGCTTTGTGACCACCTAGAGGGGTGGGATAGGGAGGGTGGGAGGGAGATGCAAGAGAGAGGAGATATAGGGATATATGTATATGTATAGCTGATTCACTTTGTTATAAAGCAGAAACTAACACACCATTGTAAAGCAATTATACTCCAATAAAGATATTTAAAAATAATAAAAAATAAATAAATAAAATGTGAATGACTGTTTTACATGTGATTCATCACAAAATCATAAAAGTGCAATTCTCCATTTTATATGTTTAAGAATATATTCATGATGCTGACTAAGGTCCTCATATGACCGTGGCTTTGGTCTTGAAACACGTAGAAATTTTTTCTTGAATTTCTATCAAACACAACTACCCAGCTGCCATTAACAAGTGATGTGCAAAGTCAGACAGGGTCAACGCTTGTAGGATTAGGGAAAATTTTCTCCATTCTGTGAAGTGTCGAAGTCATTTATTGAACACCCACTAAGTGTAAAACAGGGCAGGATATTAAAATACTGGAAAAATGGACAACATATACTTTAAGTCTTCAAAGAGGTGATACTGACATTAAAACGTGAAAATAACCAACAAAATGAAGAGTGCTATACTATCATTTTAGATAACAAATATGTGAGTTAAAATACATTTCTATGTGATCAAATATAAGCTGTTATTATTAAGGATTGACAACTATATTTGTATTGAGGAGAACTGTATTGAAGCAGCCTATGAACTTATTAATGGTTTATTGATTGATTGACTTATAGATCTTGGAAAGCAAAAATTTTCTTAAGGTCAAGTTGTAAAGGTAGGAAAGTAAAGACCATGTAGGATTTAGGATTGTGAAGAATTTGAAAGACTTCCTAGGCAGATGAAATAGGGATATATTGGAATATAAGGAAAAGAACCTGTACTCCAGATAAGTGAATGCAGTTGGGTGAATGGATATTTGCTGTATGAAAGAAGTGGGGAGAACTACTGGAAGTGGATTTTGGTGGATTAGAGTATGAGTATCTTGAATGCCAAGCTAGGGGATTGAGATTCCATCTGGCAGGCTGTTTTTGAAGGATGGCATGCCCAGGAAGCCAGGGCTGAGTAGTTCATTGCTAGTCATGGTCAGGGACTCAATCATTCAGCCTGGTTGTCTAATTTTTCTACTGCAGGAAATTCATCTGAAGAAAGGTTGGGTGGAAGACTGTGACGGGCTGAAGACCACTTATCCTTACCCTTACTACTAAAATCACTAAAATGCTAAACCTTTAATGGAACAGCCTTCTGGCTTGACTAGGAACACTACTTCACAAAGAAAGGATGAAACCAAAAGGTTTATCAAACTCAGACCTAGAAGTGGGGAGAATGGTGCGAAGGCTGCAAATAGTCAATACTTTATTACTGAATGGAGAATTAAGGACTCTAGAACTAACCTTTGGAGAAAAGTAAGAGCAGAAAAGATAAGATTTGGAACACTCATTATTATTCCTGTTTTCATATAACAGGGTTTCTTGTCATCCAACTATTTGTTATCTACATCCTAATTTTAAGGTGTCTATAGATTCCAGCCCGTCTAAGTCAGCAAACTGCTCATCCTGTTTCAGAAAATTACTCACTGATGGATTCATAACATAAACATAATACCGTATAATAGAAATAAAATTCAAATCAACTTTAAAGTGAAATTCTGAATTTTAAAGATATAATATCATGAAGCCATTGTAAATAATACCAGAGATCTGCTTGGTTAAACATACAAAGCCACTGATAAATGAGGATGTGTAGTTAACAATGTAAAAAAGAGATATAATAGAAGTAAAAGAAAAAACAGTTGAGTATCAAATAATTAAGAGAAGGCCTTGGAAAACTGTTGAATTTTTACCAGAATTAGCCTGTTTGAGCTGCTAACATTGAACATGCAGTGAAGGACAGTTTACTGTCCCATAAACCAGTTTTGCTGAAATAAACACTCGAAACAGAATGTAATTCTTTTTTTTAATTGTAGCACTTGTGCTTAATTAAAATTTAACCTAAATTTTACTGGCTATAAGAGAAAATATACTGGATTCGTTCATATAATAACATATTTTGACATAAATTTCAAATGAAAATTATTTTCAAACGTATTTTCAATTACTCTTCAGTCACTATTTACAGATGATTTTAAGTATATGGATTTATTTTTCATGTACAAATCATCCTTGAAAAATAAGGATTCTTTTACTTGAGTAGGACTTATCTTAATCCAGAGGTCAGATCTAGGTCCAATAAACAAAATTTTAAAACTTAAAATTTTCTGATAGTAAAAGGCACTTAAAAGGTTAAAACCTCCTAATAGACCAGCATTCTGACTATAGAATCAGCCGATTTATGGGTAGTGAGCATTTTGTTATCAAAATACTCATCCACAGCTGAGTGAGCCTATAGCATGGATACATTGTAGATTTCTGTACCAGAAATTGGATGAGCTTGTGTGTGGATCTCCTTCCAAATGCTAAGATTTCAAGGGCTTAACTGAGACCAGAACAGCATTTTCCAAAGTTGCTAGAAACAGAGAGTCCTTTAAAATGTTCCACTGACAAAGGGTTGTAGAGCCAAATAAAGTTGAAAAACACTTCAGACCAAACTCTACTTAACAGTGAAATTCACAGAGCACATTATAGCTCATTCCACATCTCAAAAGTCCTGCAGTCACGAAACATGTTTAAATTTACTGAACCCAGGATTTCTCAAGTTTATTTTACTACAAAATCCTTTTTTTTCTTTTTTGTTGACTTCACATTCACTAATGTGCCATGGGAGCATAGGTGATATTCAAAATATTTAACAAACTTCAAGTGAAGGCACTAAACAATCAGAAGGCTGTCTGACTAATTAGACTGACCCTAAAACTAGTGTTCTTTGGATCACTATTTAGAGGAAAAATCTGGTTTAAAACTGAGATTTTAATTGATAATCTAATGCCATCAATCTGCAAAGTTGCCTTAATTAGTAGGGTTTTTTTTTCTTTCTTTTTTTTTGGTTACAGTTGCTGGACTTAAAATGTAGCTGATATAATGTAAATCATTTCAAAAAGGTCAAATGTATGATGTCACATGTTCTCTAGCATCAAATCCATTTCACTAAGTCTAAAATAATCTCTTTCAAGAGACACAATATTTTTTTAACCCTGGAAGGTTCGGTTCTAACCTTAAAATAACTTAAAGACACGTTTCAAAACTAAACTAAAAATTAAAAAAATAAATAATAAGTAGAAAAAGGCAAGAGCTAAAGTAAGAGATATTTTCACTGGCCATTAAAAAAATTCTCTTCTTAAATCTGATTTTTAAAAATTAATAGAAAAGACTGGCAATTAACTTATTTTCCCTGGTGACTACTGCCTGTTTGGGGTGATACTAACATTCACCTAGATAACTGTGATTTAGGAGTAATAAGAATTATATTTTTGGTCTCCGTCCCAGTTTCTGCCACAGAGTTTCTAAAACCCTTGGGATTTCCTAAGTGATGAGATGATAATGGTGTCTTTTGTTATGTTAACAAGGTGATCTTTGGAAAGCACCTAAGGATGGGAGCAGGCAGCCTGTGGAGCCAACCTTGTGATTAGAGGTTGGAACTTTCAGTCCCACCCCCTTGCCCTCAGGGCAGGGAAGAGCCACTCAAGATTGAGCTCAATCGCCCATGGCCAATGAGTCATTCAGTCACACCTGTGTACTGAAGCCTCCATAAACCCCCAAGGACAGGGTTCAGGGAGCCTCCCAGTTGGTGAGCACATGGAGATTTGGGGAGAGTGGGCTCCATGCTTTCTCCCCATACCTCGTCCTATACATGTTCTCTATCTGGCTGTTGCTTTTATCATTTTATAATACACCGGTTAATCTAGTTAATAGAATATTTCTGTGAGTTCTATGAGTCACTTGGGCAAATTAATTAAAGCTAAGAAGGGGGTTGTTGGAACTTCTGACCTGTGGTACAAGGGTCAGAAGCACAGGTGACAACATATACTTGGTGACTGGCACCTGAAGTGTGTGTGTGCATTCCTGCTGCACTGAGCCCTTAACATGAGAGATCTGATGCTATCTACAGGTAGATAGTGCCAGAATTGAGTTGAATTATAGGACACCCAGCCGTTTGAGCACTGCTACGCTCTCTCATTGGAATGGGGTGCTCAGGACCACTTAATGCTTTCCAGGCTCTGGCTTCTGTGAATTCATGACAACAGTAACCTCTGAAACATACACATGTACCTTTGCCACAAAACACTTCTGATAGACACATAAGAAATTAATAAAAGTTGCTAAAAAGGGGGGTAAGGGACCTAACGTTGTTTGGATGAGGGGCAAAAATATTCCAGAAGGAATTACTACTTCTATTTATCTTTTGATAGTATGTGATTTTTAAATATGTGATCTCATTAGATTTTCCAAATACAAATAAACAAGATAATTATCATTTTTTAAAAAAAGGCTGAAGAAAATGTAGTTTTATATACTTCAGAAAAAAGAAAATCGAGGGAGGATTTGATTATAGTGTTCAGTAGGCCAAGAAATGTGAATAAATAAAGAATTACTATAAAGGGGCCAGAAAAATGATTTAGGAGACAAGACTTTAGGAGACACTTTCTGATAAGCAGAGCAGTAACTCTTCCCATTTCCTTTGTTTTTGGCCACGAATGGTTAAAGGCTCCTGTGAGAGGGCTATGAGGGGACTAGTGTCCACATCAAGTGGATAGCTTAGATCCTGACACCAACTACTGGAAATTATCCAGGGCCCAGGAAAGAAGTACTGGTAAGCTGCAGTTGCCAGCACGGTGCTTGGTAGATGTAAATATTTGTGGGTCTGCTAAATTAACGGTAAGACTATAATTCATAATATCTTGCACACTAACTAGACTGGTAAGCTTTCAGTGGATGACTTTATTACCATTCCGAATTCAGTTAGATGGAACAGTACTCCTCAATGATTGAGAAATCAATCTTCCTCAATCTTCATGTGTCACCATCTGCAAACATTGCTCTCTCTCACAGATTACCTGCCTTCAGCTATGGATGAGACAGTGAGATGCATTTCATTCTCCTCTTCCTGGACACACAGAACAATGACCTTTTCTAACATCCCTTGGAGGATTTCAACATATGAATTTTGGGGGAGGCAAATGTTCAATCTATAGCAGAGGTACTTTCCCCATAGGATGGGGGAGAGGGAAAGTATGTAAGCACCTGTCATAGGGCCTGGTGTGGAGCAGGTGCCCCATACAGATGTTATTACAAAATATTGAGTATAGTTCCCTGTGCCATAGAGGAGATCCTTCTATCTATTCTATGCCTTCTTTGAATGACCGTAGCACTTGTTGTCTGTATCATTTTTATGTCTGTTGTTGCTTTGTGACTGAAAATGAAAAATTTCTATTTGTCCATTTCCTGGCCCTTACATAAAAATGTGTTCATTTATCTATTTCATATTTATTGACTACATCTTAGACACCGTGTTAACTGCTGGTTCTAGATGTTAGTAAAATATAGACCTGCTCAAAGGGTCACAGTATTTGTGGGAAAACAAAAAAATGAACAACCTATGTCTCTAAGAGCTTTGTACTTCCCAAAGAGAACACACCTCGTAGGTATAATAAATCCATGTATCGTACGTAAATGTATAAATAGTTAATAGGATTATACACCTGAGATAACTGCTTTTCGATTCTGAGGAAATGATGATTATATTTCACCAGGAGCTCAATACCACTCTGAGAATGAGGGCTTAACCCCCGACTTGACTCACTGCATCGCTTTCCTATATAAAAATACACAAGTCTGTCCATACGCTCTAGAAAAAGGCTTACCTGGCATGAATTTCAGATAGCAAGAAGAAAACTTCAAGAGGTTCAGAGAAGCATCCAGAAGCTCAGATGACTCTCTGGCACTAATACAACTTGCTTGACAGGAAAATAGAGCTGTAAATCTCACAAAATCAGATGATCTTTTAAGCATTTCAAAACCTCCTGCTATTAATTGGAAATCCTAGAAGAATAGCTTCTTTTAAAATGTACTGATAATATGCTTTACAGCTTAATATTCAGAAGCCTATGTTTTGGCTAAGTGAGCTTCAGGAAGGAAGGAAATTTGTGGTTTACCTCCACTTACTTTGGAACCGCTGGTTCCAAACATCTACTTCTATGCACAGTCATCTTATCATCTGTAAAATGGAGGCAACTCTAAGACAACAGAGTAACAGAGATGTTGCACAGCTCCATGTGTCACTGTCTTCATTTGTTTCAGAATACCAATAACATCTAAGCTACTACTGAAAGAGTGCTATATTATTTGGGGTCATCTAGTGCAGCTCTGTCAAAGTAAAGAAAAGGGACCTAGAATGACTATAATTTTCCCAAGAGGACACAATTATTTTATGGTAAATCTGGGACAAGAACCCTGATCTCTTTGATCCCATTCCACTGTTCTTTCATTGGGTTCTGAACAACCCAGAGAAATAAAGAGAAATAAAACTCCTGTGTGCTGTGTCACTGGTACAGGACATGGCAAGATTAGAATTGGAGCACTACATATTAAGAGGTATCTGAGAAATTCTTCAAACTAATTGAGATATATACCAGGTACATAGAAAACAGTATGTTTTATGAAGATGATTCTGTGCAATGAACAGAACTGGTAACACACACTGGAAGGTGAATTCTCATTTTCTGGCACCTTGAAAACTCCACCTCAACATACACGTTAAAATAAACATTTGAACTGGGTCATATTTAATTCTGCGTGCTCTTGTAAGTCAGCAAAATATTCCATATATCATTTAAGTTGTCACTCACTTTTTAACTTGACTTTCAATTTCTAAAAGTCTTTCCAAACATAAAACAGAGGTGGGAAAATGGTACATGGGAAGCTGCAGAGATGAAATAAGCTTATTTCATTAGGCATAAAGATGAATATCCAAACAACTTCTTCATGGCTGAAAGTGTCCAAATCTACTGTCTTCATTTTGTAGTCAAGGCTTCCGGAAAAATATGCTAATGGTTCCTTATTACCTAAATGCCCCATATCAGTTTCAGTAGGTATCATTATATATTATGGAAATTTTTCTCAGTGACAGTGAAAGACATCCTGACTGAACATCCCCCTGCCCATGACACAGAGATGATGGTCTCAAGCTATCTTGAAGGCATTGGAGCCCACACTATCCGTTACTAATATTAATGGAGGATAAAACTTCATATTCTGTTTGCTCTATATTTGTTCAATCACTTCTTCCCTTCATTAAACTGGGTTGCCCATAATTGAGTCTGTAGTGTGTCTATCATTGGAAACTGAACAAAGTTTTGTTGGTTTTATTAATGCCATACGTTTCTAGGGAGGGTCTATTCAATAACTAAGTCTAGTTTCACAGTTAAAAATAAATTATGATGTAACTTTGAATAAATTAAGCTCATCATAAAGGAAGGATACTGAGAGTTGCTACTACCCCTTCCTTGAGGGGCTCTCGTAAAGCACTAAGTAAAGTAAGAGGTGTATATGTATGCATATATTTTCAATGATATTTGTACAGACTTAAAAAGAACTCTATGGAATGCATTATAAAAACCTTAATGCTGTGTGTCCCTAGTTCCCAGCTCTCTCATTAAAACTACTTAAATGAACACAATCTTATCTGTTAGGATAGCTATCAGAGTACTCCAAATACTACTTCTTGCAGTACCCTGTCCCAACCATTTGCCATCCTCTTCCCATTAGTCCTCAAGTCAGAAGCCCCGAAGATCTGTTCATTAATTTATGAACACATTTCTTCATCCAGCCAAGAAAATTGATTGATCCCTTACCAAATTTCAGGCACCATTTTTCAGTATGATTTATAGGCATGTTCAGGAAACACAGCAGTGATTAACACAGATGAATATAGTCTCTCTTGAGCTGAGGGGGGAGACAAAAGTAAATAAGCAAATATAAAATCATAAGTATAGGGCTTCCCTGGTGGCGCAGTGGTTGAAAGTCCCCCTGCCGATGCAGGGGACACCGGTTCGTGTCCCAGTCCGGGAAGATCCCACATGCCGCGGAGTGGCTGGGCCTGTGAGCCATGGCCGGCCACTGAGCCTGCGCGTCCGGAGCCTGTGCTCCGCGTCGGGAGAGGCCACAACAGTGAGAGGCCCGCATATCGCCAAAAAAAAAAAAAGCTATGAAAACAAAACCTATGGATGGAGACCTACATGAAAGATGGAAGAGTATAATAATGGCCAGAGTACATTATTGAGGCAGAAGCAGCAGCCCTTAAGGAGGACAACTTTACAAATTACAAATTGCATTTAAATAGACAGGGAATTGAAAGTGGAGACATTATTTTCTGCAGAAGATGATGGACAGGGGAGAACAAAGAAAATAAAACTGAGGTTGTTAACAAAATACAATGCTAAGCATATAAGTTAGGACTGAGTCCTTAACTTTCATTTTTATTAATGACAGGGTGAGTATAGATTACTGACTACACAGAACCAAGGCTGGGAACACATTTTATATTTATGATCTTTGTGCCTAAAACTAGATTCTCCTGCAATTTAATATGACACTAGGACAATGACTGGCCAAGTTTTAGATTAATCACTCTTACACAAAGATTTTTCATTCATATAATCTCAAACAAATACTGCGTCACCAATTAAGTTCCAGATCCTATGCACTCTGGCTGAAGATATAAATATCTTGCAAGCACAGCGTCACTTTCCTCTTTCTCTGGTAACAAATCACACTTTCTATTATGACAATGGCCCCAGTTATCGGCCCAGGAATAAACACTTGACTCAGGAAGAGCCAATTAAAGCCCTCCTTTAGAGTTGATCGAGAGCTTTAAGGTTAGAGTATTTCAATCTTATGAAATTTTTGTAAAACAAAATTATTTCAAAATCTACTAATTATTCTTTAAGTTCTAGAAACTGCATTCTGTGACTAAGAGGACAATTTATTTGCCGTCGTTTCTGCTCTGCCCACTTTATGTTTCTGTTATTGTGAGATAAAGGCAGTGGGGAATGGCAAACCAATTCTGATTCATTCAACACATGAGTGCTTCTTAGGGTACAAAACACCATTCTGAACATTGTCCGAGGTAAAAAGATAAATAATACCTAGCCCCTTATAATACCTAGCCCCTTACCCTCAAGGATCTTCCAGCTTAGCAAGGGAAATAAAACATGCACACAGATGACTGCAACAAAAAGAAGATAATGATTGCTGCCAGATGTTTGGGGAGAATGAGTAGAGCAAAGAGAGAACACAGAATAAGGCAACATTCAACAGTCAGCCAAGAACTATTTGTTGAGCAATTGCAAGCTGTGACCTGGAAATGGAAGAGGAGAACATAGATCTTCACATGGGCAGGTGAAAAATCAAGTGTTATTACTTGTAACACAGCTCTTCAAATATATTTTTTGGCACCAAGTGCCTACTAAATAGCCTTAAATTAAAAACTAAATAAGGATACAGTCTCTATCAAATATAGCCTGAGGTACTGATGCCTAAATACTAGGATCACAGTATTTGTGTTCCCAAGGATGCCTTTCTATTGCTTTGCTTCTTTCCCCCTTTCCAAATTAGCTAATGCTGCCTTAACAGGATATCTATTTCACTTGTTCCAGCCTTTTTGATCCAATGTATTGAATAGCAGAATAGGTGAGTTACAAGAGGATATTTTGACTTCAAACAACAGAAATAAAATACTATATAATTGAAAAAAAAGAGGCAATCTTTCAGGCACATGTGGATCCAGGAGTTCACATGTTTTAACCAGGTCCCTCTCTCTCTTCCCCACCCCTTCTTCTCTCTGCCTTTTCTCCTCTCTGGTATCTCTCATTAAGGGATTCAAATATTTCCCTGTTTATGTGGGAGCTTCTGGCACAGCTGCGGGCTTATACGCTCGCAGCTCCAGGGCTGGCTGGAAGGGGCGGGCGCATCACAGCATAAGGTTGCACAAGGTGTGCACTTATATAGCAGGGCATCACATCTATGAGTGACGGATGATCACATTGTATACAGGGGTAGCTTCGCATAGTTTTTACATCACTTTTCTTGAACATGGCAGTAAAATGGTATGTTTTTACAAAATCAAATAGTGTAACATTGTCCAAAAGATATACATAAAGCATTTAGAGGAAGGAGGCTCCTTTTTCTTTTAACTCCGGCACGGATTGTCTATTGGACAGTGGTAACCCTATGTCATCACCCTCGTTACTCCAACAGAAGTCCAGGGATTAGCCCGGCATAACTCTTGTTAGCCTCTATTCCCTTCCTTGAACACTGTAGCCAGAAGGTTTTTTTCCTCCTCAAACATTAAGTATTGAAACCTGGAGGAGGCGCATGTCTGAAAAGAAAATGATGGACTGGACTCTCCCTAGAAGGAAGATAAATGGGTGGTCAACAAGAAAAAAAATAAAATCCTCTGTACCAGGAAATGTTTGAAGTGTTGTTTGGGTATCAAAAAACGGGTGCCCTACACATAAAGCAACAAAGGATATTGGTCTAAAAAGAACACCATGGCCAAAGGTGCATGGCCTATTTCAACAGAGGATTTGAAAGTTCAAAGTTAACCTGTAAAACATTCAATTCAATGTCATCATTTTACAGATGGGCAAAGTAAAACTCAGGCACAGGAACAGAAGTGCCAAGGTCATACAGGTGGTTGGTGGAAGAGACAACCAACTTCCCAACTTCTGACTTTTTAGGTGTGTGTGTGTGTGTGTTGTTTTGTTTATGTGCAAGGACATTTTTCTTTAGTACACTAACATTACAACAGAAAGTATAGTCTTGTTTTGGTTTTCTCTGTGCCCTCAATTGTGTATAAGACCGTTTTGCTGCACTCCAACAGAAAGGCTCAGCAAGAGTAGAGACCACCATAAGCAGTACACGTGGGCAACAAGGGCAGATACATTGCCCTTCCTTGTGTAGGAACTAGGGCCACTTGTTGCTTTAATGGGCCAAGTTTGGGCTGGACCTGCAGGAGGGGACACCTTTGAAAAACAGCTTCCTAACTGCACTACAACCTGCTCTGGCATCCTGATCCCACTCTCCAAACCCCCCAAATCTTCAGCCAGAAAAAAACAAAAAAGAATGGATCACTGGATCGATGGGGAGATTTCTGTCTGCTCCTCCTACTGTCACCTCTTTCTTGCTATTTCCTGCCCGAGGAAACCTGACATCAGCCCAAAAGCATCTCTGGAAATGGGTAGGAGGGAGCCTTACACCTGTCAGCGCCAGAGAAGAAAGTGCGCTCTGCAGAGTTCTCAGTTGTTGCATCTCTTGCGATGAAAGGAAGAAAAGGAGCGAATCCGCCACAGATTTACTGGAGACCAGGGTTACTTCATCCGGCTCCGGCCACAGTAACCCCTGAAGACCAAAGATGCATTTCCATTCCCAGCATTTCTTGTTGGCGTCTTTCCCTACAGGCTAGCCCAGTGCCTGGCCCCGGAGAAGTCTCTGCGTAAAGGTTCTTTAGGTCATAAATCAGGCCCCTGTGTGTATGTGTGTTTTTCTTAGGAAAAACTGGCACAGACGAATTCGCAGTAGAGACTGGGGTCTCCCTACTACCCTTCATGCTTGGCGGCATCACCTTCGACTACCTCGCATTCTCCCGGCGCTGACAGCCCCGGCTCCGGACCTCAGGGTTGGAAGCAGTCAGCCCCAGCTAGAACCGCCCTGTCCGGGGCTGATGCCACCCTGTGCCTAGAATGTGCGTGTGGGTGCAGGCGGGCGAGCGAGCGGCTTCTACAGTGAGACCGAAGCAGGAGCTCAGCCTTCGCCTGCGACCTGCAATCCCCAGATTCCCTGGGGACCTCGAAACTCCCAATCGGAGGTACTCCCCCCCCCCACAGCCGCCCACCCATTCCCTCCCCCCTTACCTCAGCACGCAGCCCCTCCCTGCGTGATGATGCAAAACCCTGGGGAGGGTGGGCGCTGGGAAGGGTGGGGAGAGCCTGAGAGCGAGCGAGGGTGGGAGGGAGTGGGCGGAGGAGGAGAGGGAGCCGAACGCGCATTTAAAGCGATAGCCATCCTCGCTCTCTCCCCAGTGCTGGGCTGTTGGAGAGCTCGAGCTGCAAGCCACAGAGCGCGAGCTCGAGCGCGGCGCGCTGGCCGGGGAACCCAAGAGCGCATTGCGCCCCAAGCTGGCAGGCGCCGCGGGAACCCCACCCTCGCCGGCTGCCCTTCCCCGGGCGCCCCTACCCTCCTCGCCCGCAGGAGACCCTGGGCTTCCCCGGAGGAGCTCACCCCAAGGGGCCAGGACTCCGGCGAGCCCGCCACCGTCCCCTCGAGTGCCGCCGCCACCACCGCAGCCGCGGGAGCAGCATGGTCCAGCTGGGGAAGCTGCTCCGCGCCCTGACTTTGCTGAAGTTTCCCTGCTGCGTGCTGGAGGTGCTTCTGTGCGCGCTGGCGGCGGCGGCTCGCGGCCAGGAGATGTACGCCCCGCACTCCATTCGGATCGAGGGGGACGTCACCCTCGGGGGGCTGTTCCCGGTGCACGCGAAGGGTCCCAGCGGAGTGCCCTGCGGCGACATCAAGAGGGAGAACGGGATCCACAGGCTGGAAGCGATGCTCTACGCCCTGGACCAGATCAACAGCGATCCCAACCCGCTGCCCAACGTGACGCTGGGAGCGCGGATCCTGGACACTTGTTCCAGGGACACTTATGCGCTCGAACAGTCGCTCACTTTCGTCCAGGCGCTCATCCAGAAGGACACCTCCGAAGTGCGCTGCACCAACGGCGAGCCTCCGGTTTTCGTCAAGCCCGAGAAAGTAGTTGGAGTGATTGGGGCTTCGGGGAGTTCGGTCTCCATCATGGTAGCCAACATCCTGAGGCTTTTCCAGGTAGGGGGGCGCTCCCTCCGGGGCAGAGCGCGCCGTAGCTCCCCGCGCTCTTTATCCTGAAGGCTGGCTTGGACTCCAGGGGTGCGGGGTCTGGTCGGCCTTCGCTCATTTCCACCCTGGAGATCCTGCCGAATCCCTCCCACCTCACCCGAGGAGGTACTTTCCCTGCTTGATTCATTTCCCTTCCATCTCTCCCCTGTCCGCGCTCCACTCCATCCGGCTTGACATTCTGGATTTATGGCCCCATTGACAAGAAACAGTCTCCGAAAAACAAGGCGATGATTTAAATGGGTTTGCATTCGAGTGAAATATGGTTCCAAAACAGGCTTGTACAAGTGCCGGGCTCCTGTGAGAGCCACTTAGGCGCAAGGAATATGAAAGATGAGAAGACGCCTAGAAACTAGGCATTTCTCAACTCCCCAGCTTCCCTGCCCCAAGCCGCCCGACAAGCTGCAGCTGTCTTGGAAATTTTCGAGAAGAGCTTAGGGAGGCAGTTCTTAAACCGAAGGCTAGGTCTTCACCTACATTTGGACGTGAATTGCCCATTTCGCTCGGGTTGGATTTCCCGACCTGTAACCTGTCTCTGCGAGGGCATGGGGCGGAAGGCGTGGGGACTGTCCTCAAGCGGGGAGAAGCCACCGGCAGACGTGCCCCCAGGTGATTTGCTCTGGGCAGTTGTTTGCACCGTCTAAACAGCCTTTGCGATCCGGCCACTGGCAGGAGCCGGGCGATCAGCTTTCTACTCCTGCCAGCTCAGAGCCCGGAGGTGAGCTCATGCTAACTGCGAAACACAGTCGCTTTTTCTGCACCCACCCTGTGCCCATCCTTTCCCACGACCTCCCTAACGCAGCCCCCAACCCCAGTCCTGGGTTTTGAGGACGATTCTCAGAGCCAGACAAGAAGGCGCCTGGAGGGAGGCAGTAGGGTGCGCTGAGCAAGGCCGGGCGGTCCTCTAGCTCCGGGTGCAGGCGGGCAACGGCGGAAGATGCGAGGACGGCGGATCGGGCCCGCTGAGCGGTGGGCGGTGCTGCAGTGCTCTCTCACCGCCTGCTCCCGCAGCCTCGGCCCCACGGCTCCTGTGCCGCCCTGGGGTATAGATGGATGGCTTCTGGATGAAGAAATTGAGTTTCAGGGTCTGCGTGACTATGGGTTCTCTTGTTTCTCTGTCTTTCTTCCTGTGTGTCTCTCTCCTTGTGTCTTTCTCCCTGCTTTTTTTTTTTGTCTGTTTTTATGTTCTCCCTTTCAATTTCTGCCTCTCTTTTCCTTCTCTACCCCTATCTCCAAGTTTTTTGTTCATCTCTGTCTTGAAGTGATCCTTTCCTAATGCACAGCTCTCTCCCTGCCTGGTAGGACCCAAGCTCAGTTAGTCCCTTCTCCAGATGTTCTGGCTGACCCTTATGCTCCCCGTAGCTAAAAAGTTGGCTCCCTCTCAAGTGCCTTTCCTGAAGCATGTTGGGTTTCTGGAGGGGACTCCTTGTGAGATTCAAGCTGTCACTACATCAGCACCCAGGGCTATGAAGTTTGTGTTTGTGCCAGAAGGAGGGGTGCCTGTCTAAAGCTGCAGCCTGGTATGGCCCCTCTGAGCCTCTGAGCATCCCTAGCACCTGTTGAGTATGCCACCTCTAGATGTTTGCAAGGCCAACAGTGCTTCTGGGCAGCCTTCACTTTGAGGTAATGCTTTCAGGAAGAGCCTGGGTTGTTGTAAGCAAAACCCAGAAGCACTTCCTTTACCTCTGAGCTTAAACTAGAGAACCTGAGGAGGCAGCGCTGCAGGGAGGATGAGGCCAGAGGTCACCTGAGAACCACAGGGGCAACTCACAGTATTTTTACTGGACCTCTGGGGGTTGAAGGCACATTTGCTGTTTGACATTTTAAAAATTATTTTGGTGCCTTCACTTGGAGCTTGGGAGCTTGCAGATGGGCCTGCCTGTCGAAAAAAGAGTGAAATCTTAAAGTCAAGAGAGAGCTTGCAGACTAGGCTGAAGGATTGTGTTTGCTGAAAGATTCCAGGGGGAGCTGATTCCTTCTCTGGTGTGTGGATCTGAGGCACTTGCAAGAAAAGAGAACGCTTGCCTTATGCTTAGTTCCCCCGTTCCCTGGGCTGGGAAGGAAAGGAACTGAATGCCAGCATTAGCAGTGTGCGTTGGGACCAAAACCATTCAGAGAAAACACTGTCATTTTCCTCTAATTTGCAAATTGCCGCTATTAATGTTGGATTGAACAGCTGAGGGAAAAGAGACCCCAGTTTTCACCTGCATTTATTGAGAAGAGGCTGGTAGTAGGAGGGATGCACCAACTTGTAGCTTGTGCTGCAAGCTGGATATAAGCTTGGTGTGAGCATCCTGGTTAACCACTGCCCATGTTCAAATATACAGAGATAGATTCCCACAATCTCTTCCAGTAGCCTTATTTTTGCGTGTGATCTTAGAAGCTCCTGGCATGTAAGTCCAGTCCCCAGTTTCCCAGCCTCTGTAAACCTGCAAAATGAATAGAGAGAATAGTGGAACACAGACCCATTGTTCAAAGACACAGTCACTTTAGGGAAAGAGGAAAAGAACGGGTAGGTGAATCTTCTCTGGGATTGCAGGGTTCAGCTCAATGAAGACTGTCCTGTATAAAAGAAACTCCTCTAAATGGTTGAATTCTTAGCTCTCCAGAGATTTGAGTTTTCTTTTCCCCAGTCCCTGTGGGTTGCTGTGGGGAATGTGCCAAACCTCTCATTTGAGATAAAAATTTATGGTGAGGTAAGCTTCTAGGCTGGGGGAAGGAAGACTTAGTGACTGAAATGGGGGATGCTAAGCACTGGGGGGCAGGAAGGAACAAGGAGCTAGTAATGGATGTAACAAATGCTGCAGCTGCCAGCAAAGCCTGGATTGAACTTCCTTCCTGAAAATGAGGACCCGGGCAAGAATGACCACTCAGATGTAAACAGTGTCTCTGACTGGGAATTCTCATCTGCCTGCCGGTGGGCCAGAGCTGAGCAAGTCCTTTCTCTCCTCTGTATGCACACTGAATTGGTTAGTAAGTGACATGTCAGAGGGCAGGAATCATATTCAGTGGATCTTTCAAATCCAGGAGTTTGAGGCTAATGAAATTAGTGTGTGGCCAGGGCTCTGCCAACTAGAATTAAGTCACTGCAGCCACCCTGCAATGCATTTTCAGCCTGAAGGGAGCATCAGGGAGGAATTTCGGGAGATTTGTTTCTGAGCCTGTACAAAATAATACTCTCCTAATGCTAAGAAAGATTAAATGTAAATTAATATTGACTACGAGTAACATATTTAAAAAATAATCGCCGAGTGGGGGATGGCTTAAAGTGGAGAGATTATATAATATGGTGTCCAAAGAATAAATCTCCTCTGACCACTGTTTCATCGGCTATAAGTAAGATATATTACAATGGAAAGTAATGGGAACGTTTTTATTCAAGGCTTCTCTGCTATTGACTTGAGAGCAAACACTCTATGTACTGACTCTGAATGAACAATATTTCATGTGCAGTGACATGGTCTAAGCTATAGACTTGGAATTGAATGGCATCTGTTTCAATTGTTTTGTTCTCTCAAGAGCAACTAGATAGAAAAAAGTGGTCAATTTGACCCTTGTGGGAGCGTGTTGCAAATCTAAACCTGTGTCCCTCATACCATAAATGAAATACATTTGTAAATTTGTAAGTGTTTTCCTTCTGTTCATTGATGCTTGAGTATAATCTCAAACTTTGGGAGCAACATTTTATACCTAAGTACTTGGTTTTCTTCCTTTCTTCTTTCTCTTTCTCCTCTCTCTCTCTCTCTCTCTCTCTCTCTGTTTCTATCTCTCGCTCTCTCTTTCTCCATCTTATGTAATTGGATAGAACTGGGCACCTAGGATGATGTGGTGTTACTATAGTGGGATTTTTTTTAAAAAAAAAAACAACTCTAACTTACCCTTTTAAAAATTTCATAAATACAGGTGTCAGTGCCATTTGGAATAGTCTCTATAACAATTTCTGTCTCCACATTTACTGTGTTTCAGCAAATTTACCTAACAGATGGTGAGTGGGCAATTTTTAAAGGGGCATTTTTTAAAAGAGCGGAGAGGGAAGGAATAGAGACAGGCACATACTATATTTGAAGTTACCTCCACGTGTATTTTATGTATGTATACCCATACAATTAAGAAGTCTTTGGATGTTTTATCTTCAAGAATAATTCAGATAATGGATTACTTGAATATCATAAACATTTAGGGTTTAACAGATTTGTTACATATAGACGTTGTATCATGGATTTAAAAGACCATAGCCAGCGGGCAGCGGCGGGCGGAGCGACCGAGGGGCGGCGCGGGCTGGGCGGCGGGTGCGGGGGGTCGGTGCTTCCTCGTGGTGGAGGGCTGGGGTTCGCCGGAGACGCCGGGTTGCTCCGCGTTGCCAGGTTACCGAGCGCGTGCCCCGCGCCCGCTCTTCCGCCCGGGCCGCCCTCGGCGCCGCCTGAGCCGCGGTGCGGGCTGCGCGGGGCGCCGGTTCCGCGGAAGCCTGGGTCGGGCGCTGCGTGCGGGACTCTCGTCGCTTGTGGACGGGGCGCGAGCGCGCGGGGGACGTAGGGCGCCGACCTGGGCCTACCCGGCGCTCCGGCTCCGCTCAGGGCGCCCGCTCAGGGGCCTCCGGCGCGAGGCCCCCTTTGTGGTCAAGATGGCGGCGCCCCGGCGGGCCGTGCCGAGGTGAGCTGGAGCCGGGCCCGGAGAGGGGCGAGTCTGCCACGCCCAGGACTTGGACCCCGGGCTGGTCTCCCGTCTCCCGGGGAGCGGCGGGTGAGTGGGCGCGGCCGCGCGTAGGTCCCTCTCGTGGGGTGGTCAGCTCTCCGTGCGTCCGCAGACTTCTGTCGTCTGATAGTCAGATTTGGGGTGGCCCAGGTTGGAGGCGAGGGTGCTTGACTGGGGAAACCTGAGGGGTTTAAGGACTCTATTGGGATCGTTTCAGACCCCAGCAAGAAGCTGAGCAAGTTTTCTCCTCTCTTCCCGGCTAAGTTTTCTCCCTTCTCTGAAGGCGCCAGCTTTTCTGAATCACCTTGTTACCCGGGGGGATACAGTTGGTGGTTCTGACCGTGGAACGTAGGACCCGGCGCGGGGAAGCCTGAGCTGGTTCTAGTTACTTTGTTTGCAAAGCACTTGCCTTGTCTTTGGAATCTTTGTGTATGTAACCGACGTTGGGAAGAGCCAGCGTTTTCTCCTCCAAAACACTGCGAGGGGTAACTTTATACGTAAGAAACAAGTGGGCGTTCACATCCATCTCTTTTCCAACCACTGAGTTTTGGTTGTGTTTCCTTTCTTTAAGTTTGTCTCGTTCTGAAGTGATAACAAAAACAAAACAAAACAAAAAAAAGACTATAGCCAATTACACAAAGTATACTCTAGTCTCAGTCCTGCCATTAGTTAGCTTAAGTCATTTAATTTTTCTAGGCCTCATTTTTCTCATGTGATGTTTTTTCTTTGAAAAAGTATAGTTTCTAGAAGTCTCTAATCTCTGTGTCATAGTTCAGCTTGGAGAAAATCTGTTCTTATTCAAACTCCATGACATTGTATTTCCAGCTCCAACTTTGGACTTTGAGTGAGTTGGGGGCAACTTTTTAAGGATATTTTCACACAGCTTTTTTAGTTAATATCAGTCTAGCTGACTTGTCATACTCAGACTTTCTCCCATATTCTTTTACCAGTGTGTTCCTTAGTCATATATATAAAGACTGTTGTGGGAAAAATGACCTCCTGGGTCAGCTTACTGCATGGTCATCGACACAGGGCAGGGAGTAAGATTCTGTGGATTTTACAGAAGCAGATACAGGTTTCATTATCCATGTCCTCTCCCCTTTCATCTTACAAAAACAGCAGGCTTTTCTTGGAGAACTGCCAGATAATGCCATCCTGCCTCCTCACGGCCCAGGGACTGAACTCCAGTAAAGCAGGTGATTGGCTCATGGGTAGGCATCTGACCTCGGCTAAGGCTATCAGACTCCTCCCCAGGACTTTTGTCTCAGAGAAAAATGGAAGAATTGTCTTTTCTCTCTGGAATTTCTAAGCTGGGGAGATATGACTCTGGGACTCCCAGTGACCATCCAGCACAAGAAGAGACTTTCTATAAAATAAAGTCTTGCAGAGGTAAGCAGGGCTGAGCGATGGAGAGAGAGCTGGAACCCTGCTGATACTCTGGAACTTCCAGATCCAACTGTATCTGAATATGGCTGCATCCCTGAATTTCTAGTACTTGTTTGTTGAGGTTGTTGTTGTTGTTTGGTTTTTGTTTTTAAATTTCCTTTGACTATTTTGAATTTGTTTTCAGTAATGTGCATTTGAAAGCATCATAGCTGAAAGAGCTAATTTCCTACATTAATGTCAGGTTTGCTGACTGGCATTCCTTAAGTGAAAAGTAATATCCTCTATTTTCTTTAAATAAAATCCTTCTAGCTCAGGTTTGAGATATTCAAAACTCTGCCTGCTACCCGCCTCTTTCCAACATTTACTGTATCACCTTGAAGCATTTGTGACCGCATCTTTCCCATCTAGACGCAGTTGAGAGAGAGAACAAATACTTCTGATATAAACTGCAACCTATACGCCTCCTACCTGGAAGCTTTAGAACATACTTGATTCTTGTCATTAAAGCAAATCTTTTGTTGTTGTCTCCAGGGCACAGAAGCATTTTCATGGCATAATGGAGTACAAAGTACATTAAGCCTAACTCTACTTCTCACCCTCTTTTACTTTAAATAGGCAGAAAAGAACAATCTCAAACACATTTTCCCAACAAATAAAATACATATACGATTATGTTTAGAAGACGTTTATGCAACATATAGTTAGACTGATTAATTAATGGACCTCTCGCCAATTGGCACAGTAAATATATATGTTCAATGTGCTTAATTAAAAAGAAGACAATAACATATTTTTACAGGTTAATTATCTGAGAAGAGTATTGTGCCAGCACACTTGATGCTACAGTATTTCATGCTTGACAGGTAACCTTCTTTCAATTATATTTACTGCTAAATGTTTCTTGGATCAAGCTATTAAATTATAAGGTCAAAAGTAAAATGATATGAAATTACAATGATAAAGGGACACATATCCCACTTTATGAGAATCGAAGTTCTAATTTCTTTTCAATACTACTAGTAGTGACCACAGTACTAATTTGAGCCCTTACTATGAGCCACTGTGCCCATATACATTTAGTTCTTACAGTAGTTCTGCAAAGGGCATATAATAATCCACACTGTAAAGCTGAAGAAAGTGATTCTCATAGCTGAAAGTCACATAGCTGGTGAGTGGCAAAGTCTAGATTCAAACTTAGAGTCGTCTGACAATGCCCAGGTTGTTGACCACTATGTACACTGCTCAATTGTTGCACCAGTAAAGAAGTGCTTGAAATAATTATAGATTTGCCTACCCTGAAACTGCAGTGATTTAAAGACATCAAAGTTGCCAGTTGCTTAACCACATCTACTTACTGTAAGAAATTACATTTTATTTCATTTCTAAAACAAGATTAATTCTGCAGGCCCATAGAAACTTGAGCACACAAATCCTACCTGCAAATGAAAGATGCTTGTTTTCCATTATTCAACAGATGGCCCTGTACAGAGGCAATAAATATATAGTAGAATTTTCATTCAAATAAATGAGAAGAGAGGTTTCTTCTTGTCCTGATTCAGTGCCCATCATTATGGATTATGATGGCTCTTCCCAAACTTTACTTCATTCACTCCACTCTTTCTACAAAACTCCAGTAATGGAATCCATCATTCAGATATATGTACAAAGTGAAAGGACTGTATTAATACAGTTGCTGAAAGTCAAGTTGATAGAGCACAGGAAATACATCCTAATAAATGCAGCATTAATGTGTGTGGGCCTTGGAGTGAGGGGTAGAAGAATTTTCAGTTTAATGGAATATTTTGCCTCTTGCTATGAAAGTGTGGCTTAATAGTCTTGTAATTGGTCATTTACAGAATCCTCCATCTCTGGGTTTCATGCTTTCTTTACTCTGCAGCTGTTGATTCCTTCTCTTGTTCTGGATGGAGGATAGCAACGAAGCCACTTCAAAGGGCTCAGCCTGCCTTTTTGTGTTATTGTTTAGATGAAGATATTTCCATTTATTAAAGCACACTATTTAAACATTTTTATCATGTTTCAAACTTGACTGTGTTCTGAAGGTATGAGCACAGGCAGACATAATGGGGGATGTTTTCAGGAGAGAACATACCCTTATCAAAGGAATTATCAGAATTTTCATGTATGGATTGAGAATCAAATTCTGGAGTTAGACCTGAATTTAAATTCATACTCACAACTTATTACCAGTCTCATCTTGATCAAATGGTTACCACACTTCTCATCAATTTCCTTATCTTTGAAAGCGGAATAAGAGAAGTATGCCTGGTGGAGTTACACATAAAGCTCATCTGATAGAATATTCATAAGGATTTTGCACAAACTATACATGGAAATATTTTAGCACCGAGTTTAGCATGCGATTCGTCTTCAATACATTTAAGAGCTATTATTTTATTATTATTATGCTATCATTAAATATCACTATTACCTAAATGTCATTATTGCTAAAATTGCTGTAAAACTACCGCAATAACCCATGATGAATTCCCTTCTTCTGTTTCCTTTGTTTAAATGGAGAATATATATATAAATCTAGACAGAGAACACTTTAGTGATCCTATTCAGTGGAGTGAGAATTTCCATGGCACTGATTAAAACAAATCCTGAATTGCATGGACTTAAGATAGCAGAGAAGGGCTTCCCTAGTGGCGCAGTGGTTGAGAGTCCACCTGCCGATGCAGGGGACATGGGTTCGTGACCCAGTCCGGGAAGATCCCATATGCCGCGGAGCGGCTGGGCCTGTGAGCCATGGCTGCTGAGTCTGCGCGTCCGGAGCCTGTGCTCCGCAACAGGAGAGGCCGCAGCAGTGAGAGACCCGCGTACCGCAAAGAAAAAAAAAAAAAAAAAAGATAGCAGAGAGGCTAAGAGATTTGAAGTTAGACATCCCCAAGTGTGAATTCTACTGTGACCCTCTTCTAGCACTAGAACCTTGAGGAAGTTGCTTAAACTTTCTGAGCTTTACTAATAGTTTCCTCATCTGTATCTTTTTCAGGACTGTTTATCAAGCATCTTCCTGTTCTCTATGCTTGGACGTATCAATGAATAAATTAGACAAGAGCCTTTGCCTGCGTGCTCCTTCTTGCATGCTTTCTCCCTCCTTACACTCTCGTGTGGAAACGGATGTTATAAATAAATTCTATGCTTTGTCACAGGTTGATGGGCGCTACGGGATAAGGAAAAGGATGTGAAGCTCACTGAAGAGGCTTGGGTTGGGAGTGCTGGAGGAGTGTACAGGTAGGTTCTGATTTTAAATAGGGTAGTCAGGGTGGATTTTATAAGTTGACATTTGAGCAAAGACTTGAAGTGAGGGAGTTGTCAGAATGTATGATGGGGAGACCACTCCCTGGGAGCAAGAATAACCAGGCAGAAATATGCCGGGCAGCTTGGAGGAATATCAAGGAGGCCACCCTGGCTGACTTAGTCAGTGGAGAGGAAGAGACAGCAGGAGGGCTGGAGATCAGATATGTGATGGGATGGATTGTGTAAGTCCTGGGAGGCCATCACATGCATTGTGTCTTTTACTCTAAATGTAGGCAGCCAGGGGCAGGATTTTAGCCGAGGTGTGGCATGAACTGTCTCTTGTTTGAAAAGCATAACTCTATCTGTGGTCTTGAGGATGTGGGGAGAGAGTGGAGTCAGGGAGAACCTTGGGAGGCGACTACAGGATCCTCGAGGTCTATGTTGGTGGCCTGCACCAGGCTGCTAGCGGCTGGTAATTCTCAGAAGTGGCACATTGGGAAGGTTGTGACAGCATTTCGTGGTAGATTGAAAGCAAGAATGGAAAGGAAGAGGAGGTCAAGGGTGAATTCGAGATTTAGGGCCTGGGGAACTGGAAAGGTGTGGTTACTGTCACCTAAGATGGAAAAAGTTTGGGGTAGAGCATGTTTGGGGCATTAAAGACCAGTTTTGGAGGTATAAGATTTGAGATGTTTTCGTGACGTCCAAGTAGAGATGCTGAGTACACAGTTGGATACACAAGTCTGCAGTTCTGAAGAAAGGTCTAAACTAGAGATACACTTTAATACAATGGAGATATTAAGAATAATTACATGGAAGCGCTGTTTTAAAGATAAAATGAAGTAATGCAGTTAGCACTCTGTCTTCTCAAAACATTTAATAACTGTTAGCTAAAATAATTACCTGAAATGAAAAAATACCTATAGTTTTGTTGTTTGCAGTAAAAGTGAATAAAATGTCACAATTATTTTAATAGTATTTGTGACACAGTAGTTTTAGTTAAGACACCATGACTACAAACATTTACAATAAACATTTCAGTCTCCTACTTTTCACTCTGATAGGGTACTTGGAACCATATTTTGTAAGGTTTAAGTTAGTTGTCATAGAGTACCTCTTTAATTAGAAGTAATTCTGAACTGTCTAGTTCCATGCAGTTTTATATACATATATGTATAATTATTATTTTATGATTTATCAAACTCAGTTGAAAATTTGCATCACTGATATACATTAGAATTTAAGCGTTTACCCAGGTATTCAAGGAAAAAAATGTACTTGTCTTGTAATTTCCATAGGGGTACTTACTTTCACATCTTCCCTTCACTTTGCAATTGAAAATATGGCAGGGGAAATATTATCTTACTGGTCTTTGAGTTCCCCTTAGCTATCTGCAAGTCCTTAAACAGCCTTTGTGGCTTAACCAAAATTCTCTTCCATCTTCATTCCGCTAACAGATATTGGTCTAAGCACGTACTTATACTAAAAAATGCATGACCACGTTGTCTCTACACATCTGTAATTTTATGTTAACACTATCATTATGTAAGCTATACTTTAATTGTAATTATAACAGATTTTATGTCAACACACATCCATTTCTAGTGTTCATCTGGTGTTCAGGGGGAGAGCAGCATGTCGTAAATTTTATCAAAATATAATATCTGAAGAATAGAACAGAGGGTAATTGTGTAATTCTGTATTCACTCTAATTAAGTTCAGTGGAGTTGGCATAATAGAATTAAGATGAAAAAAAAAAGACTTTGAGGTACCTTGGCTCCCTCTCCTAACACACCCTTTTCGTATCCGAGAGCAGAGACTCAGCACCTTTCTGTACAGAAATGGAGACAGGAAGAGGCCAGAGGATGAATGACAGGCACGAATGAGGTGGAACTTTGAAGAGCAACATGGAAATGAAATACTTCTTTTGTATTTGGTAGTTGGGGAAAATGTACCAGCGTGTATGCCTACTGGGACCATGTTTTCCAGAACAGTTAAGCCCAGTGTCAACTATGCTGTCCCACCTTCCTCGTAAGTAGGAACATACTGTTACTTGAATCTTTGCTTCCTGTTTCTTGATACCTGGTTGAGAAGATTATCACAGGAACTGCATCTTGTTAGCAAATACACTGTTTTGAAATGATTGACACTCACTGAAGTGTGGCAACTCCAAGCTTGCTCTCTCTTGATCTTGGACTATTTAAGTCTGGAGTGCAGGAGTGGGTTATGGGGAAAGACCATTGGAATTCTTATGTCTTCAGCATAATGGTTATAGCATAATGGTTAGGAGTGTAGGTGCTGGTTCAAATCTCTGCTTTCCACTTGCTAACCATATGAGCTTGGGCAATTTACCTGATTACCTGAACCTCAATACTCCTGCCTATAAAATGATGTTAATAATATTTCATCCCCATAGACTTGTTTTCAATGTTAAAATGAAGTCACTTACACCAAGCACTTAATACAATGCCTAGAGCATAGTAAAGTCTATTATTATTACTATTACTACTACTACTACTATTATTATTATTACTATCACGATGCCAGGTGCTATTTTTCCTATGCCTTATTCCATTATCTTGTGCCCTGTCGCCCCATTTCTGTCTTGTTTCTGTACAAGGGTAGGTTTGTCACAGAGCATTTTCTTTCCCTAGTGTCTGACTCTTAGTCATCAAGGTGACTGGTCCACGACCCGGCATTCATTGCTACTCGTTGAAGCAACCCATTTTGAGAAGGGGAGTTGGATATTGATGCCAAGTTGGGTCAAGGAGAGAGAATTTTCTCTCTTCTGCACTCAGCTAAGTGAAATATTCAGGCCTCGGAGAATCAGGCAAAGGGCAACATGCTTAATTTCATACCTTAGTGATTAAGAACAAGTCAGACAGGCTGGATTTGAACTCATTTCCGTCATGTACTGACAACGGGATCTTAGGTGCTTTTGTAACCCATCCTGTTACATACAGGAATTCCATAATTCCTGTTATGGAATGGGGCTTGGTGATAGAAGCCTGGTTTGTCCTCCACTGATAAAACTAAGACATACTCATATGAGTTTATAGGCATCTTGAAGCCATGGGATAGTAACACACATGAATCTTACCATTTTTGCCTGGGATTAATGATATAAAGGCTTTGGATTTGGGTATGGAAAATGGGTACAATTATGGGTGTGTTGGTTCTACATATATATGGACATCACGTGTCATCAGCCTGCAGCTACCTGCCATTCCTCACTACTCCTTCTTTTCACAAACCAAACAAGTACCTTCTTATCTCTCCTGTGGATGAGCTCTTGACAGTGGCACTAGGGCCTCCCTCAATAAGTACATCATTGGCTAAACCAGTGGTTTCTCAGATATGCTCATTGAACAACCCTTAAGGTGGATTGACATTCCACTGCCTAGAATAGAATATGGTGTTCTTTAGGAATCGGGGGGAAAAAATAGGCCACCAGATGTACTTTCTTTAATTTAAATTGTATATCTATCTATCTATCTGTCTATCTATCTATATATATATGAACAATTGTTATATATGTGTATGTATACTTGTTCATATATATGAATGATTTAAAATTGAAGATATATATATATATATACACACACATATATATATATGTATATTTAAATTTTGGCTTCTGTTAGCAAGTAGTAAATTAAATTATTAGCAGATCCATACTGCAGGGAAATAACCAATCAGATTTCGTTCAGTTGCTCGCTTTTTTGTAGATTTATGGTTGTGATTTTATATCTGCAGGTATGTTTGCTGAAGAAAATATTTCTACCACTTTACACAAAATTAAATTCATTTAATACCAATGTGGCATGTCTCAAATGTCTTAATACAGTTTTAATCTTTAATCGCATCAGAAGTATGAAATTAGAAACATACCCCAAAATCATTTGAAGATATAATTACTTTCATTTCCCTTATACTTTTGAGACTTTTGAAAAATAAGTATTTAGTTGTACTTATCTGTTTCTGTCTCTCTAAGGATAGCAAACACTGAAACACAATTCTTTTTAAAAGTCAATATTAAAAATATATTGTCCAAGATGATCAAAACTAAGGAAGTGGCAAAGAAATTCAAAAATTTAAACTTTCAAAGGGTGCTTTTTTTGTGAATGTGTAGTACTTGTTCTTCTGAAGGAATTAATCTTTTTAAAAATTTAATTAACTTATTTTTTATTGAAGTATACTTGGTTTACAGCGTTGTGTTAATTACTGCTGTACAGCAAAGTGACTCTGTTATACATATGTATATACATTCTTTTTCATATTCTTTTCCATTATGGTTTATCACAGGATATTGAATATAGTTCCCTGTGCTATATAGTAGGACCTTGTTGTTTAGCCAATCTATATATACCAGTTTGCATCTGCTAATCCCAAACTCCCAGTTCATCCCTCTCCCACCTGCTTCCCCCTTGGCAGCCACCAGTCTATTCTCTATGTCTCTGATTCTGTTTCATAGATAGGTTCATTTGTGTCATATTTTAGATTCCACATATAAGTGGTATCATGGTATTTGTCTTTCTCTTTCTGACTTACTTTGCTTAGTATGATAATCTCTAGTTGCATCCATGTTGCTGCTGCAAATGGCATTTCATTCTTTTTTTTATGGCTGAGTAGTATTTCATTGTATATACGTACCACATCGTCTTTATCCATTCATCTGTTGATGGACATTTAGGTTGTTTCCATGTCTTGGCTATTGTGAATATTGCTGCTGTGAAGATCAGGGTGAATGTGTCTTTTTGAATTATAGTTTGGTCTGGATATACGCCCAGGAGTGGGATTGCTGGATCATATGGTAGGTCTATTTTTAGTTTTCTGAGGAACCTCCATACTGTTTTCCACAGTGGCTGCACCAACTTACATTCCCACCAACAGTGTTGTAGGCGGGTTCCCTTTTCTCCACACCCTCTCCAGCATATGTTATTTGTAGACTTTTTAATGATGGCCATTCTGACTGGTGTGAGGTGGTACCTCATGGTAGTTTTGATTTGCATTTCTTTAATAATTGGCAGTGTTGAGCATCTTTTCATGTGCCTATTGGCCATCTGTATTTCTTCTTTGGAGAAATGTCTCTTTAAGTCTTCTGCCTATTTTTTTGATTGGGTTGTTTGCTTTTATTGTCATCAAGTTGTATGAGCTGTTTGTATATTTTGGAAATTAAGCCCTTGCTGGTTGCATCATTTGCAAATATTTTCTCCCATTCTGTAGGTTGTCTTTTCATTTTGTTTATGGTTTCCTTTACTGTGCAAAAGCTTGTAAGTTTGATTCGGTCCCCTTTGTTAATTTTCATTTTTATTTCTATTGTCTTGGGAGACTGACCTAAGAAAACATTGGTATGATTTATGTCAGAGAATATTTTGCCTGTGTTCTCTTCTAGAAGTTTTATGGTGTCATGTCTTATGTTTAAGTCTTTAAGACATTTTGAGTTTATTTTCGTGTATGGTGAAAGGATGTGTTCTAACTTCACTGGTTTATATAAGGCTGTCCAACTTTACCAACACCACTTGCGGAAGAGACTGTCTCTTTCCTATTATATATTCTTGCCTCCTTTGTCAAAGATTAATTGTCAAAGGTTAACTGAGGTGTGTGGGTTTATTTCTGGGCTCTGTATTCTGTTCCATTGATCCATATGTCTGTTTTTGTGCCAATACCATGCTGTTTTGATTACTGTGACTTTGGAGTACTGTCTGAGTCTGGGGTGGCTATGCCTCCAACGTTGTTCTTTTTCTTCAGGATTGCTTTGGCAATTCTGGGTCTTTTATGGTTCTGTATGAATTTTAGGATTATTTGTTCTAATTGCGTGAAAAATGTCATGGGTAATTTGATAGGGATCGCATTAAATCTGTAGATTGCTTTGGGTAGTATGAGCATTTTAACAATACTAATTCCTCCAACCCAAGAACATGAGATGTCTTTCCATTTCTTTGAATCATCTTCACTTTCCTTTATTAATGTCTTACAGTTCTCAGCGTATAAGTCTTTTGCCTTCTTGGTGAGGTTTATTCCTAAGTATTTTATTTTGAGGGTTATGATTTTAAAAGGCATTGTTTTTTTACATTCCCTTTCCGATATTTCATTGTTGGTATAAAGAAATGCAACCAATTTCTGTATGTTAATCTTGTATTCTGCTGCCTTGCTGAATTCGTTTATCAGTTGTAGTAGTTTTCATGTAGAGTCTTTAGGGTTTTCTATATATAGTATCATATCATCTGCATCTAATGACAATTTTACCTCTTCCTGAAGGAATTAATCTTGAAGTTCTACTAGGACTTTTGGGATACCTGTTTTAATGAGCCACTACTTCCTGCCTGAGATTGCACTATGCACCAGAGATTCTAGAATTAGCATAATAAAACTAATAATGCAAACAACAGCAACAAATCTTCACAAACCTTTCTTGCAAGGAAGTAAAGTCCACTGGAAAAACAGACAAGTGAAACACACATTCAAAATGGCAGTGATTCTCAAACATTTATGTGCTGAAAAATCATGACAAGCATGATAACCAGGGCAATTACTAGAGCCCTTCTCCAGCTGGTCAGGTGTAAGGTCCTGTAACTCTATTTTTGGTGAATGCCTCCAGGAGAGTCTGAGACAGGTGTTCTCAGTTGTCGTCAACCTTTAGTGTGCATCAGATTTGCCTGAGAATATTGTTAAAACACAGATTGCTGGGCTCCAGTGCCAGAGTTCTAACCAGTTCCCAGGTGTGGCTGATATTGCTGGCCCAGGGACCACATTTTGAGAACCACCTTTCAAAACTCTGCAGTATGCGGTTGTGTGTGTTGTGAATGAGATGGGCCCAGAGAACCAAAGGAGGGCAAAGGGACTCTGCCCTAAATTAGTCAAAGGTAACAATAGCAGCTAGAATTGATTGACCCAAGAAAAAATTATAAGAACTTTACCTGCATTTGCTCATTTAATCCTTTCAGTAAGGTACATAGGTGCTACTTAGTGTTCCTCTTTTACAGGGGTGTCCAGAGAAGGTAACTACTTTGCCCACGTCCTAAACTGGTAAGTAACAGATTAAGAATTCAAGTCTAGGAAGTCTGATTCCAGAGCCCACACCTCTACCCTTTCTGCATGTAGAGAGGAGTAAAGGGTTGTCAGTGAAGCCTTCCTGGGGGCCCTGGCCTCTGAGTGTAGATAGAAGGATGAGTAGACATAAAGATCATTATTTGTGTGTGGTGGGGTAGGGGAGGAAGTATCAGGGCTTCCAGAAGAGCCCGCCCTCCCCATACATCTGCTATAAGCAAGTCTGATGATCAGGAGTCCGGAACATGAGTATGACTATGGGATACTGAGAAGGGTTCTAGAACCCTGAGGTTAGAGTTCTGGATCAGTTAGTAGGTAACAGAAAGTGAATGAGTGATTTACCTTACTTTCCACGGGTAGCAGGAAGTTTGGAGATAGTCCCTCTAGCGTTAGTCCAGCTGCTGAAGGGCATCACCAGGGGACTGGGTTGCTTCACTCTTCCAGCTTCCACATCTCTAGCATGTCCACATAGCTTCAAAGTGACCCCAAAATCTCCAATAGTGTTCCAACAATTTGGGCAGGAAGAAAGAAGAGGAAAAAAAAAAAGAAGTAAGAAAAAAAAGGCAGTGTCTAACTCAGAGAGCAAATTTTTTACCACAGATGGTCAGCAGACTTGCACTTAGATCTCATCAGCTCGGATTTTAAACTGGCCACCTTAGCCTTAAGGATAATGGGGTCTCCTAAACCAGGGCTCTGATAGTAAGGAATAAGGAGAGAGTGGTACTGATTAGCAGTGCCTGCTGTCCCAAACAAATATTATCCCCAAACTATTTTTTTTATCCTATATTTTACTTTAAAGAATGGAGGGGAAACATTATGTATCTGTAAATAGCCTTTTAGAAAGGGTACAATTATATAGTTATACAACCCCCTAGAGGGCTCCTTTCTTCTAAAATCTCTTTAAAAACTGTTCAAGGTTAAGGACATTTTTATCTTAATTTAGTAACTTGCAGTCGATTATCTTGGAATGACATCCTCTCTCTGCAGATGTTCTGTCAGGCTTTAGAAAATTCTAGAAGTTGACAGAGAAGTGTTATGGTACATGTATTTGCAATATGCACGTCTTTGAAATGAAATCCATTTAGGGACCAAAAGGCATTTCATGTCTTTGCTATACATTTTCACATATTTGCCTTTCCAGAATTCCTTTGAGCAAATCTGTTAGATGTAACCCATCCGTTTCTCCCATCTGAATTCTTTATTACTAAACATTCTTCAGTAAGCTCTCACTCCCCTCTGTCAAAGGCGTTTCTCTGGATCCTCACCCTTCTCATCTCATATGTGAATGCGTATCTTAAACTGAAGCAACAGTCTGCTATGACTTCTCCATAACTTGAAGAACCCGTCTTTGTGGGAAAAGAAGTAGACTTACTAACTTAAAAGGTAAAATGCGCGCAATGTTTCTGAGAATTAAAAACTAAGATAAAAACATAAGCAATGGAAAAAACTTACAGTGGATCCTTTTCAAAGACTAGTTTACAGAGAAGGCAACTGAGGTTTAAAGAAAAAATGCGTTAGTTAAACACTAAATAATAAACCTTAAACCTCAGTGGAGCAACACATGGACAGTTCATTTCTCACTCACTCAGGAGTGTAGTATGGACTTTGGTGGTCTGAGGGTCAGTTTTCTGCTCAGTTATTCAGGGACCCACCACCTTCATCAAGTGGCTCTACGTTTGTCCTAAAAAGGAAAGGAGAGAGGAAGCTGCAAGCTACAATTATCAGCTCGTTATCCTTCAGACATAAACTCTTCAGGTCACCTCTGGTCACATTCTTTGGGATAGAACCATACCCAGATGCAAGCGGAAATGGAGAATGTTGTTCCTATCTTGGTCCTAGTGATGCCTCTACAGGCTGGAGGAGCTAATTAAAGTGTAGTCAACAGCTCGTTGTTTCTGCCACAATGAGTGATTAGCCTAAGACTGTGGATTAATTATGTGTGTGTGTCACATATACATATAATACACACAAACATATATATGTGTGTCTATATATACATTTTTTAGCATGAGTTGACACATGGGGCTTCTGCCGTATCAAAAGAGTACAAACTGCCTCTTGTTGCTTTTTCTTAATTGAAATTGACTACTACTATCTATTTCCCTTCATTTTGCTACCTCCCCCCCCGCCTTTCAGTATTATATGAAAATTCTGAAAGAAATAATTTCAAAGTTTCCAGTGCTTTTAAAGGTAATAGAATACTCAGACCTTAACAATTTTCCTGTGTGAAACTCTTGCCAGACTAAAATAGTTAACTTATGAAAAGTAAATTTAGATTGATACAAAAGAGAAAATAAGCTGATTTTTTTGTTTTTTTTTTTTTACAGAAATACCCTGAGCCAAGGTGGAAAATAAATGGAAAACTGGAGGAATTTAGATCCTTTTGTTGTAAATATAAATATTTTTAATTGTAAAAATAATACAGGTTCATTGCAGAAACTCCAAAATTGAAAGGATTTAAAGAAAAAAGGAAAACTCAAAATCCCATTTCTGATAAGTCATTTCTGTAACATTTTTGAGGGTGTCTTTTGAAACTTTTTTGTGATGAGGTGCATATAAATACAGTGCAAGTATAAAATACCTTTAATTATTATATCAAACTACAAAACAGTTCTATAACATTTTTATTTAGTAATATAAGTATGATTACTCATCACCTAATAAAAATCTGCAGCATCATTTTTAATGGTTGAACAGCATTCTATTATTTATTTAACCAGTCCCTACTGTTCAACATTTAGATTATTCCTGTTTTGCTTTGCTAAACAATGAGACAAGCATCCTTGTTCATATGTCTTTGAGCATTTGTTTATTTCCTTAGAATGGACTTCTAGAACTTGAATGGCTGGTTGTCAGTTCTGGTACACACTGACATATTGTCTTCCAGAAAGGTTACCGTGCTTTTTATTTCTACCAAGAATTTAACATCCAGTGTGGTTTCTTACACACACTCATCAGTACCAGCATTATCAATATCAATACCAGTATTACTAAGTTTTTTAGAACTTTGTCATTCTAGTCAGTAAAATATGACACCTGAATTATTTTATTTGTATTTCTTTGATTAATAATAGCAAGGTTGAACATATTTTCATATCTTTATTGGCTGTTAATACTTTTTAGTTTGTGACTTTATGACATCCATTTTTCATCGATGTATAACAACCTTTTATATCTCAATGTGTTTATTTTGTTTGTTGTCAATGCAATTTTTTTCCTTCATTTATTAATTTTTATTTTGTGTGTGTTGAACTTCTTTAATACTGTCAAGTCTATTCAAAAACCCTTTAATGAACACAACAAATGTGGAAAATCAGTCATTCTCCTGCATTTTGTAATCAATTTATTTCCTTTTGGGCAGTATGGAAATGTAAGTTTTTATTTCATCTTATGGTTGGAAAGAATCTATTCCCTCGGAAAGGGATCATAGTCTCCATGATGCAGTAATGGGAGATTTTATAGGGTAGGCAGGGTCTACAGAAGAAAAAACCCTAAATCACACTCCATTGGTGGTTGCCTTATTTATTAAAATGGCATTTGAGGTTGTGTGACTGCCATCAGGTAAGCAAAATTAATTTTTAGCATGAAGTACTCCTGTCAGCAAGAACAGCCTAGGATAGGCTAGCAGTAAGAAGTGAGGGGTTATGGGATTGGGGCATAGCCTCTGTTTCCTCCAATGCAGCTGGAAATTTAAATTCTGGGGCTCCTGCTTGATCCAGTCAGCCCAGCTAGTATGTGTTGCCAGGTAGGGTGAATAGACTCAGAAGTACAAGAGCTCATCCTTGGTCCCCTCTGGAAATGAGCAGAGAATACTGTGTCAAGCAGAGGTGATCAGTCCATGGTCTGGAGACTTGGATCTCCTCACATAGTCCTTAAAGTCAGGGTGAGACAAAATGCCAATACAAATTATATTGATGACAGTATCAATGAGGTGACATTCAATCCTTTGACCCAACGTGTGTCTGCAGTGTGCCTGCCATCCATTAGTAAATGGGCAAAGCCATTTGACAGATCTATCTGATACAATGAATGAATCTGACAGTCACATTTTGAAAAACTGAAACTGTATCCATTTGTCAAGAACAGTGGCTACTTGTTCTGCTTTATTCCCCCTGGTAGAACTAGGTAACATTGCAGGCAGTAAGATGTTCCGGCATTTCACCCTGGAGTAGCCCCAAAACTGAAGAAGCTGTCTTATCAGTAGTTAGCTCCTTGTCACCAAGAATATTAAAGTAGATTTGTATGATTAGCAAATTAAAGAGACTGTAGTGCCTACCACTACTGTATTCACTAAGGCACCCAAGTTATTCTGAAGAAATCCTAATAATACATTAGGACCGTTTTGAATATTTTTATTTGATTAGCCGTACTCTTCTAGTTATAACATCCATCACCATTTTGACCACTGAAACTTGGCCTTCTTTTCTTACAGCCTAGCCCTGTGGTCTTGGGCTAATCAGTAACCTGCTTAGATACAATTTTCTTCTCTATGAAATAGAAACAATATTATATGCTTTGAAGGACTGCAGGAAGATGAGCTGTAATGTTTATCAAGTGCCTAGTAAGTAGCCTGGCCCATAATAAATACTTGGCTAATTGTAGATGTTAGTTTCATTTTTAGTTTTATTTCCAAACATTGCTCTTTACTTTTGGAACTCTAAAATTTGTTTTGAGAGTGGAGGACTTGTTGTTTGGATTCCTCCAACACTCTCTGTATATTCTGTACTTCTATCCCTACATCATTTATATTAATGGAATAAATGATCTTTGGTCTGGTGATTCCAAGGTGACGAGGAGCTAAGTGGAGGTTCAGTATACACCTGGAAGTATGGATTTTCATGCCCAGTGCAAATGTGGGAAGGGCATTATTCCCACATTATAAAGGGGGTAAAGACCTCCAACTTGAGGAGACTCTGGGTTGAGAGATGTACAGGTACTGTGTTTATCCTACAGGGTACCACAGGGGCTTTTATGTTCTGTATGAAGAATTTGCACCTTATACCCTTGTAGTTAGAAGTAAAGCATACCACATAACTAATATCTAGTAAGCATTAGAGTTAGAATAAATACCATTTATTTAACGTTTCCTTTGTGTTAAGCATTTTACAGTTACAACATATGGATGGATACTATATTGTAATGGTTAAGAGTGTAGTTTTTTGAGCTGGATAATCCTGGATTGGAGTCTCATCTTTATTACCTCTTTTTTTTTCTGTTTTATTGAGGTATAATTGACAAAATTGTAAGATAGTCAAAGAGTATATCATGATGATTTGACATACATATGCGTTGTAAAAGGATCCTTCCCATCACGTTAATTAATACATCTAACAGCTCATGACACCTTTTTCCTTTTTTTCTTTTTGTGGTGAGAACACTTAAGTTCTATTCTCTCAGAAAATGTTTGTTATACAATAGAGTATTATTGACTGTAGTAACTATGTTATACAGTAGATCCTCAGACCTTATTCATCCTGCAGCTGAAAGTTTGTACCCTTTTACCAGTCTTCCCCTCTTTTCCCCACCCACACCCCAGCCCCTGGCAACCAGTTTTCTACTCTGTTTCTATGAGTGTGGCTTTTTTTCTTTTTAGATTCCATATATAAATGATATCATTCGTATTTATCCTGTCTGGCTTATTTCATCAGCATAATGCACTCCTGTTTCATCTATATTGTCACAAATGAAAGGATCTCCTTCATTTTTTAAGGCTGAATAATATTCCATTACCTCTTAAATGAGTGACTTTTGGTACATTGTTTACACTTTCTAAGCCTCAGGGTTTCTTTTCTTCTGTAAAAAAAAAAAAATATATATATATGTATATACTAACAGGTTATTTTCTGATATGTGGAATGTTTGTTGAATCAAGAGATAATTAGTTGAGATCATAAATGTGACACTTAGCACTGTATTAACATTTATTAATACTCTCCCTGTTAATTTCTACAATAAATTGTATAATAAGTAACAATAATAATAGTACTACTAGTAGTTTTAGAAAATGCATAGGATGTGCCTGGCATCATATACTGTACTACCCTCCTTCATGTGTACCACAAGTTACATGTGGATATCATCTTCCACGTTGTTTCCTTTAAAGAAAATTGAAGCTCAGCAAGATTGAGTAGCTTGCTCCAGATGTGAACTCAGGTCTGAATCACTCCATATATAGGTTCTTAATGACTCCATGTCTTTAATTCCACATCTGCATTTGTTTGTTGTTGTTGTTTTTAACTTTCCAAGCATCTGATCTGAAATTCCTTTCTCTTTGGGGAATTTTCCACTTTGTGGGTCTTGGTGAGAAACAGAGCCTTCCTCTCGTTATACAAGCTGAACATGTCAGATACACTGTTTACTCACATGCTCAGTCTCCCTTACAGATGGAAAACAGTCGGGCGACCTTGGGTTGGCCAACTGCACCCCTCTCTTGGATTTTGAATGACAAATAAATGATGTAAAGAAGCAAGGCCAGCAGTGCTGGGTCAACCTCCTGTTTCCTGTTCCTGCTTGGTAGCAAGGCCAGCTAGGACTTATAACATCACTTTGGCCTGATCCTATAATTGCAATAGCATAGCCTTGGCTTTCGGCTGTTTAGTCTGCTTCTAGTTACTGAGACCTAACCATAAACTTCCAAAAGTTTCCTTTTCTGCTCAAATTAGCCGTATCTGGTTCCTGATGATTACAAATAAGACCTTTCCTGATATACAATGGTGACCTACTTATCCAGGCAGATGTAACATCGTCCTGGCAGGGACAGAGGGCAGGCAAGTTCCTTGAACAGCTGAACAAGAAGAAAAAGACCTAAGAAGGAAGAACTGAAGCCAGTTCTGCTTGTGTTATAATTCTACCCGCAGCTGCCTCTGTTTTACAGACCACATGCTAAGGACCGTGTCCCTTCCCCTGTAACAGACGAGCAAAGTAGACCCAGGCCTTCCAACCCAGAGACCAGCTGAGCTGTACCGTGGACAATGTAGGATGTGAAAGACTTCACTCAATGTCTTTGTCACTTGACACATTGTTCCTCTCTTTGGGAAGTAGCTTCTTTGTGTGACAAGAATATGCTAAACCAACACTTAAGTGGACACAGGTGAAAGATGCCAAAATTAGCTACAGAAAAAAAGGCCTAAAGACTTGTATTTTCTGTTATTTGAAGGCGTTAAGACCCCACATAGAATATGAGTCCTTTAAAGGAAAGTTGTGAATGGCCCAGGGAATGTTGAATTTCCATGTGGCAATATGTTCTTGATCGGTCATGATGATGATGATGGTAGCATCAGTAGCATTTATCAGTGTTTCCTGGGTGAGAGGCACTTTATCCTAATGACCTTTTATCCCCATGACGACCCTGTGAAGTAGGAAATACTGTTCAGCATCTTCAGGGTTTTTCTTTTCTTTTCTTTTTTTTATCAGGAATTTACCCTAGATCACAGTTGGGTGGTAGGACGACCAGAACTGGACACTAGCCTTTCCTGAATTCCCAGAGTGTGATCTTAGCAGTTGTGTTGCCTGATGCAGAGCCATGTAAATGTTGCCAAAGCAATGAAACGTGTACCTATTTCTAACAGATTCTAACTCAGAAGCTCTGGGGTTAAGTGCAGAGCAGTTGAGTGTGATTGTCTTTACAGACAGTAGATAACTTAAGAGAAGTTGTTTAAAAGTATATTTGCATATTGCACTACACTGTCATATCTGTGATTGGTTAGCTATTGAGTAACTAACACAAATCCCAATCCCATCTCTAATCTCATTCATCTCTTGTATGATATTTGACCTAATTGAGGCAGTTTTTTTTTGTTCTTTCCCACAAACACGCATCGAATATCCAAAACATGCTTACCATTTGTGAGCATATTCTCTTAGTTATTTAGGAGTTGAGTAAGAGTGAGAGAGAAGGGCTTCCCTGGTGGCGCAGTGGTTGAGTGTTCTGCCTGCTGATGCAGGGGACGCGGGTTCGTGCCCCGGTCTGGGAAGATCCCACATGCCGCGGAGCGGCTGGGCCCGTGAGCCATGGCCGCTGAGCTTGCGCGTCCGGAGCCTGTGCTCCGCAATGGGAGAGTCCACAACAGTGAGAGGCCCGCGTACCGCAAAAAAAAAAAAAAAAAAAAAAAAAAAAAAAAAAAGAGTGAGAGAGAAAAAGACACATAAATATGAAATACGGTCATCATTTTTTAAATATCCTTTATGTTGTTAATCCCTCTTAGCAATTACTGCCATTCACTCATTTGTATTATTTGGGGTATAGCAGTTTATTCACACAGCATTTTTACATATGGCTTATCATTTGTATTCTATTTTAATAACACTAATAATTATAGACTATTGACAGACTCATCAGACCCTACATATTCATTTCAAAATCATGAAAATAAGGTGGAAAATGAGGTGTAAAATCTATGTGTATGTTTTCATTGGTGGAATGAGGAGCTACCTGAATATCACTCCTTTAGCTTTTCCTTCAAATGGTGCAGTTTTTCGTGCATGCATAGGAGTCACTTCCATTAGGTAAACAGTAGTCTTGAGGGCAAACCTCAGAAGTAGAAACAGAACTTTTCAGTTACGGTAAAATCAAACATATTTTTCTTCAGTAGTGAAAAAAAAAATTCGTCATGAGAAGTTCAACCACCGTGAGTTCCACTTTCCACTTATAGATGCAACTTCTTCCAGAATTCTGAGAAATGTCGGTAATAGAGAGGGGTGTTGCATACACCTGTTTCATTTCCCTCTGACTTTTCCTTCTCCTTTCTCTATTGACATTAAAATCTATAGTGAAAGCACATAGTAAGCAGTCTAGGACAATTGATATGACATTTGATCTAAATCTCCAAAGTCTATTTTAGATGGGGATGCTGTGAGAGTCACAGGAGGGGAAAAAATCTAGAATTATTCTTATGTGATCAAATGTACTAAAATAACAAAAGCAAATCTTATTTCTAGCTAATAAAATAGCATTTCTTATATGATGTCATATTATGGCAGAAAAGAAATATATGCGTCTATTTTCTTCTATATTAAAACTGCTAAGGAGTGGGGACCGATGAACTAAATCAATTGTTTTGGGTTCAAGTTGTAGTTTTTAGTAGCCATCCTTCTTAGCAAGTTTTCAAAAGCAAATGTAGTTCGTTTACTATCACCACTAAATGTGCAATTGTGTAGATTTGTGGAAAAAAGTATTATCAAATATATATACTTTAAAATGACTTGTGTAAATTTATCTATTCATATTATTCTCCCCAAGTAAATCAAAATCTACTATATACTGTGTTTTTCTTCTATAGCTTAAAAGGGGAATGTATGTTGAAACTTATTCAAATATTTATTAGGTGTCTACTAAGTGCTAGGCACTCTACTAGGCAGTAGAGATGTTGTATTAGAGGTGGAAAATGTCCTTGACCTCCAGAACTGATACTCTTGTAAGAGAAATACTGGGTCAAACTAAGTCAACAGTTTCTTTGCTACAGAGCTTTTTACGAGTCTTGTGAATTATGAGTCTCTGATAAGGAGATGTAGTGGACAACAGATCCCAAATTTATTTGAAATCTTTTCCTTCATGGACTGTCTCATAGGATTTATGATCCACTGAACACACCTTGAGAGACACTAGTATTCTGTAGTGGTTAGTTAATTGTTTTCTATTAAACAACTATATACTGAATCCATGATATTATTATCTGGATTTTTTGGAGGATACAATGATGTACATGGCCACTGTGATGATAAGGGGGTCCAGTTTAGTTAAGAAGAGAAACCACAGGAGTTATAACTTAATGTAACAAAGAAACACACACACATATACATATATTTATATGTAAATTACTATTTATATAGTATACAATGTCTTCTGAAGAAGATAGAGTTGTTTGTAACTTGGGATCTCGCAGGAGGTTTCACAGAGAAGGTAGACCCTGAGCTGGGCAGAATTTCAGTAAGTTAATTTGGTTCTGACCGTACGATAAAATCAGGTATTTGCACTGGTCAATCTGACCTTGATGGAACAGCATTCCATTTGCAGGGAACAGTGTGATCAAACATGCAGTGGTGGAGATGGCCAGATTGTAATATTCCAGTACCTGGAAAGTGTTGGAACATCTGCTTTCTCCACGGTCTAGAAAAGTGAATCTCAAGTGAAATGCACGTATAATGGAGGCCAGTGCTCTTTGCTTTGTACACTGCTTTGATTCTACAACATGCAACAATGTAGTGATCTGTTTCAGATTGTCATTATTCGAGAGGGTTCTTAGTAACAGGAGTGGAAAAGGAAGACCTCTCTTCCTGTGTTTCTGCCCTATGCTCTTAAGCCAGAAAAGGTACCAACACCACTGACCTGACCTTGTCTCAGGTATCTATCAGGATCTACTAGAATCATTCTAGTAAAAGGTAACTAGATGTCCAAAGGACTTAAAAGATACACTATAACCTTTGTATACTTTATATACCTGGTGAAACAAAAATGTCACCTGAGTGGTCCCCTTCCCGAGAAATACCAGTATGTTTTTCCAGTGCATGGCAGAACTTTGCAGGTAAAACTGGGATAAAGGTGAAGAACAGTCTTAAAATTCTAGTCCTTGAACAGCACCTAACACACAACAGGTTTTCAATAATCTTAGCAACAGTATTCACAAATAATGACCATCAGCGTAACTGCTCTTTTGTGCCAAAATACATTACCATATTACTTTTTTTCCTTCAGCTTTACAACTTGGGTTCTATTATTGTTTCCATTTTACAGATTAGGAAAGTGAGGCTCAGAGATGCTAAGTCACTTGGGCAAGGTCACAGAGCTTGTAGGAGATAAACCTGCACCCTTGCTGTTGGATCCTACAAACCAGACCATAATTTAAGTCCTTCAAAATATACCTCAGAACATTTGAGTAAATTAATGAATAAATCCTCCTAGTCAGACTGACCAGATCATTATATTAGGTTCAGCTATAAGTGGAGGAAAGTCATAATCATAGTTGGACAGTTAATACAGTAATTTACTTGCTTTGAATTTTCTAAATGATGTTTAGCTGGTAGTTTCATGATGATAACCATCGAATAAAAACAGGCATATTTTGGTGTTTGGAATAAGATCTCATATTGAGTAAAATACATATTGATTCCTAGACCTATATGATGTGAGTAACAGATGACATTGAGATGTCATCTCGAAGTACTCCTGTGTAGTTCATCATGTCAACCCAGCTAATAATTTTAGAATGTTCAGAGTGAATAATATATGCAGCCATAAAGCATATTTCTAATCAATGCAAATAATATTTTTCCTATGCTAAACCCAGAGTTAAGTTATAACACGCATCATAAGATTAATGGGCCATTTTTTCTTCATCACTTTGCTAAATTACTTAGTCTGGAAACCATTCAGAAGGTTGCGAATTGGAGCTGAGCAGTAGTAGTGAGACTGTGCCTCTGATGATGAAACTATTTCCACCCCGACCCCTACTGCTCCCTTCTTGGGAAAGAAGGCAACATTTCTCCTAGAAAAAGTCACAGGTTTATAAGCTGGCTTGTATAATACGTTTGGAGGAATAGTGTGTCTTTTAAGCAGAGCCTATCTCGGCATATAAAATAATTTTTACCTGCCATTTAATGAAATTAACACTCACTTTGAGGCTAGGTCTTTTGCCATTTGACTCCTGGATCACGTCTATGGATATATTTTTTTCTTGAGACAAAGTGTGAACCCAATATAGTATCCATTATTCGGTGTATCTAGCTGATGTACATCATCTGAAGCACAAGCTCCCTGAGGCCAGGCACTTTATCTGCTCTATCAGTGTAGCCCTGATGCCTAGTGTCTAGCTTTTGGAGATTCTTAATAAACATTTGTACTGAATAAGGTATGTATATGGTGAGCAAAAGTTGGCTTCCCATTTTACAGTCAAGAGTATCCCACTCATGTTCTGTGAACACTGGATAGCAGAATCTTACTATGTTATTTTTCTGTTCCCTTTGCAAGTTTCCTGAAAGGGCATTCCTGTCCTTAGAATGTCCATCTCCTCCCATCTTCCTGGAGAATAACTCTTCTTTCTTAAATACTTAGCCCCATTATTGACTCTTTAAGATTGAATGTATTACCTCCTTACAAACAGGAAAATGCAGTGCTTTTTTTTTTTTTTCCGACAATTTATCACCAGAAAATTATTCTAACACCTGAAATTCTGGACCTAAAATGCCTGGACTAGTGGTTCTCAAAGTCTGGTACCCAGATCAGCACATCAGCTGCACGTAGGAATTTTTAGAAGTGAAAGTCTTGGGCCCTGCTCCAGACCTACAGACTCGGACACTCTGGGGGTGGGGCCCACTACCTGTTTCAGCAAGCTGTCTTGGTGATGCTGATGCATACTCAAGTTTGAGACCCACTGCTTAGACCTAGAACTTAAGGTTTAGGCTTTGGACAGATCTGAGTCCTAAACACTACTGAGACACTGGAGTGACCATGAGCAAGTTACTTCTGGGAACCTCTTAGCATCTGTGTGCCTTGCTTAGCTATACATATAATAGTGATTTTAATATATATAATAGTGATTTTAATATATATTTTAAAAATATATTTTAATATATATAATAGTGATTTTAATTAATTAGAATAATGCACACGGTGTACTCAAGAGAGTAACCAAAGCATACTTTATGTTCCATAAATTCTAGCTGTTTACCATTATCATCAATCAGAGCTTACTGCCACATCCTGAAGACATTCTTCTAATAAGTGTAATAACGTGGTTTGTAAAATTAACAGCTTAGAAGAGCATATTACGAAGTTCATCAGACAGGGTCTCAGCAGGAAATCAGGGGTACATCAGTAAGGATAAATTGAGCCCAATGTAGAGAATCAAGAGAGAGTGTAGTGCCCTGGGTTCAGTAAAAGTGTGGCTACTTTATAGGAGATGAAAGAGAAAGGAAGCCTTGCTGGAGAGAGAGTCCTGCCCAAAGATGCTGTGACGCCCCACAGAGAAGCACTATACGTTAGTTGGGGGATGCAGCCAACTCCCAGCAATTTGGCAAGAATTAATACCCTAACTTCACTCCCCTCCTTCATTCCCTACAATCTTCTATTGGTACTCTTCATTGGTGAGCCAAACAGAAACCAGAGCAAGGACACTTACTAAGATAGGCCATGCAAGCCATCCATATAGAGTTGGGTGGAGAAAGGATGTGGAAGGGCAAATAGGACATATTTCCCGCAGGTGGTGAGCGAGCTGTAAAATCACTCACCCTTCTAACATCATTGCCATTGCAGGAGCACGGAGGAGCAAGTGGTTAGTTCTGACTTGGCAGATCCAGGAGACTGCAGGACAGAACTGGTATATGAGTTGGGCTTTAAAGGTAGATTTGAATTTTAATGGAGAGTATGGAGTAAGAAATGGTGAAGAACCAAGGGAAAGGGAGATTCATTGCAAATGGAGAAAAGAAAAGTGGCATAAAGACAAGAAAAGTCAAGACTTTTGGAAGAGATAGCAAATACTCTGTGTGTGACTGGAGCAGAGAATGGGTAGACGAAGGCTGGAAGTTAAGATGAAGTCATCCTTGAATAACATTAAAGTTTCCTCCTTTAACCTCAATTTCCACCTTCTACTCCCTTCATTAACATTGGAAAATTAAAAGTGAATTTGACTGGGCTGGTGACAATGGCAGTATGAAGCAAAGAGAGGAGAATAAGAGTAAAAAATTTAGTAGTACCTTGGTGAAGCTGGGTAAATGATGGGTGATGATGTCACGTCAAAGCATGGGCAAGTGATTGTGACAAATATAGGCTTATTTCTTGACTATATGAATTCACTTAAGGTACTTAAGCCCTCTAGGCTGCAGTCTCCCAACCTGTAAAATGGGGATAAAACCTCGCTTCCTCCAGGGTTTCTGTGAGGATCTAATGAGAAATGGAAGTAAGAGTTGAGTCCAGTAATCAGTTTTTAATACATATAAACTAATGTGAGGATAAGGGTAAGAATACTTGCTATCATTTATTGAATACTTATTATGTGTCCAATATTGTGCTAGTCTATTTACATATCTTTTCTCACTTAGCTTTCTTTTATCTGCCTTTCTATAGGCAAGAGATAACTGATGGTTCAGTTATGAGGAAACCCAGTTGTGAGGAAAATGTCAGAGGGAAAATGTACCAGAAAGTTAATTCCTAATGGATCTGTCAGCCTTAAACAGAGCATGTCTGTGCTAAAATGTGTAAAATATCTGTGCTAAAACTACTCAGTTGGACAAGTTTTGATAAAGTATTAACTTAATGAATAGGCATAAACAGCTTGGAGCTTTTTGGAGGGTATGTGGTAATATTAGTATTGGTGTGATGACTTTTGAAAGTTCTATGGCGTATAGAAGTCAAAAAGAAGACCCGGAAAGGGGGAAAACGCTCTCTGAAAGTTATTGGGGAAGTCTGACTAGTAAGACTCCAAAAGGGAGAATCAGTAAGAGGCCAGGTTATTCATAGGCCTTCTAAGAATGTGTCCACAAGAAATATTTACAATGATTGGATGCCGGAATAAAGGAGAACACTGGCTCCATAAATGGTAACTTATTTTACACAAACAGGCTAATGATAAAAATAATGAAAATCTGATGGATTTTTGAGAGTTTCATTGACCAAACTGAGACAGAAGTGCATAACAGCTAGATGCTCATAGTTTTAATCAGTTCCCTTTGGAGTCAAGCAAAGATAGCACCTGAAATGGTAAGGGACGTTTATGCAAGGTCACAAAGATTTTTGGTGGTGCATTTGGGATATAAACCCATTTCCATAAGAATTCTTTCAGAAGTCAAATGTTTGCTTGTCAAAAATAGCATGAACTTACTTCCAGGAAAAGTTCTTAAGAAAAAATAATTTGAGTAATGAAAAACACTGATGTAACAGTTAATTTAAGAACCCAGAAATAGAGGTAAAGAGTAAAGCAATTATGGGTTAAGAGTCTGCATAAATTCCCCTGGAAGGGGGATATGGTCAGAGATGGCAATTTGAAAACAGTGAGTCACCAAAAGTAAAAGTTTAAATTACAAGCTGTTTTGGGGGTCTTCAAGAGAGATTTTATAGATTGAACAACAACAGCAGCAAGGATAAGGTATAACGCTGTCATGTAGACTGCAGCCTGAAAAGAAAGCATTGCAGAAAAGCCACATCATCCTGAATTTATATTTCCATGCATTTGAACAGATTGGAGAGCAGTAAAGTTGCTTTAAGAGCGAGTGATTTAAGTCAGCCAGCTTGTGAATAATACGAGATATTTTTGCATTTACATTAACTTATGTCCATAAATAACAAACTTTAACAATGAACAAAATCCATAATCCTGATAATGCTAAGAAAACTGGAAAGATACCTTTACCTTGAAAAGACAGGATAAAGAAGACAGCATAGAAATTTAGGGAGACGGCAGTTTTGGAAAAATTATATTAACAGTTATTAGCTGCTACAGCTTTGAAATGTGATGATTTAAAGAAAGAAGTAGACTGTTGATTTCTAAAAGGTAATGTGTTGGCTGAAAGAGAAGAGAATCTTGTTGAGACCTAAAGTGTTCTTTTAAGGATATATTTCAATGTCATTTCAAAAAATAAACACATTTCCCATAACAAAACAGTGAGGTTAATGGAATAATGCAGGTGAAAGCTTTTTGGCCCGAAGGAGTTCCATCCTTTGGAACAAAGTTTTATTGTTGAACACACCATGACCCGGGCCTGTGAGCGCCAGCACAGTGGCTGTTTTTACAAGATCTGGTACAATATTCACAGTAGTTCTGGCCTTAGCGCTAGGCAAGGATCATTCTTTTTGTATCTTCCTGATTGCTTCCTCTACAGAAATGGGATAATCCCTCCTCTTCTAAACTGGAAAGTAGTTTCTTCCCTCAATAAAACTAGTTTCTTCTCCAGGTTGAGCTTTTCCAACTCTTAGAGGTCTAAAATGAATGATATGAAACATACTATATTTGCATCTATTTTTATTTAAGAGTTATCTAAGGAGATTTATCTAATTAAATAGGAATTTCCTAACAGATGCCAAAATAAACAATCAACAAGTTTTCTTTAAAGATCATATATATTATATAACAAGATCCACCTAAGAGTTAAAATGTAAGTAGGTATACAATTTAACTATTTGAAGATAATTTTTCTTCTTACCACTGAAGCAATAAGCAGGTAGTAGTACAATTTGGGGAAAACAATATTTCTGGCTTTTGTTTGTTTTATTTTAATTTGTGATATTCATGAGATCTTTTGTGAAGCCTTTGGGTATATAGTAAAATTCATGGGTTTTTAACTTTGTATTGACTCGTATTTTTGTAGGTTTTAAATTTTTCTTCTGGCTTTAATTTATTCTATCTCCTTTTACTTTTTCATTTAGAAATAATGTATTTTTCTCAGGATTGCAATCTCAGTGCAGTCCTCTACTTTTCTATTTGTTGGACGTTCTCTTAGACGTCTACATTTTTGTCTAGTTAGTACATTTCTAGTTTTTTATACAATTGATAAGAACTCTTTAATCTTATGAATTCTTTATATTTTCTCTTTGGAGACAAGATTTATGGGGATTTCCTTGGGCTTAAACTAGAAAGAAAAACGAATTTGCATATGAAATGTTGAAGACTTTGTTACAAAGTGGGTTAACATTATATGTATGTTTGAAATAAACTACTTCAACCAGAGCATCTAGCTGTTAACCTCCAGATTAATATCTATCATAAAATATGTGCATGCTTCCAACACATGGCATTGCCTCCTATTACTGCATGTCCAGGAGAAATTGTTTTGTCTTGTAGCAAAAGGCATTAGCTCTTTGCACATTTTTTTTTTTTAATGACAGCTATCCAAAAATCAAGCTGAACCCTTGTATGTGAGGACAGAAAAGGACAATTTTTAGACAGGTCTAATATCCAGTTGTACCTTTCAGTCACTTAGAGAGAAGGCTTAGACCCCAGAAGCCCAAAGTCACAGGTTTTTTAGGATTATGGTGGTATATACCTCCAGTTTATAGAAAAAAAATGCGTTGTAGAAAATCCAAGTTAAATTAGGACTAAAATCCAAGTTAAATCTAGAACTAAAGTTTTACTGCCCCAAATACTTGTAAACTCTAGGTTACTGCTCTGTTGTCCATTTCATCAGTTGCAGAATATTCAAGTTAGTCTTTCAATGCTAACAAGAACATAAAAATGCATTATGTCTAAAAGCAGAACGTGATTGCCAAGCCAGATCTGCGCATTACCTGAGAGTTTGGGGGGCCACCCAAGCGGCATCTACTTGTTTGCTACTGACCTTCAGTTAGACTTGCTCAAGAATTGTTACAATGTAATAACATACACCCTTATGTACTCTTGAGTTTATTGAAAACACACAGCAAATGTGCACACACACACACATACACACGAGCACACCTGCACGCACCTACTCTAGAATTTTAAGAGTCAGAACTTTTTATTTGCTTCTGCATTAAGATGGACCCTGTATTTCCTCAGCATGCTAATTAGAAACTCTATAAACAATTCAAAACCAGCTTCTTAAAATTCTGTTTTACAAAAATTGATGTTAAATATTGTCCTCAGAGAGTTCTACTCTGACTTTTCAAATTGTTTTTTTCTCCCTTCATGGGATAAACAGTTAGGGTTTCTTTTTGTTTGTTTTTTATCTCTCATTTTAAAAAATTCTATCTTAAAAGCTGATTTATTATTTCTTCCTTAGCATGGATGACATGGGAACAAAGATGATATTTCATCAGTCTTGTTTTTATTTAAGTTGAAAGGTTATATATTTCTACTATCTACTGCAATAATGCTAAATATTTTTATAGTGCTTGTAAATCTTATGACATTATTTTTTTAGTTTGTATTTAAGGCATTTACTCAAAAGGGACCATATGCCTCAGTTCATGTCACTCTATCATCAGTGTGTATGGTCACTCTATTTTCTAATACTTTTAAGATTGGTTTTGGCCCCGACGTTCCTCTGCCAGATTTATTTCCTTTATTTTCCCCTATATAGGGGGAAATATGTAATTTAATATTTAATTTAATATGTAATTTATATGTAATTTAATATGTAATTTCCCAACTCACCTTTCATAGTTATTTTAAACATATGTATATATTTGAAATACCGAATTGTTTTGTATTTTCTAATTTTTGCAAAAGTAGTATCTACTAAAATCACATCCTATTCTTTTATTTTTTCTACACAAAAGTATTGTTTTAAAATGTGTCTGTGTTGCTCCATAGAAATTATTGCTTCTGGCCACTGTCTAATATTCCACCATATGTTAATACCATGTTTTGCTTATCCATTACCCTGGTGATACATACTTAGGCTATTTTCAACACTTTATGTCCGCCATAAAGCATTAATACACTCTTTCCACATGTCCCCTTGAGTAACAGTGCAGAGTAACAGTGCAGCCGTGGAATGGCTGAGGTAGAAGTCATATATATGCCTTATTTCACAGATTCCTCCCCAGAATAGCTGTACCATTTTCCCCTCACCAGCAATACTTGGAATTTCTCTCTTGCCATATCCTTTGTCACCACATGCTGTTAATCTGCATTTTTAAAAATTAAGTTATTTATTTTTGGCTGCATTGGGTCTTCGTTGCTACACTCAGGCTCTCTCTAGTTGCAGTGAGCGGGGTCTACTCTTCGTTGCGGTGCGCAGGCTTCTCATTGCAGTGGCTTCTCTTGTTGCGGAGCACAGGCTCTAGGCGCGCGGGCTCAGTAGTTGTGGCTCCCAGGCTCTAGAGTGCAGGCTCAGTAGTTGTGGTGCGCAGGCGTAGTTGCTCCACAGCATAATTTGCATTTTAACTTCTGGAAATTTGGCATGTGTGGATTCATATGAAGTAAGGTGTTTTAATTCTGCATTGCTCTGATTTTAGAAAAGTTAGGTCTTCATATACTTTCTTGCTATTCATGTTTTCCATTCTATGAATTGCCTATCATGACCTTCGCTCATTTTTCTATTGAGTATTCTGTGTCTTTAGAGATGTAGAAGTTTTTGTATTCAGATGTTGAGTCCTTTATTGGGTTTTAGATAATGTATATGTCTTCTACCCATCAACTGTTTTTCAGTCTGACTTTGGTATCCTTTATTGTACATAAAATTCTAATTTTTTATTAAAGTATAATTGATTTACAATATTATGTTAATTTCAGGTGTACAACATGGTGATTCAATATTTTTATGGATTATGCTCCATTGAAAGTTATTATAAAATATTGGCTATATTCCCCATGCCCTACAATATATCCTTGTATCTCATTTATTTTATACATAAGTTGTCTGCACTTCCTAATTCCCAGTCTGTCTCTTGCCCCTCTCGCTTCCCTCTCCCCACTGGTAACCACTAGATTGTTTTCTATATCTGTGAATCTGTTTCTATTCTGTTGTATCCATTCATTTGTCTTATTTTTTAGATTCTACTTATAAGTGATATCATTACAGTATTTGTCTTTGTCTGACTTATTTCACTAAGCATAATACCCTCCAGGTCCACCTATGTTGTTGCAAATGGCACAATTTAATCATTTTTTATGGCTGAGCAGTGTTCCATTGTGTATATATGGCACGTATTCTTTATTCATTCATCTGTTGATGGACACTTAGGTTGCTTCCATATCTTGGCTATTGTAAACAATGCTGTTATAAACACTGGATGTGGGTGCATGCATCTTTTCAAATCAGTGTTTCTGTTTTCTTCAGATATATATGCAGGAGTGGAATTACTGGATTATATGGTTGTTCTGTTTTGTTTTTGTTTTTATTAACATCTTTATTGGAGTATAGTTGCTTTACAATGGTGTGTTAGTTTCTGCTTTATAACAAAGTGAGTCAGCTATACATATACATATGTCCCCATATCTTCTTCCTCTTGTGTCTCCCTCCCACCCTCCCTATCCCACCCCTCTAGTGGCTACATCAGTTAACATTCCCACCAACAGTGTACCAGGGTTCCCTTTTCTCCACATCCTCGCCAAGGCTTGTTTGTTTTGTTCTTTTTTATGATAGCCATTCTGACATGTGTGAGGTGATCTCTCATTGTGGTTTTGATTTGCATTTCCCTGATGGCTAGTGATGTTGAGCATCTTTTCATGTGCCTGTTGGCCATCTGTATGTTTTCTTTGGAAAAATGTCTATTCAGCTCTTCTGCCCATTTTTTTAAATCAGATTTTTTATATTAATAAATTTATAATTTTAATATAGTTAAATTCATCACTTTTGCTTCATACAATGTATGCTTCTTTATTTTTCAAAGATCTATTTCATCTCTTACCCTGAAATCACAAATATATTACCTTGCAATTTCTTTTATTCTCTCTAGATTTTATTTTTCACATTTAGATATTAAAACTATTGTATTTTAGTTTTGTACATTAGGTGGAATTATATAACATAATGGTTAATAGAATGATTTCTGTGGGGTTTAAGTTCCAGCTCCACCATGTACTTCTTAGGCTAGTCATTTTATCTCTCATACCTCAGTTTTTCCACCTGTAAAATGAGGATAATAGTTTATGCCTTGTGGATTTTTTTGTGAAGATTAGGTGAGCTATATAGGACTGGGTACAACATAAGTGATATCACTAGGTTAAGATCCAGTCTCATATCTCTTTTTAAAATGAGACTGTTTCCCCAAAACCTGTAATTCAACTTCCTCCATTGGACTATGATTCCATCTCTTTCATGTGCCAACTTCCTATCTGTATATAGCTCTATTTCTAGGCCACCTGTTTGATTTGTTTTCTTGTTTGCCGTTTCTTCCAAGGGCATCACACAGTTCTTATCTATCATGACTTCCCAATATATCTTAATGTATAGGGCACATTCTCCATTTTGAGCTTATTTTTCAAAACTACCTTAGCTGTATGGAGAACTTTATTCTTCCAGATACATTTATTTTATTTTAATGTTTTTATAGGAGATAGAGCAATCTGCTCTTTTTTTTTCTTTTCGTTTTTTTTGGCTGCGTTTGGTCTTCATTGCTGCATGTGAGCTTTGTCTTGTTGCAGCGAGGGGTGGGGCAGGAGGCTACTCTTTGTTGTGGTGCACAAGCTTCTCATTGCAGTGGCTTCCCTTGTTGCGGAGCACAGGCTCCAGGCTCGTGGGCTTCAGTAGTTGTGGCTCGTGGGCTCTAGAGTGCAGGCTCAGCAGTTGTGGTGCACCAGCTTAGTTGCTCCGTGGCATGTGGGATCTTCCTGAACCAGGGATTGAACCCATGTTCCCTCCATTGGCAGGTGGATTTTCAACCACTGCACCACCAGGGAAGTCCCCCAGATACATTTTAGAATCACTTTTTTATGCTGTCCCTCAAAAAAAAAGAGCTTGGCCTTTTATTACAGTTGCATTTAATTTTATAGATTAATATAAGGACATTTATATTATTATAGTAAGTCATCTCATCCATACCTGTGATATATATTTCTTTTACTCATGTGTCCTCTAGTAAAGTTTTCATTATGAAGATTTTCTGCATAATTTATTAGGTGAAACCCCATACTCTATAGGTTTTGTTACTATGGTAAATTCATCTTGTATTGTATCTAGATATTGATGCTATGGAGGAACACAATTGATTTTGGTGTATTAATTTTTTTCCAGCCCCTATGTTGAGCTCTTTTCTTAGATTTAATAGCTTATTGATTTCCCTTTGTTTCCAATGAAATACATAATCAAAACAATCTATAAATATGACATTTTTATCTATATTCTTCTAAACCTTCTCTCTCTTTCTATTTCTCTCAATACGCAGCTCCAAAAAGGTTGGTTCCAATAGACCAGTAATGTTAGAAATCTTTATCTCAATTCTCTCCTTAAAGGAAATGCTAATTTTTAAAAAAAATTAGTAGTATAATAATTTTTGTTAGTGTATACATGTGCCATGTATTTTTGGTATATAGCCTTTATCAAGGAAAGATAGTTATTATTTGGATCTAGTTTTATAAAATTTACCCTACCCAATAGATTTTGAACCTCATGGGATGCTTTTTATCTCTTCTATCTAAAAAGAATGATGATATGATTTTCTCCTTTTATGTAACTAATACAGTGAATCACATGATTTGACTGGCTGATACTGAACCAACCTTGCATTCTCAAGGATAAACCCACTTGACCAAATTGTATTATAGTATAGATTAGCTTTTGCTGTATTACAAACCACCTCAAAACTTAGTGGCTTAGGGAGATCAGCTTGGTGCTTTGTGACCACCTAGAGGGGTGGGATAGGGAGGGTGAGAGGGAGGGAGACGCGAGGGGGAAGAGATATGGGGATATATGTATATGTATAGCTGATTCACTTTGTTATAAAGCAGAAACTAACACACCATTGTAAAGAAATTATACTCCAATAAAGATATAAAAAACAAAACAACAACAACAAAAAACTTAGTGGCTTAAAATAGCAATTACTTGGCCATTTGGGACTGGATTCATCTGGGTAGTGTTTTACTTTTGGTTTTATCTGGGCTCCTTCATGCAGTTTTAGTCAACTGATGGATCAGCTGAGTGAGAGCTGGTCTGAGACAGCCTCACTCACAGGTTTGGTGGTTGGCATGGACAGTGGGAGCACCTGGTCCACTTGTCTTCAGAACCTAGTGGGCTAGTCCTCGGCAACTGAGCCATCAAGCTCTTTTGCTATTGTCTCATCATGTGGGTTGAGTATGCCAAACCCAGTCCTGCTGAAGTGGTGACTCAGGAATGAGGGTGTCAGAAGGGGATTGTACCATAATTTTTGAAACATCCTATCACAATGTTTTTAATATACCTTAAAACTCTGTGGAATAATATTGTATTTAGGTTTTTGACTTATATTTTTAATAAGGAAAATTTGATTGTAATTTTTTTTATATTGCCCCTGTTTGGTATAATATTCTTCTTGCACCTGTAGCCCCATTATTCTAGCTTGGGGTACTTAAAATGTATTGAAGGGGATAGAAATGAGTATTGCATCTTAAATAAAATAGTCTTGGACAAGTGGTTCCCACTTATCACTGAGGTTGTTCAAAAGGCTGCACTCTCGCAGTGGACTATTGAACCCTTATGCACACCAAGCATTACATCTCACTTATACCTTACTAGCATTCTTGTGCTGGTTCCTTGATTTTAATTTAAAAAGTAATAAGTCCTTGAAAAAATAGAAAGTAAGAAGCAAAAACCCTCCATCACCCTAGTCTCTTTCCCTCACAGGGGAAGCAACTATAAAGTTAAGATGTCAATTAAAAAATATTTACAAGATGAAAATGATGCTTAAAAGTCCTTGGGGGCATTTAATCATTGAAGGGTATGCTGAAGAAGGTAAGTAACAGTTTGACCTCCAATCCAGAGACTATTGGCAATAAGTGTAAACAGTGCTCTAACAACATGGCCTGATAGAACTATAGAACTAAAGGAAAAGCTAGGATTAGGATTATTGGGCCCAAATTCACATTTTTCATAATGAAGAACCTTAAAATCATGAAATATTGACTGATCTCTAATTCTAAGTCATTCCAGAATGCTATTTTCTATGTCAAGGAGTGGAGTTTGAGAGAGAAATAAGAAGGAATAAAGTCCAATTTGGTTTTAAAGAATCATGGAGAAATGAAGATTATTTCTTTCATAATTTCCCTGTAGATAGAGCTCTTCTATGACTGACTGTTTCACTAAAGCAGGGAAATACAGGGTGTTATCCAGAAAATCATATCAGTTTACTTCAAGTCAGTCCTCTTCTGGGCAAACACATCTTTAACTTCATTTGTATTATATAGTATTTTAAATTATGAATTGTTTTGTCTTCTCAGGTCAGTTTCTTTTAGCCACGTGGGTTTGTTCTCTGTTTATTCCTTCCTCCTTCCCTCTCTTCCTTCTTCTCTCCTGTACTCCCTTTTTTATTAGTGAATTGGAAAGACGATTTCCTTATATATGCTAAACTATGCAATAGCAAAACCCCAAAATATAACTAACGTTTTATGAAGAAGACAATAATGAAAAAAAATTATAGTGGAAAAATCTTAGGAAACTGGAAGGAATTTGGGGGTCTTTCTGTCTCGAAGTAGATTTGGAATGTGAATTTCAGGTTCTCTTTTTTAAAGCAGGGTTGCTAGTTGAGCCTTTATTTTGTTTCCAGAAAAACAGTCAGCTTACATATTTTTTTAACAAGGTTTTCTTCACCTTTGGAAATTAGTAATGATTAAAAAGAATATTATACAGTTAAGTGATGTCTAATTTTTTTCCTCATGAGTTCACCGTACTTCAGGTTATAGCCCTGATCTGTTTAATCCTCCAACAATCCTGAGAGGGAGCAAAGGGGCAGATGTTCTTTCCTCATTTCACAGATGAGAAAACTGAGGTTCAAAGATTCAAAGTGAGGTTAAGTGCTTCTGCCAAGGTCATTCTCTGAGGTGAAGCCGGAGCCGGGAATAGCACCTCATCCTCTTGTTTTCTCTCATGTGATTCTCCATCCGCTGACCCACTCTGACTATAAAAACGCACTGTACCAGGCCTCACACAGTCCCTGAAACGTCCTTTTAGTAGGACACGATGGTAGTGACAAGATTGAACAGATATAAAGAATGCTGTAAAAAAGGACCTGTCTTTTTTGTTGACTCCATCCCATAAAATTCCACAGCCACGCTGCATGAGAAACATGAGACATCCATTAAGATCATGTTCCCATTAGTTCCCAAAATCTAGCTAGAACTAGATTTTGCAGAAATTGAAGACACATCTTGTGGCCTGACTGCTGAAAATGAGTGTCTCAGGAGTCAGAGAGGCATTGCTGCTCAACGAAGTCAAGAATGCCCTTTGCTAATTGTTTCTCCTCCATTTCTGAGGGAATTTAAATTCATGATCGGCACCATATATTATACTTCAATACTATTCACCATCCATCTTGTACGTATTTGCAGGAAAGAATGTTGCCCAAGTCATTATATCCCACCATGATTCACAGTCGTATGACCTTAGGTGGCAGCTCAGCAGGAGCTTACCGGTGCCTTAAATCATCCCTGTTGTGGACATACAAGAGCGTGACCTCTGACTTCCCAAGCTGTCTCTTCATGAAATGAAAATGGAACTGAGAGTTTAGGGGAAAGTTTTGAAAGTGTCTGGCTCTTGTAGTCATCTAATGAGGTCCTCATTTCTAGCTGCTAAGCATGCCCTTTAATTGGTGGTCACTCGAAAATCAATGATAATATAACTGTCCAACTCTTTGGAGCTATTTTTCTCTCTGCTTTCTATCCTGCAAGTACACGATAAAAGACACCACCCATTCAGCCATTATCTTGTGTTACTTACTATTCAGAGATCAGTCTTCCTTTATGTGCTCCTTCAGGAAAGACCTGGGTTGTATTTTTCACTTGCCTTTCAGGCAGAGCGTAGAGTCCTTGGCACAGATTAAGTCCTCAAAAATGTTAGATGGGTGGATGGGTGGGCAGTGGATTGCAGCACATGAGCAACTACAGTAGCATTGTGATTTTTTACTGTACATGACAAGGAAATGACCTCAGTTGGGGAAATAAATGCCTAGCACATATGCCACCACTTTCCCCTTCCATCTTCATTACAGTCCTTACTAATCTATTATGACATTTTTTCCTATTGGGTCTAGACATGACCTCAGGATCCTTGTAGAATATAAACAGTCCTGTGCAATGTAAACCTTGTATAATGTAAACAATGCTTTACTGTTTGATTTGAGTTGGGACACGAGAAGAACCCTATTTTCCGTCCATAACATAGACGTTGGGAATAATAGCTAATGCTCATGTAAACATACAGATTCATAGGATAGAAAAAATAATTTTTAAGAAATGACCTAGTACAGACTCAGGGGGAAAATATATGTTAACTTGATTATAGAAATTTGGTTCAGCCACTCAGCTTCAACCTTCAAAAATCATGTCACTTTTTATTTTAAACCAACATATGAATCCAAGGTATAGCAAAATAAACCATTAACCTTGCAGAACAGGGCCCTTCTAGATACGATCTCGTTAGGACCTGATCCTCCATGGTTGTATCTACACAGAGGGGTAATGCCAGGTCCCCTACTGGGAAGTTGAATTGGAGGAAGAGATAGACATAGAGGTACTATGGATAATTCTAGACTGACATGGTCATCAAGAAGTCCTATGAAAAATAATTTCTGGTGAGTATAGAGTAAATCAGCAATGAGAAATGGAGAGGATTGGAATTAAGTAGACTCATCACTAGTCCATGGTTATTACCAGTGTACCAGTTTAGCAATGAATTACTCAAGGTAATTGATGCTAGGTAGTCTAACAAACACTCCTGAAAGCCAAGTGTCTTAACTTAATAAATGTTTATTTCTCTTGTCAGAGACCAGTGTGAATTAGGTGGTTCATTCTTAGCAGATTGCTTTCAAGTAGTGAATCAGGAACCCATGCCCCCTCCACCTTGAGGTGTTGTCTTAAATGCATGACTACCTAAACTACAGCAGAAGGGAACATGGGCAATCATGCATAATATCTCCTGGCCAGGCCTGAAAGTGGTAGACCCATACCCTTTCAACAAGAATGCAAAAACTTGACCTCTGCCTGGCTCCAAGGGAGGTGAGAAAAGGTCATTGTTCTGTGTGTCCAGGAAGAGGAGAATGAAATGCATCTCACTGTGTCATCCATAGCTGAAGGCAGGTAATCTGTGAGAGAGAGCAATGTTTGCAGATGGTGATACATGAAGTTTGAGGAAGATTGATTTCTCAATCATTGAGGAGTACTGTTCCATCTAACTGAGTTCGGAATGGTAATAAAGTCATCCACTGAAAACTTACCAATCTAGTTTGTGTGCAAGATATTATGAATTATAGTCTTACCGTTAATTTAGCGGACCCACAAATATTTACATCTACCAAGCACCGTGCTGGCAACTGCAGCTTACCAGTACTTCTTTCCTGGGCCCTGGATAATTTCCAGTAGTTGGTATCAGGATCTAAGCTATCCACTTGATGTGGACACTAGTCCCCTTGTAGCCCTCTCACAGGAGCCTTTAACCATTCGTGGCCAAAAACAAAGGAAATGGGCAAGAGTTACTGCTCTGCTTATCAGAAAGTGTCTCCTAAAGTCTTGTCTCCTAAATCATTTTTCTGGCCCCTTTATAGTAATTCTTTATTTATTCACATTTCTTGGCCTACTGAACACTATAATCAAATCCTCCCTCAATTTTCTTTTTCCTGAAGTATATAAAACTACATTTTCTTCAGCCTTTTTTTAAAAAAATGATAATTATCTTGTTTATTTGTATTTGGAAAATCTAATGAGATCACATATTTAAAAATCACATACTATCAAAAGATAGATAGTAGTAGTAATTCCTTTTGGAATATTTTTCCCCCTCATCCAACCAATGTTAGGTCCCTTACCCCCTTTCTTAGCAACTTTTATTAATTTCTTATGTGTCTATCAGAAGTTTTTTGTGGCAAAGGTACATGTGTATGTTTCAGAGGTTACTGTTGTCATGAATTCACAGAAGCCAGAGCCTGGAAAGCATTAAGTGGTCCTGAGCACCCCATTTCCAATGAGAGAGCGTAGCAGTGCTCAAACGGCTGGGTGTCCTATAATTCAACTCAATTCTGGCACTATCTACCTGTAGATAGCATCAGATCTCTCATGTTAAGGGCTCAGTGCAGCAGGAATGCACACACACACTTCAGGTGCCAGTCACCAAGTATATGTTGTCACCTGTGCTTCTGACCCTTGTACCACAGATCAGAGGCTCCAATGACCCCCTTCTTAGCTTTAATTAATTTGTCCAAGTGACTGATAGAACTCACAGAAATATTCTATTAACTAGATTAACCGGTGTATTATAAAATGATAAAAGCAACAGCCAGATAGAGAACATGTATAGGACGAGGTATGGGGAGAAAGCATGGAGCCCACTCTCCCCAAATCTCCATGTGCTCACCAACTGGGAGGCTCCCTGAACCCTGTCCTTGGGGGTTTATGGAGGCTTCAGTACACAGGTGTGACTGAATAACTCATTGGCCATGGGCGATTGAGCTCAATCTTGAGTGGCTCTTCCCTGCCCTGAGGGCAAGGGGGTGGGACTGAAAGTTCCAACCTCTAATCACAAGGTTGGCTCCACAGGCTGCCTGCTCCCATCCTTAGGTGCTTTCCAAAGATCACCTTGTTAACATAACAGAAGACACCATTATCATCTCATCACTTAGGAAATCCCAAGGGTTTTAGAAACTCTGTGGCAGAAACTGGGACAGAGACCAAAAATATAATTCTTATTACTCCTAAATCACAGTTATCTAGGTGAATGTTTGTATCACCCCAAACAGGCAGTAGTCACCAGGGAAAATAATTTAATTGCCAGTCTTTTCTATTACTTTTTAAAAATCGGATTTAAGAAGAGAATTTTTTTAATGGCCACTGAAAATGTCTCTTACTTTAGCTCTTGCCTTTTTCTACTTATTATTTATTTTTTTAATTTTTAGTTTAGTTTTGAAACGTGTCTTTAAGTTATTTTAAGGTTAGAACCGAACCTTCCAGGGTTAAAAAAATATTGTGTCTCTTGAAAGAGATTATTTTAGACTTAGTGAAATGGATTTGATGCTAGAGAACATGTGACATCATACATTTGACCTTTTTGAAATGATTTACATTATATCAGCTACATTTTAAGTCCAGCAACTGTAACCAAAAAAAAAGAAAGAAAAAAAAACCCTACTAATTAAGGCAACTTTGCAGATTGATGGCATTAGATTATCAATTAAAATCTCAGTTTTAAACCAGATTTTTCCTCTAAATAGTGATCCAAAGAACACTAGTTTTAGGGTCAGTCTAATTAGTCAGACAGCCTTCTGATTGTTTAGTGCCTTCACTTGAAGTTTGTTAAATATTTTGAATATCACCTATGCTCCCATGGCACATTAGTGAATGTGAAGTCAACAAAAAAGAAAAAAAAGTAAGAAAAAGGATTTTGTAGTAAAATAAACTTGAGAAATCCTGGGTTCAGTAAATTTAAACATGTTTCGTGACTGCAGGACTTTTGAGATGTGGAATGAGCTATAATGTGCTCTGTGAATTTCACTGTTAAATAGAGTTTGGTCTGAAGTGTTTTTCAACTTTATTTGGCTCTACAACCCTTTGTCAGTGGAACATTTTAAAGGACTCTCTGTTTCTAGCAACTTTGGAAAATGCTGTTCTGGTCTCAGTTAAGCCCTTGAAATCTTAGCATTTGGAAGGAGATCCACACACAAGCTCATCCAATTTCTGGTACAGAAATCTACCATGTATCCATGCTATAGGCTCACTCAGCTGTGGGTGAGTATTTTGATAACAAAATGCTCACTACCCATAAATCGGCTGATTCTATAGTCAGAATGCTGGTCTATTAGGAGGTTTTAACCTTTTAAGTGCCTTTTACTATTAGAAAATTTTAAGTTTTAAAATTTTGTCTATTGGACCTAGATCTGACCTCTGGATTAAGATATGTCCTACTCAAGTAAAAGAATCCTTATTTTTCAAGGATGATTTGTACATGAAAAAAAAAATCCATATACTTAAAATCATCTGTAAATAGTGACTGAAGAGTAATTGAAAATACGTTTGAAAATAATTTTCATTTGAAATTTATGTCAAAATGTTATTATATAAACGAATCCAGTATATTTTCTCTTATAGCCAGTAAAATTTAGGTTAAATTTTAATTACGCACAAGTGCCACAATTAAAAAAAAAGAATTACATTTTGTTTTGAGTGATTATTTCAGCAAAACTGGTTTATGGGACAGTAAACTGTCCTTCACTGCATGTTCAATGTTAGCAGCTCGAACAGGCTAATTCTGGTAAAAATTCAACTGTTTTCCAAGGCCTTCTCTTAATTATTTGATACTCAATTGTTTTTTCTTTTACTTCTATTATATCTCTTTTTTAAATTGTTAACTACACATCCTCATTTATCAATGGCTTTGTATGTTTAACCAAGCAGATCTCTGGTATTATTTACAATGGCTTCATGATATTATATCTTTAAAATTCAGAATTTCACTTTAAAGTTGAATTTTATTTCTATTATACGGTATTATGTTTATGTTATGAATCCATCAGTGAGCAATTTGCTGAAACAGGATGAGCAATTTGCTGACTTAGAAGGGCTGGAATCTATAGACATCTTAGGATGTAGATAACGAATAGTTGGATGACAAGAAACCCTGTTATATGAAAACAGGAATAATGAGTGTTCCAAATCTTATCTTTTCGGTTCTTACTTTTCTCCAAAGGTTAGCTCTAGAGTCCTTAATTCTCCATTCAGTATTAAATTATTGACTATTTTGCCACAACTACTGAGCCTGCGCTCTAGAGCCTGCAAGTCACAACTACTGAAGCCTGTGTGCCACAACTACTGAACTCCATGCACCTAGAGCCTGTGCTCTGCAAGGAGAAGCCACCACAATGAGAAGCCTGCACACCGCATAGAAGAGTAGCCCCCGCTCACCGCAACTACAGAAAGCCCGCGTGTAGCAATGAAGACCCAACACAGCCAAAAATAAAATACATTTATTTTTTAAAAAAGTGGATGTATTTAAAAAAACCCAAAAAGGTCCTACTGTATAGCACAGGGAACTATATTCAATATCCTGTGATAAACCATAATGGAAAAGAATATGAAAAAGAATGTATATAAATGTATAACTGAGTCACTTTTCTGTGCAGCAGTAATTAACACAACACTGTAATTCTACTATACGTCAATAAAAAATAAAATTTTAAAAAACTGCCATAAAAATCACCACAGAAGGGGGACTTCCCTAGTGGTCCGGTGGTTAAGACTTTGCCTTCCAATGGAGGGGGTGAGGGTTCGATCCCTGGTTGGGGAGCTAAGATCCCACATGCCTTGTGGCCAAAAAACCAAAACATAAAACAGAAGCAATACTGTAACAAATTCCATAAAGACTTTAAAAATAGTCGACATCAAAAAAAATCTTTAAAAAAATCACATAAATCAGAAACAAATGAAACATAATAAAGTCCATACATAAAAAAAAAGAGCATGGGTTCTGGTCACATCCCAGCTTCCCACTTACTTACAGCTGTGTAATTCTGGGCAACTCACAAAATGTCTCCTCAGACTCCTCATCTATAAGTGGGGATGGTAATAGTTCCCTACCTCATAGTGTTGCTGTAATCCATAAACACGGTTAAGTGCCTTGGTAAATTGTTTGATGCTCTCTGGTTATTGTGAATTAAAATATGTCAATGGCTTCTGGCCATACGATTTATAATAGTTTGACAGTTAACCAAATAGTAAAACTATTCCATTTATTATTCCCATCTCTTTTTACCCCTTACCCTGTTTTGTTGTTTATGTTTTCTCCCACCACAGAGTGTTAGTTCCAGGAGAGTAAAAGCTTTATTTTGTTCACTGCTGAAAGCAATAGCACCCAGAAAAGGACTGTACATATGAAGCCCTCAGTAAACACTAGCTGAATGAATGGTGCAAACTGTCACAAGGAAAAATACACCAAAACTTCCATTATAATAAAAAAGTATAGACAAATCTTTCTCTAATGGCTTCCAGTCAAGTATTTTAAAACACCATATGCTATAATAAAAACATAAGTAATTTATTAAAATTTGAAGGCAAAAACATAATTTTAAAAGATTTTAAAAGATTTAGACCTATGTTAGGCGTGATGGAATATGGATGCTTTCTGGAAATTCACAATCAGATCCAAGAGTATCACTTTCAGAATGTTCTAGTAGACTGAGTTTACTTTTAGTTGTCTTTGAAGAAACAGTCACTATTGTACTCTCTTTCTTAACAGAAATGTGTTTTTTCGAAGACTCACTTCTAATTGGTTCATTAAGCAAAGAATTATTTTGCCCAATTCCTTTGCTTTTCTGCTTTACAGGTGAGTCAGAGCAAGAATGCAGGTCCTTCCCAGGTTGTTTCTTAGCAGAGTAGTTTTTGGTATATTATGCTCTGGTCATTTTCTCTGAAGAAGACCTGCTATTTCTAAGTAATTCCTCTTCTTTTCTTTGACTTCCAGTTCCAGAAATGACGTCTGCTGAAGGAGAATATGTTCTAGCAATGAAATCTTCAAAAGACTCCTGCCGCTGCTCTGTGACTGCGACCCCCAGGTTGTCTTTGGAAGTTTCTAAGGCCTCCTGAGTAGAGACTGGGACATGGAAGGAGTCGACAGGCAAAGGAATCCCAGCATCACCTGTAATTTTCTGAAACTGGAGGGAAAAACAAAAGACAAGACAAAAATTCGGTGATGAACAAAGCCAACCATTAAAAAGTAGAGTTCAAAACTTCAATGTTACTCTGTGATCTTATTATTAACACAGTCAATTGATTATTCAGAAGATTTCAGAGCCAGTTTTTCTCTATATCCTGCCAAGTGATTCTCAGCTTAACCTAGCTATATCCAAGGCTATGTCCGCTACATTTTCAGACTTTGGTGACTGGGGTAGTTATTACCCATTTCCTTTCCCTCACTAAAAATAAAACCCTACTCTGTAAGAAAATTAATTTCTTTGCTATCCTCCAGGCACATGTAAACAGTATATAATATAGTTTGTGACCAGACTGTCAGTTCCCAAGACCAGCCTGAGATTGGCTGAGCTGGGCGAAGGGGGCTCCAAGTGAGGCTGGAGGAAAAGCTGACAGGTTTCCCCTCCCATTCCCATGACCAGGTGAGTCACTGTAATATCTTACGTATCAGCTATGTCAAGATTACTTACTTTAAAAATTGTATCAGTACGTGTACCTCCATTAGTGTTCCTTCATTGTTAAGCTGACTGCATACAAATAGAAACCTAGATAAAATATGAATAGAACAGACATTTATACAATTTAAAATTTGGGATATTTTCTGTAATGTTTTCTTTCTTCATTAAGGAGAGTTTGCTTTAACTCATACATTTTCTAAAGAACTTCCAGTTTTCTTATGTACAACAATACAGTATCATGAAACGGGTCCACATTTACTAATCTCAGATTTGGAGAGGACTCCAGAGTCTTCTAGCTCCCGAGCATGTGAACTATTAGAGACTGACCATTATTATTTTCTCTCTGACTTGGTCATTTCCTTTTTGCTAATCACTCTTAGAATCCTTAAGTGCTGTCCTCTCCACTTACTTGGAGATTTTGCGTTGGTCCTGGGGCACTCTGCTTTGATTCTGATTTTTCTTCTTCAAGTGCCTTCTTTTCTTCTTTAGGTGGGCTACTAACAGTAGAATTCATCTGGGGACGACCTAGTAAATGAAAATCTGACTGATCTATACCAGCCATTGTGGCCAGCTGCCCAAGCCTGGACCAGAGGAGGAAAGAGAAAAGACAAAGGTTATTATAATCACAGAAGAGCAGTTTAGATTTCCCCAGACCTACAATCATGAAATATTTCTAAAATCTTAAAAGCCAACATCCTACTCCAGACTACAAGCCTCTCTCTCCCCCAAATTCTCAGCCCTTTCCAGATTCATCCTCTAGGAGACATCCCACTGTCTCACTAGCAGCTTCAACATGTACCATGCACCCCGTCCACTGCCAGTCACACCTCCATTCCCACACTTCTTTACCACCTTTCCTCCAGTTTCCAAGAATGTGTTTGTTCCTTCCTTCCCAACACCAACTCATTCACTGACAAAACACCACTCCATCAACTATCAATCTCCACTCCCCTCTTTCAGCAAAATTGCTCACGGTTGAGAACCACTGACCTATATCTTCCCTGCAGATTAATAATAATTTTTATGTCTAAGACAAAAATAACTTTAATTCAAACTTATCAAACAAGCAAAGTAAATGAAAGATAGGAAAATTCTTATCCATTCCCGAATATTTTCAATGAAAACTGCCTTCAATTTAGTCTGTACAAAAAACTGTACCTACTAATTACTCTGTCTACAGGTTACTCTTTTATAATAGGCTCCCCACTCTACCAAAGCAGGCTCCCCTATTTGCATTTCTTAAAAAATTTAATTCCTCCTTTTAAAACGTCAACTATATTACCTATAATTACACTAAATTTGGCTAAATAAGGCCACGTAAGTGATGAAAATTGCTCCAGTTCCTCAGCAAACTACCATTATAGTTGGAAAGAGAAGAACGCCATGAAGAGAAATGAACTAACACAGCATATTTAAGGAGATCCAAGAAATTCTTCTGAAAAGAATTCTTCTGAAAAGAATTCTCAATGCTGCCCAAAACACCTTCATCATCCAGGATCATGCTTGTCAATGAGTCGACATGAAGGGCTTCAGACAAAGAGAAATTTATATTTCTTAACTGGGCATTTTCATGTTCCAGCTATAAAAGAAGACGGAAAATGTCTGACATGATTTTTTCTCATTGTCATCAAAAGTAGTCTTGCCTAGTTTCAAGGAACAAAACTAAAACACTCAAAATGTAATTAATCTGTAATTAAGCTAACTCTCCACCAGTAAAGACAGAGACCATATCACATAATAACCAAAACCCCCAGGCACCCAACAAAGTTTCCTATATAACGCTTAGGTGGTATATAAATAAACCAAAGTTATCGTTTTATTAACGATCTTTCACAAAAGATCACATTTCTAACTGGTTCAATTCATAATGGAGCCTCATTCCACATTAGAAAATTACCTGCTTTAAGTTTCCCTTAAATTAGAAAGTAAATTATAGAATCTGACCTGAACAAAACATATTACAACTCTGATGGATGTTAAGAATTAACTTTAGCGAGCAAAATATCTAATGCTTACGTTTAGAAGTCCTAAATCATACCAAACCCAATTTATTAAATGTACGATCACCAATGTTTTCTTTGGCTCCTTCAAAATGTTCACTCCCGTGCACTCTTCCCCTTCCGCTCATCACCTATGCACTTAAAGCCCCCTATAAGCTCAACTCCAGTACTTCTCAGAAAGGCTGTTATGTTCATGATGCCCCTTTTGCCTTATATAAGCAGGTGCTCACAATTTATTGAATGAGTGTCCGCCAATCCAGTGGATGCACTTTGAAAAATTCCTCCCTACGCTCAACCTCTGATAAAGTATATTTAGATAGAACTTTTTAGATTATGCCCTGCTTTCATGCACATTACCTGATGTAATTCTTATAGTATATAATTTTATCTTTCATTACATTCTTAGAAGTTTTCCAATATCTTAAATTTATTTAAATGATTCACTTTCCTAATTCATTGCCAGGAGAGTCTCATTATGTCTTTTATGCTACTGTATATATAGTATATGCACAAAAAGTGCCTTCTTGAATCAAAGAATCATGAACAGGAAATAAGCTAATGTCATATAAAAGCACACGTGCGCACGCGCGCACACACACACACAAAACGAGATTTTCACATTTTTAAAAACATGCTTTCTGGAATATAGATCATATGATCACTAAATACCAGTAAATGCAAAAGTCCATATGATACAACCAATTTGCAACATATTACAGTTTTAAAGTTTACAAACTATGTGTATATGGATTAAAATCAAATCGAAATAAAACCAAAACACTCCCAAAAGTATAAGAAATTGTTTACTTCATTGACTCATTTATCAGCCTTAAGTCTTATTAGTCTTTCCTCCTTTAACTGCTTTAGGCACTCCTCCAGTTTTTCCTAAACAAACAGAGTAAATGTTATAACTAATTCGTAGTATAATATCCAAAAGCCTTTCCAGCTATAGGACTCAACAGGATTTAGGGGCAGAGCCAGAAGTGAACTCACATTTTAGTCTGCTACTGGTAATATCATACCATGCTAGTGAAATGAATTATCAAAATCTATCAAATTAACATAGTAAAGATTTATTTAAATTCCACTTTTTCCAACATAAATTTGTGGCAGCCCATCATAAAAGGCATATATGCGTATAACATAGCAAGTCAGAAATAAATAGTTAAGAACAAGAAAGAAAAGTTCTATTTTTATTTGTGGGTCTCTTTATAGTAGGAAGTCCTATTAATGAACATGCTTAACACACCTGAATTGCATTAACTGCAGATTCAAAAGAATTTTTTTAAAAAGTAATCACTTTTTTTTTTTTTATTGCGGTACACGGGCCTCTCACTGTTGTGGCCTCTCCCGTTGCGGAGCACAGGCTCCGGACGCGCAGGCTCAGCGGCCATGGCTGACGGGCCCAGCCACTCCACGGCAAGTGGGATCTTCCCCAGATCGGGCATGAACCCGTGTCCCCTGCATCGGCAGGCAGGCGGACTGTCAACCACTGCACCACCAGGGAAGCTCCAAAAGTAATCACTTTTAAAGCAATTTACAGTCAAGCACTGTTCCTGGAGTTCCCTGGGCATTAAATCTAATTATCAAAACCCTAAGAGGGGGCTTCCCTGATGGAGCAGTGGTTAAGAATGCCTGCCAGTGCAGGGGACACGGGTTCGAGCCCTGGTCCGGAGAGATCCCACGTGCCTCGGAACAACTAAGCCCGTGTGCCACGACTACTGAACCTACGCTCTAGAGCCCCCGAGTCACAACTACTGAGCCCGCGTGCCACAACTACTGAAGCCTGCGCACCTAGAGCCCGTGCTCCGCAACAAGAGAAACCACCGCGATGAGAAGCCCGCACACCACTACGAAGAGTAGCCCCCACTCGACGCAAGTAGAGAAAGCCCGAGAGCAGTATCAAACACCCAGCGCAGCCAAAAATAGATAAATAAAATTAATTTATTTAAAAAAAAAAAACCGTACGAGGAAAGAACAATCACTAACTCTATGTTATTTTACAGATGAGGGAAACAGAGGCAGAGAAGTAGAGTAAGTAGAGCAGCACAGCCAAGGTCACACCACTAAGTAGCAGAGCCACACTGTGGACTCAGGACGCTGGGTGCCATTCCTGCTCACGGAGGTGGTAGTCTTCCCATTCACCAAGGTCACTGAAATAAAATGAACACTGATAAACTCCCTTAGGAGTTTCAGGAAATAAGACACTTCGGTCCGTGAAGTGGGGACACTGCTTGCAATAGGCAGAATTCTAACAGAGCCCCTAAGACTCCTACTTACTGAAGTACACAAACCTTCCACTTATCCAATCAACCTCTAAATCTAGGTGCTGCAGTGAAGGGATTTTGCAGACGGAATTAAGGTTCAAAATCAGTTGATTTTTTTAAGATAGGGAGATTATTCTAGGTGGATATGGCCTACTCAGGCACCCCATGAAAAGGACCTGAACTCTTCCTGAATTGAAGTACAAAAGGGACAAGAGGGAGACTCTCCATTGCTGGCTCTGAAGAAGTCAAATGCTGCAGCAGGGAAGGCAAGCGAGAGGCCTCTAGGAGCTGAGACTGTCCCCCGACTGACAGCCAGCAAGGAAATGGGGACCTCTGTCCTGCAACTGCAGAATCTGAATTATGCCAACAAGCCGAAGAAGCCTGGAGGCATTCTTTCCCAGAGCCTCTGGATGCTAACACAGCCTGACTGACATCTTGATTTCAGCTCTGTGACCCACACAAACTATGGTGAACATCCAACGTTTGGGGCTCAATGTCTTACACTTAAATTTCACGTGCTTTAACACTCTCAGGAGGGAACCCACATGTTTCCGTGTGTATCTGAGCAGGAAACCCAGTCACGCTGTGCCTGGACTTCTGACCTGCAGAACTGTGAGCTAGTCAAATAGGTATTGTTTTCAGTCAGTAAGAGTGTAGTAAAAGAATCAATATCCTACTCAACCTCCAGGTTCGTGAACAAAATAAATGACTAGTCATTGTTTTAGGCCACTGTTTCGGGGTGGTTTCTTATGCAGCGATAAACAACCAGAATTCCTATACTTATGAAAACAGTACGGTATATTTATACCTTTTAACTGCTTTGAACAATCACTTAAAGAATGAGGAACTCTATTATATGCCATCATTGGGAGAGGAATTGGTATCACTTTCTGGAGAGTAGCTCTTGGTACCTAACAACAATCCTACATCAGGAGTTTACCCTAAGGAAATCAAAGATGTGGGCAAAGATTTATCTACCAACATGATATCATAAGATTGTTTATAACCAAACCCTAGAAGAAAGCTAAGAGCCTCCAAATTGGGACTGGCTTAAAGAAAAACAGCTCACCGTCTGAAGGAATGTGCTATGAAGCCACTAAGAAAAGAATGACAAGAGGTCTCAACCAGAGTTAATGAATGGGCTTCAGGAGTTCTACATTCATAATATATCTGTGCGTTTTTCCTGGGAGATGATGCATAAGCTTAATCAAATTCTCTGATATAGAAGAGTATTTAGTGACATGGCAAAATATTTTTGATACTTTTTTAAGACAAAAGAGCAGATTAGGTGTGTGTACATGCAGAGGTGGCTTCTATTTCCTTCAAGAAGCTGTTCATTGTTTACAAACATTTGCTCAATGAACATATATTTTTATATTCAGAACATGTTTAAAAAATTGAGAGTCTAAGAACTTCAAATTCTTTAATGTTTCATTACTAAAGCCAGTCAAGTTTTCAATGGGGAAAAAGGAAAAAAAATTGCAAAATTCCTCTACTTTTAATATGATGGTTTAATCAATCTTCTAAAACTGATTTCAAAGAAATCCTAAACAAATAAGCAAACAAACAAAAAACCCTCACCACAGTCAGAGAAAAGTAGACTAAAATTCCTGACTGGTTCTAAATAGCACATCAAAGTGCAATTACATGCAACAGTTTCTCCCTCTAATGGAGGGAATTAGAACACAGTGTTAAATTTTTGTGAAAAAGTGTACTGTCCTCCTACAAAGTATTCATAATTCATGTCCCTTACATGGAAATATGGAATGAAAAAGTTAGAAAGTAAAATTGCTTGATATTCTATTACTTAAGTAAGACTAATGATAAGGCTTTGGAATAATTTTCCTTCCTGTCGTCTGCTCTCCTTCCTCCCTTCTGTACACCGGCTAGGGTGATTTTTCTGGGACAAAGCTCCCATCATATTGGATATCAAATTTTATGTTCAACTTTTCTCCATTTAACATTGAAATCAATCATTTCTCATATAATCAGGAGATTCATAACCTTGATTTTTTTTGTGTGGGCTACAAAATATTCCACTGAGTGGGTTTACTGGTTAACCATTTTACACATTTAAATTCTTTCCAACTTTTCAATATTATCAGACAATAACCGTTTTTATGCATGAAAGCTTTTTTCCATATTGAGAATACGTTCTTACAATAAATCCATAAAAATGAGTTTGAGATCAAAGCAAATGAACATTTTTAAGGCTCTGAGGTAGCTATCTCCAAACTTCTTTTCAAAAGATTTGAGATTTTATACTGCCATCAGCGATGTATCACTTGGTATATAACCTCTACTACTGTTGGCTTATTTCCTCACGTAGAGTGCAAGTTATTTGAAGATAGGGGGTGTATTTTATTAAGTGTTTATCCCCAGCACCTGTGCCTAGCACAACTAGACGGTCAATAAATAATTGCTTAATAAGGAAAATCCCTGCCAATACAAGATGTACGTGTGTGAAAGACAGACTGTGTGTTTTTCTCTAACTGGATAGATGAAAACTTGTCATCTTCTTTAATGTGCAATTTTTTTTCTTATAATTAGCAATTAAATTTCTCTTTTAGATTATATTGTAAAAATTCAGATTCTCTGAGGCAAATGGGCCTGGCACTACCCATTAGCTATATAACCTTGGACAAGTTCTATAACTCTAGGTCTCAACTTCCTTATCTATAAAATGGAGATAAGCTCCCATATCACAGAGCTCTTGTGAGGATTACATGAGTTAAAACACATATAAAATTAGAAGAGTGCTTGGTACACAGCATATGTTCAATTAACGCTGAATGAATAACATGTGAACGCAAACAGTAGTGAAGGGCTTAAAATGAAATAGTCTCATCCCACTCCCACATCCAGCACTCAAGAAGCGACCAATTCTTTACTCAGGTTTTTAATTATAAAATAAGATATGCGTACTGAGAAGTGCACAGAACAAAACTGTCAATGTGACAAATAAAAAGAGAATACTTACATAAACACTACTCGAATCTGAAAGTATTGATACTTGTCAGCATCTCAAACCCCCCCCATATCCTTTTCCCATCACAATCTCCTTCTCTCTTCCCAGTTAAACACCATCCTCATTTCTTAACAATCCTTTCCTTTAACCTGCATGCATCCCTAACAAAAGAGTTTAGTTTTGTCAACATCTAACTTTATGTAGATGATCATAGTATATGAAATCTTTTCTATCTTATTTCTTTCACTCAACATTGGTTTAAAAAATTCATCCACATTGCAGCCTGTAGCTCTAGTTCATTCAATTTTATTGCTTGATAGTTTTCCCACTGTACGAATACACATAATTTATTAAATTTTTGACTCTTAATGGACATTTGGTTTGTTTTCAGTTTGTGCTAATGCAAATCATGGACAGGAATCCTGCTGTACCGGTTATTCTGGTGCATTTACACAGGGCGGGGGTGAGGGCTGCTGGCTCACAGGCTATTTATATACCTTCAGTTAATGGAGAGTGCTAAATGCTTTCCAAAGTAGTTGTGTTGATTTATACTCCAGTGTAAGCAGGGTAGAGGAGTCCCATAGTACTCCAGGTCTACAATACCTGATAGTACCACACTTTATTTATGTATTTGTCAAACTGATTGGCATGTAGTTTCATTGGTTTTGACTCACTTTTCTCTTATTATTTAATGAAGTCGTACACTTTTCTGTGTTTACTGGCTGTTTGGATTTCCTTTTTTATGAGGTTTACGTCAACTATTGTTATTTTATTATTATTATTTTTTTTTTGGCTGAGTTGGGTCTTCGTTGCTGCGTGCTGGCTTTCCCTAGTTGCGGTGAGCGGGGGCTACTTTTCATTGCAGTGGCTTCTCTTGTCGTGAAGCACAGGATCTAGGCGGGCGGGCTTCAGTAGTTGTGGCACGTGGGCTCAGTAGTTCTGTCTCACAGGCTCTAGAGCGCAGGCTCCGTAGTTGTGGCACACAGGCTTCGTTGCTCTGCGGCCTGTGGGATCTTCCCGGACCAGGGCTCGAACCCGTGTCCCCTGCCTTGGAAGGCAGATTATTAACCACTGCGACACCAGGGAGGTCCAGCTGTTGTTATTTTGAATTCTTCTCCATTTCCAAGTAATACTCTTACATGACCATTTTCTGACTAAATTGGTGGCATTATCTGTTCACTTTCTATTTTACTAAGTAAGGGTTTAGTTCCTCTACACTCTTCCTATGTCCACACTGCTCAGTAAAGTTATGTCATCATTAGTTATTCCACTGTTCATGATCTCTTTGACTTGTAGTGATATACTTAAACACCTACATTGTTGATCAACTATAAACTCTCTCAACGTCACGCTTTGTAAAATGAGGACATTCATACCATCTTCCCTTTTTTCTACCTCCTGTCTACCTTCCAAACCTAGCTTTTACATTGTCAAAGTTGAAATTTATATTCTGTTCTATGTGCAGTTAAGTCTTCTGTTATTTGAGAGTCAGTAGGCAGTAAGGTTTAAGACAACAGGCAGAGAACCTAAACTCAAAGCCTCGATCCAACCCTAATTTAGGTACAGCCTGGGCAAGTTCCTACCCTGTCTTAGCTTCCTTTTCACAAAAGTGGGAATGATATTAGCATCAACATCATAAGGCTATACAGTGGATTAAATGAGTTAATATATGCAAAAACACTTAGAGCCTAATATATACTAAGTACATACTAGTACATTTCAGTACATACCAAGTTAATGCAAATACATACTAAGTATAGTTTAGGTTAGTTATTTGTTATTACATGCAAGTTGACAATAAAAGCTGCAAGCCAAGACAGTATTGCTATTATTACAATGAAATTAATATTGCCCACTGCAGATGTACTGTCTCTGTGTATAGACTACACCTCGTTCCATACTGTGTCAGTGTCACTGCCCTTGTGCAGGGTGACCACATACCCCAAGCCGCCTTGGGCTGTTCCAGTTTATACCTGTTGTCCTGATGTTACAATATTAGAGCGCCTCCTTACACTATTGAAGTGTAAGGAGTTTGGACAAGTTCTGGTTTGGACAACAAATTAGATAGGTGGTCATTACCCCTGTGTGTCACTGAAAAGGGGGACATCTATAGTGTCAAGTTTAAGTGGATTCTTCTCTTCCTCACCAATAGTACGTTAAAAATCAACCATAGCTTAGTTTGCTTCATGTTTATGTCAGTATAGCCTTTTGTCCTCTGGAGTTCAAGTTCCTTCTCCTCTTCCTCTCCCTCCTCCCTTCCAACAGTGCCTAATACCTAGTAAGTACAATATGCCTCAAGGTGTTTCTAAGCTCTCAATCACACAATCAATAGAAGCCTCTCCAATCTAGACTAGTTGCTCTCTGCACTGAATCACTTATTACCTTCCTTCTTGGTTTATTGCCTCATTTTGCTGGATTATTTCTATAAATAGCTTAAGATGTAGCACAGGAGGTCAATTTTTCAAATTTCTTTGTGTACAAAATATCTTCTTCAGCCTCCACTTATGACTGATAGTTTGGCTGGATACAAACCCCTAGGGTGAAAATTATGTGTCTGAGAAACTTTGGAGGTATCTTTCTAATTCTTTCCAGGATCTATGGTGCTGAGGACAAGTATGATAAAGTCAGATTTTAACTTTTTTTTTTTAGGTGACCAGTATTTTTCTCTCTGGAATGGATGTATCCTGTCAGTATTTTATTCTATGTTAATTTATTTTTTCAGTATTTTAAAGTTTCACAATGAAGGGTGCCTAGGTGTGAGTCTATTCTTGTTCATCTCGCTCAAAACATGAGTAACTATTTTCAATCTGAGGCCTGATGTCTACTTTCAGCTGTGGGGAATTTTGTTGCCCTTTGACAGCTTTCCTCCATTTTTTTTCTGGGTCTGGAGTTTCTAATAGTAACATGTTGCATCTCCCAGATGCAGCCTCTCTAACTTATTGCTATTACATTTTCCATTGTGTCTTTCTTTTTTATATAATGAGAAATTTTTTAGATTCCTACTGAATTTATTTCAGCAACCATATTTTCATTTCCAAGAGACCTCTCTTGCTTTCTGACCATTCTCTTTTTAATTAACACCCTAATCTTATTTTATAGTTGCTAGCTCTTTTTAAACCTCTCTCAGGATACTAATTAGGGTTTTTTCTTAAATTATTTTGTTCCCTAAATTGTCCCTGGTCCTACTAGGATATGTTTTCACTCTTTTTCCCCCTCTCATGTTGGAAGCTTTACTCAACTATCAGGCAAATGACAGTTATTTTCTATTTAAGAGTGAGTGCAGAAAGCTCCCTGAAGTCAACGATTGATTGGTTTCTTATGCAGGAAAAAGCGGGGAGTAACTGTAATAGGATCCCCCCCAAACACAATTTTCTAGGGTGTAAAAACTCACACTAGCTGCCCTAGTTCTCGCCAGTTTCACTGTTTTCAAAATGAAAGCATCTCATTTCAGGAGCGTGAGGGCAGGGCTGGGAGTCCACTCCTCCAAACACAACCCTTCAATGAGCTCCCCTATTTCAGTCACACTTTTAACTAACTCCACCCTCTCTCCTACATGCGCATCTGAGCATGGGGCTACTTCTGCAGGTGGGGTCAGAATCCTCCTCAGTTGCAGGTGGTCCCTGTGCATATTCTAGATGATGCTTTTCCTCTGTTCTACTGCTTCGGTTTCACACTCTTCCACTTGTCTTCTGTCTTTCAAAACTATGTTGAAATCTCTTGATTGTTGTGGGCTTATATAATTAAACACTTTGATACCATCCTTGTAGTGTCTTGTCAAAACGGAGAAGAGCTGAAAGGGTTCTCAGTGCATTCTGAATCTGCTATTCTGTGGTCCCAGTGTGTAAACTTCTTGGTCTTCCCCAGTGTCTATCATTGCTATTAGAAATACAATCTCCTGGTCTACTCGTGAAGGAAATGAATACAACACATCTAAAATGACAAGGAATGCGGGTTAGATGCTCTAGGGTCTTGTCGTACTCTGCCATTTACTAATAAACCACTTACGTGCTACAAATTGTAGGTGCTCATTTATAAAATGAAAGAGGGTAACTCTACATGAACTATAAATTTCTCCTACTCTAACATTTCATAATTTTCTAAGTTTTTTTCTTAAAATTTCTCTATATTATCATTAATTTTAATTAAAAAAATAAAATCTAACTTTCTCTTTTGAAAATCAAAGAGTTAATTCCCATAGTCCTACAATAATGGGATAATTAGTTCTGAAACCGGACAAGTTCCATACGAAAAGAAAATCATATTAAATAATTTTAAAAAATTAAACATGGGACTTTGTAGCACAAAGACAAGGTCCCCCCCAAATGGTGTTCCTTTATTTACTAGAAATGTTCAGCTCTTCATTAAAGTTGAAATAAAATAAATGTATTATTTTTCAGGTGCAAAAATTTCTTATGAAAATCCATTTTTCTTTTCTGTCCATACAAACAATAGTATGGAATGACATTAGAGGTCAGGTTTGTTTGGTAATGGAATGTAGCTTCTTGATATTTTTTTAGTTTAGGAAAGGAGAATATCAACATCAAAACTTTTTTCAACTTTACTTTTATTTAAAATGAGGCCATATTTTCCTCTTGTAAAAAGAGAGTTCAACTAGAACTGTCAATTTTCTCATCTGTAAAACAAGAGCACTGAATCAGCTGACTATATTCATTCAGAACTCAATTTCTTTATCGTATGATCACTAAGGTTCTCCCTAAATCTAATATACTAAGGTTCTAAGGAAAGGAAAATATATTGCTAACGACATGTTTTGATTTTTATTTCTTAGAGTTCAAATGTCCACCATTCACCTTGGTCTAAGCTTAACCATTCAAGGGGATACAATGCAGATGGGAGGAGAAAACAGAACCCTCACACAAGCTGTGCCGTGTTGCAATTAGCCTTCCGTTTGAAAAATAATCTTCTCTATAGCTTTAAAGTGATACCTTTGTACCGGCAATGCTTCTTGTTTCAAACAAATTTTCTCTGGCTCTTCCTAAACACTTTCTGAGGAATCATCGACCTCTTCAATTTCTGAGGAGGAAGGACTCTCTACTGTCACAGTCACAGGAAATTCTGATGAACCTGAGTGTCACAAGAAGAAGATAGGAAACCACAGAGTTGTTAAACTACAGTGCAAAGAAAGAAAACAAGATTGTATAAAAGACAACACAAGCCAGATACCAAATATGCAAATATTAGAGGACATTTAACAAAAGTGATCTGAGGTATCATTATTTATAAACGTCTCTCACTGCTCCTTAGTCTAAAACAGGCAATGACTAAGTAAAAGTACAGTAACTTATTTTTGCTATGTTACTGTACAGACCTCTGTTGTACATGGTTAAGATTAGTAATGGGAATTGCCCATATTATTTTATTAAGTTTCTTTCACAGAAGCCAAGGGAAGATCCAAGGTAACCATTTTTTCTCAGATCAACTTTAGACTGCAAATGAAAAATTTATTTTTCACTATCAGACAAAAACAGTCTGGAAGAAAATGTAGTTTTTTGGAGGAAAATACATCAGTAAAGGGACTGATAAACAATCAGAAGAATAATCAGAAAGTCAACATATCTAAGCTGTGTATAATAGATGTTAGAATTTTAAAAAGTAAATCACATACACATACATAACTAAAACTGACCCATCAAAATTTCATCTTCTCATCACCCTTAAGCCAAAACTAGGGTAACAGTAATACAATTCTCCTGTCAAGCTTCACTGCCACTGCAATGTTGTTCAATTGGACATTTCCAAACATTTAAAACCTGACTTGGCCACAACCCCACAAAATTCTACAGATCATAAAGAAGTGTGCTGGGATTATGTAACTATGCAGAAGACAAGTCACTAGGACATCATTTTGACAACAAGCAGCAAACCTGCAGCATAGAAAAACCCTAACAGGAGAACGAGGTGCACACCTCTCTCTCTGGGCATGCAAGGGCAGCACTGACACCCAAGATGCTCTTCTCTCAACCTCAGCAGTGGTGTCTTTCACAGAGCAACTATGCAGTCTCCTAGAACCACTGGGAAGGAGAATCTGATACTGACAGTATTAGCTTGCCATGAGGCCAGAAGCGAGGGAATGTGTGTGGCCTTGGTGAGAGAGCAGAGGTTTGGGAGATGTTGCTTTATATTGGCTTTTCGATCAGGAATTTGTACATATAGCCCTCAAACAACGTTTCTTGAAAACATATGAACATTCTTGAGTATGACAGCTCCATGTGAGGGGTCAGAAATGGCAGTCAAGTTCATTTCACTGGGTAACAGCTGATGTGCGGACTGGAGAACAGGTTTCCTTGTTTACAGACAACCACAAGGCTGCCAGTTGTGTGCCAAATCCACACAACTACACAGTTGCATTGGGAGAGCGACCAGACAAGTTCTACACAGATTTATTTCAGAGAGGGAAATGCTTCTTGTAAGGCTCTGTCAGTTTAAAAAGCAATAAGAATGACCATCCACCTCTCCCAATTCAAGCCCTACATATCATAAATATGATAGCTACACACCAGCAACTGATTACATACATCACGAGCTTTGATGAATGGCAAGCCCCTAAAAAGATAACAAAACGAAGTTAGATCTTGATGTAAATACATCACCAGTTAAACCCAGTTAATACAACTATTTAGTATTATGTACAGTAACCACACAGAATTGTGTATAAAAATAAATAACCTCAAAAGAAGGACCTGGAAGGCTCTGCTACAGAGAAAACTGAGCAGAATTCAGCCGACTGGCTTGGTAATAACTCTGAACTGCTGAGAGGCCCCTTCAGTTCCTATGTTCAGGATGCTTGAGATTTCAGTCTCACTTCTGTAAATGGTGATATTAATCGTTCTCTAATTTACCACTCTGTGTGACAAGGATGGACCTGAGATAGTGTCTCAGGAAGAAGATAGAAAACCACAGAGTTGTTAAACTCAAGTGCAAAGACTGGGGATTCAACACTATACTTTATGCAACAGCAATTCACATTACCATTTGGTCAGATTCTTTCAACAAAACAGAAGCTGCACTCACATGTATTAAAAGACAAAAATTAACTGCCATCTGTATTAATATGTTAATCTGCTTCAATCACATGTTTTCATGAAAGTTTAAACATAAAATCACCTTTAAGATCTAGGCCATGTGATCTGCTCCCTGCCATGTCAGATTATACCCCGTGAAGTTTACTGTCTTAAGAGTGATAGAGTTCTTTATACCTTGACAAATAACTAAAAGGAAAATAAAAACACACACACACAATAAGATGAAGAGCCTATACATTTGTCAATCTTGATTTATTTGCTTTTCTTGAGTCAATTGGAAGTTTATAGCCACATTCTTTTTTTTTTTTTTTTTTCCTTTGGTACACGGGCCTCTCCCGTTGCGGAGCACAGGCTCCGGACGCGCAGGCTCAGCAGCCATGGCTCACGGGCCCAGCTGCTCCGTGGCATGTGGGATCTTCCCAGACTGGGGCACGAACCCACATCCCCTGCATTGGCAGGCGGACTCTCAACCACTGCGCCACAAGGGAAGCCCTATAGCCACATTCTTAAAATCATTAACTGCAATCTTCCCAAACAGGTAATTGATGAACTGATGCATTCTAAAACTTGTCAGTAACCAAGTGTTATTCCAGTTTACAGCAACAGTTTAATTCTATTTAGGTACTAAAACTGAATACACTGGATACTGCAAACTTTCTTCCCAACCACTCAGTAAAGTACTACATACTTTTGAGACAAAGGAAAAAAAAGAAAACCTAAAGAGCATAAGACTCTTCCGATTTTCATTTCCAATGATACATGCCAATCTTGATGATCAATCAGCGATTTAAATGTCAACTATAAACCCAGTATTTTATTAGCTGCTATGCAGTATACTAGAGCAATAGAAGAGGGAGGACCTCAAACCCTCTGTTCCCCCAAATTGAAAGGCAGGCTTCCTGACCCCTCCAGACCACTACTGGACACAGGGAACACACACTAATGTTTCAGGACCCCAACCAACAGTCACCTGCTTTGATTACTTCCATGACACACCCTCACCAACACGACTGAGTTTGCTGCTCCTACGGGACGTTACATATATTTCCTATTTGAACACATACCACAGTGCATTATAATTATGATTGCAGATACATATTCTAACAATTTAAAGATCATGATGACTTTTTTGCTCTTTACATCTTGCTATTTCCCTTCCCATAATATTTCTTGAAGAGAAACCATAAAAATATAGACAAACACAAAAAACAGAAAATATACAAAACATGTGGTTTGTGGCTTAACACAAACTTAAGTAAGATTAATTCTGACAGTATCCAGCATGACAAACTTCCATGGTACATGTGATCCAGGCATGAACAACACCAAGAAAAGGCAGACAGGAAGTAACATGGTGTGTAGGAAATCACGAGACCAGTCTGATGGGAAGAGACTTAAACAAGACTGAAACTCACTTTCTAAACCACCATCTCCAATTGGACAATTCGCAAGACACTGGTGCCCCAAAGTGGCCGATTTATTCAGTCCCTTTAATGGGGAGGAACAGTTTAAAATTTTACCCCTTTAGTTTGCCCCAAAAGCAACTATCAAATGTTGGCAGGACACAGTGAAGGCTTACCACCTTTGTTAACATAGTTACGTCTCTCTCTCTCACAACTAGCCCACTTAGCTCCAGGTTCCTTAGCGCACCTGACGCACTTACACAGCATCTAAGAGCTTTACACAACTGGAAGGTCACATCTTTATTTCTTATTGCAGGAACACAACTTCTGGAAACTTTATTTCTGTCAAAACCTAAAGCAAAATTATTGTAAAATGAGTGATTTAAACCATACATTTTATCACCGTTAAAAAGCAGCTAAAAAGAAAAAACACATCTGCTCTGTGCTAAGGATTAGAAACGACTCCTGCCCTTAAAGCCTCATTAAGGAGGGACATGTATAAACTCAAAATTTCAATCACATGATATAAAGAACCATAACCTTTATGAACAGAGGTTCCTATGGAGGCAAAAAGTTATGTCTAAGCGACGGCTTCATGATAAACCTGAAGTACAATCAAGAAAGATGAGGCTATGCAGAGTTGGAGGAGGAGGTGCATTAACTGCAGAGGGAGCACCTGTGCAAAGACACTCAAGCCTGACTCCTGCTGGTCACTGTAAATACTGCAGGTGGCGATGACTAAAGGCCAGGGGTCCAAGTGTGAGAAGGGACAGAAAATAGAGATGTCGGTCGAATCAAGCCTGGGAGAGAGCATGGCTTGTATCCCACAGGTGATGAGGCCCGGGGCTACCACTGGCTGAGTAAGGGTGCCTCCGCTGATTAGAGAAAGGCACCCCGCTGCCGAAGGACCAATTAGATAAAGGGAGTGATCACAAAAAGCTCCCCTTCCTCAGGGCCAAAGAGCCCCAGGAGGCTCGGTAGAGCACAGTTCAGACTACACGCCTCTGGGCAGAGCACAGACTGGGCGGCTAGTATGCACTAACTCTGTGTGGGCAAGCCATTAGCAGCATTATTTTAGGCGTATCTTTTCATGTTAGAAGATCACTCAACCCCAGTAGGCAGATGAACTTAGAGGAACTGAGTCCAGGGGCTGCGAAACCACCCAGGAGCTTCTGCCATAGTCCGGGCAAAATGCAATGTGGATGAAGAAGCAAATTTAGGAAGAGGCCAAAATCTACAAGCTGGACCCACTGGATGCAAGACATAAAGAAAGTTCAGTGAAGGAACTCTGAAGAGAATGGGCTCTGCAATAAATTTTTCTTACAATCAATGTAAAATATTAGGCAAAATTAAGTACTGTGGTCTTTAAGGTCCCTTCCAGCTCTAATTTCTTTTGATTTCTAACTTATTACTCTGGTTAAGTAAAGTCCCTTCAGAGGTATGGAACAGTTCCTACACCTGAATGGGATGCAAAGAAAAATCTGATTTCTCTTCACTAGGGGATGAGTTGAACTGTCCTTGCAGAAGAGATAACACATGGTGTGAACCCCAGATCCTAGAAAAAGGCCAGGCACACGATAAGTATTCAGCTTTTTGAAAACAAATGAACAATCATTTCCTCTCCTAAATCTTCACACCCTTCCTCTGCTGGCTACTTTCTCTCAGCTTATAAACATCCTCAAATATACTCACTTAAGAGAGGCCCGCGCACTGCGATAAAGAGTGGCCCACACTTGCCACAACTAGAGAAAGCCGTCGCACAGAAATGAAGACCCAACACAGCCATAAATAAATAAATAAAATTTAAAAATGTATATATATATATATATATATATATATACTCACTTAAAAAACTCTCAGACCGGAGGACTTCCGGGAAGATGGCGGAAGAGTAAGACGCGGAGATCACCTTCCTCTCCACAGATACACCAGAAGTACATCTACGCGTGGAACAACTCCTACGGAGCACCTACTGAACGCTGGCAGAAGACCTCAGACCTCCCAAAAGGCAAGGAACCCCCCACGTACCTGGTTAGGGCAAAAGAAAAAACTAAACAGAGACAAAAGGATAGGGACGGGTCCTGCACCAGCGGGAGAGAGCTGTGAAGGAGGAAAAGTGTCCACACACTAGGAAGCCCCTTCGCGGGTGGAGACTTCGGGAGGCGGAGTGGGGGAGCTTGGGAGCCGCGGAGGAGAACACAGCAACAGGGGTGCGGAGGGCAAAGCGGACAGATTCCAGCGCAGAGGATCGGGCCGACCGGCACTCACCAGCCGAGAGGCTTGTCTGCTCGCCCGCCGGGGCGGGCGGGACTGGGAGCTGAGGCTCCGGCTTTTGTCGGAGCGCCAGGAGAGGACTGAGGTTGGCGGCGTGAACACAGCCTGCAGGGCGTTGGTGCGCCGCGGCTGGCCGGGAGAGAGTCCGGGGAGGGGTCTGGACCTGCCGAAGAGGCAAGAGACTTTTACGTCCCTCTTTGTTCCCTGGTGCACGAGGAGAGGGGATTAAGAACGCTGCTTGAGAGAGCTCCAGGGACGGGCGTGAGCCGCGGCTAAGATTGCGGAGCCCAGAGACGGACATGGGACGCTGAGGCCGCTGCTGCTGCCGCCAGGAGGCCTGTGTGCGAGCACAGGTCACTAGCCACACGCCCTTCCGGGGAGCCTGTGCAGCCCGCCACTGCCAGGGTCCCGGGATCCAGGGACGGCTCCCCCGGGAGAGCGCACGGCGCCCTCAGGCTGCAGCGTCACGCCGGCCTCTGCCGCTGCAGGCCCGCCCCGCACTCCGTGACCCTCCCTACCCCCCGGCCTGGGTGAGCCAGAGCCTCCGAATCAGCGGCTCCTTTAACCCCGTTCTGTCTGAGCAAAGAACAGATGCCCTCCGGCGACCTACACGCACAGGCGGGGCCAAATCCAAAGCTGAGCCCCTGGGAACTGTCAGAACAAAGAAGAGAAAGGGAAATCTCTCCCAGCAGCCTCAGAAGCAGCGGATTAAAGCTCCACAATCAACTTGATATATCCTGCATCTGTGGAATACCTGAATAGACAACGAATCATCCCAAATTAAGGAGCCCTGTGGATGAAAGGCTCTTGGTGCTGCAGCCAGGAGTCAGTGCTGTGCCTCTGAGGTGGGAGAGCCAACTTCAGGACACTGGTCCACAAGAGGCCTCCCAGCTGCACGTAATATCAAACAGCAAAAATCTCCGAGAGATCTCCATCTCAACACCAGCACCCAGCTTCACTCAACGACCAGCAAGCTACAGTGCTGGACATCCTATGCCAAACAACTAGCAAGACAGGAACACAACCCCACCCATTAGCAGAGAGGCTGCCCAAAATCATAGTAAGTCTACAGACACCCCAAAACACACCACCAGACGTGGACCTGCCCACCAGAAAGACAAGATCCAGCCTCATACACCAGAACACAGGCACTAGTACCCTCCACCAGGAAGCCTACACAACCCACTGAACCAAGCTTAGCCACTGGGGACAGACACAAAAAACAACAGGAACTACGAACCTTCAGCCTGCAAAAAAGGAGACCCCAAACACAGTAAGATAAGCAAAATGAAAAGACAGAAAAACACACAGCAGATGAAGGAGCAAGATAAAAACCCACCAGACCTAACAAATGAAGAGGAAATAGGCAGTCTACCTGAAAAAGAATTCAGAATAATGATAGTAAGGTTGATCCAAAATCTTGGAGATAGAATGGACAATAGAATGGACAAATTGCAAGAATCAGTTAACAAGGACCTAGAAGAACTAAAGATGAAACAAGCAACGATGAACAACACAATAAATGAAATTAAAAGTACTCTAGATGGGATCAATAGCAGAATAACTGAGGCAGAAGAACGGATAAGTGACCTGGAAGATAAAATAGTGGAAATAACTACTGCAGAGCAGAAAAAAGAAAAAAGAATGAAAAGAACTGAGGACAGTCTCAGAGACCTCTGGGACAACATTAAACACACCAACATTCGAATTATAGGGGTTCCAGAAGAAGAAGAGAAAAAGAAAGGGACTGAGAAAATATTTGAAGAGATTATAGTTGAAAACTTCCCTAATATGGGAAAAGAAATAGTTAATCAAGTCCAGGAAGCACAGAGAGTCCCATACAGGATAAATCCAAGGAGAAATACGCCAAGACACATATTAATCAAACTGTCAAAAATTAAATACAAAGAAAACATATTAAAAGCAGCAAGGGAAAAACAACAAATAACACACAAGGGAATCCCCATAAGGTTAACAGCTGATCTTTCAGCAGAAACTCTGCAAGCCAGAAGGGAGTGGCAGGACATATTGAAAGTGTTGAAGGAGAAAAACCTGCAACCAAGATTACTTTACCCAGCAAGGATCTCATTCAGATTTGATGGAGAAATTAAAACCTTTACAGACAAGCAAAAGCTGAGAGAGTTCAGCACCACCAAACCAGCTCTACAACAACTGCTAAAGGAACTTCTCTAGGCAAGAAACACAAAAGAAGGAAAGGACCTACAATAATGAACCCAAAACAATTAAGAAAATGGGAATAGGAACACACATATCGATAATTACCTTAAATGTAAATGGACTAAATGCTCCCACCAAAAGACACAGATTGGCTGAATGGATACAAAAACAAGACCCATATATTTGCTGTCTACAAGAGACCCACTTCAGACCTAGAGACACATACAGACTGAAAGTAAGGGGATGGAAAAAGGTATTTCATGCAAATGGAAACCAAAAGAAAGCTGGAGTAGCAATTCTCATATCAGACAAAATAGACTTTAAAACAAAGACTATTAGAAGAGACAAAGAAGGACACTACATAATGATCAAGGGATCGATCCAAGAGGAAGATATAACAATTGTAAATATTTATGCACCCAACTTAGGTGCACCTCAATACATAAGGCAAATACTGACAACCATAAAAGGGGAAATCGACAGTAACACATTCATAGTAGGGGACTTTAACACCCCACTTTCACCAATGGACAGATCATCCAAAATGAAAATAAATAAGGAAACACAAGCTTTAAATGATACATTAAACGAGATGGAGTTAATTGATATTTATAGGACATTCCATCCAAAAACAACAGAATACACATTTTTCTCAAGTGCTCATGGAACATTCTCCAGGATAGATCATATCTTGGGTCACAAATCAAGCCTTGGTAAATTTAAGAAAATTGAAATTGTATCAAGTATCTTTTCTGACCACAACGCCATGAGACTAGATATCAATTACAGGAAAAGATCTGTAAAAAATACAAACACATGGAGGCTAAACAATACACTACTTAATAATGAAGTGACCACTGAAGAAATCAAAGAGGAAATCAAAAAATACCTAGAAACAAACGACAATGGAGACACAACGACCCAAAACCTGTGGGATGCAGCAAAAGCAGTTCTAAGGGGGAAGTTTATAGCAATACAAGCCCACCTTAAGAAGCAGGAAACATCTCGAATAAACAACCTAACCTTGCACCTCAAGCAATTAGAGAAAGAAGAACAAAAAAACCCCAAAGCTAGCAGAAGGAAAGAAATCATAAAAATCAGATCAGAAATAAATGAAAAAGAAATGAAGGAAACAATAGCAAAGATCAATAAAACTAAAAGCTGGTTCTTTGAGAAGATAAACAAAATAGATAAACCACTAGCCAGACTCATCAAGAAAAAAAGGGAGAAGACTCAAATCAATAGAATTAGAAATGAAAAAGGAGAGGTAACAACTGACACTGCAGAAATAAAAGAGATCATGAGAGATTACTACAAGCAACTCTATGCCAATAAAATGGACAATCTGGAAGAAATGGACAAATTCTTGGAAATGCACAACCTGCCAAGACTGAATCAGGAAGAAATAGAAAATATGAACAGACCAATCACAAGCACTGAAATTGAAACTGTGATTAAAAATCTTCCAACAAAGAAAAGCCCAGGACCAGATGGCTTCACAGGCGAATTCTATCAAACATTTAGAGAAGAGCTAACACCTATCCTTCTCAAACTCTTCCAAAATATAGCAGAGGGAGGAACACTCCCAAACTCCTTCTACGAGGCCACCATCACCTTGATACCAAAACCAGACAAGGATGTCACAAAGAAAGAAAACTACAGGCCAATATCACTGATGAACATAGATGCAAAAATCCTCAACAAAATACTAGCAAACAGAATCCAACAGCACATTAAAAGGATCATACACCATGATCAAGTGGGGTTTATTCCAGGAATGCAAGGATTCTTCAATATACGCAAATCTATCAATGTGATAAACCATATTAACAAACTGAAGGAGAAAAACCATATGATCATCTCAATAGATGCAGAGAAAGCTTTTGACAAAATTCAACACCCATTTATGATAAAAACCCTCCAGAAAGTAGGCATAGAGGGAACTTTCCTCAACATAATAAAGGCCATATATGACAAGCCCACAGCAAACATCATCCTCAATGGTGAAAAACTGAAAGCATTTCCACTAAGATCAGGAACAAGACAAGGTTGCGCACTCTCACCACTCTTATTCAACATAGTTTTGGAAGTTTTAGCCACAGCAATCAGAGAAGAAAAGGAAATAAAAGGAATCCAAATCGGAAAAGAAGAAGTAAAGCTGTCACTGTTTGCAGATGACATGATCCTATACATAGAGAACCCTAAAGATGCTACCAGAAAACTACTAGAGCTAATCAATGAATTTGGTAAAGTGGCAGGATACAAAATTAATGCACAGAAATCTCTGGCATTCCTATATACTAATGATGAAAAATCTGGAAGTGAAATCAAGAAAACACTCCCATTTACCATTGCAACAAAAAGAATAAAATATCTAGGAATAAACCTACCTAAGGAGACAAAAGATCTGTATGCAGAAAATTATAAGACACTGATGAAAGAAATTAAAGACGATACAAATAGATGGAGAGATATACCATGTTCTTGGATTGGAAGAATCAACATTGTGAAAATGACTCTACTACCGAAAGCAATCTATAGATTCAATGCAATCCCTATCAAACTACCACTGGCATTTTTCACAGAACTAGAACAAAAAATTTTGCAATTTGTATGGAAACACAAAAGACCCCAAATAGCCAAAGCAATTTTGAGAACGAAAGAAGGAACTGGAGGAATCAGGGTCCCAGACTTCAGACTATACTACAAAGCTACAGTTATCAAGACGGTATGGTACTGGCACAAAAACAGAAAGATAGATCAATGGAACAGGATAGAAAGCCCAGAGATAAACCCACGCACATATGGTCACCTTATCTTTGACAAAGGAGGCAGAAATGTACAGTGGAGAAAGGACAGCCTATTCAATAAGTGGTGCTGGGAAAACTGGACAGCTGCATGTAAAGGTATGAAATTAGATCACTCCCTAACACCATACACAAAAATAAGCTCAAAATGGATTAAAGACCTAAATGTAAGGCCAGAAACTATCAAACTCTTAGAGGAAAACATAGGCAGAACACTCTATGACATAAATCACAGCAAGGTCCTTTTTGACCCACCTCCTAGAGAAATGGAAATAAAAACAAGAGTAAACAAATGGGACCTAATGAAACTTAAAAGCTTTTGCGCAGCAAAGGAAACCATAAAGAAGACCAATAGACAACCCTCAGAATGGGAGAAAATATTTGCAAATGAAGCAACTGACAAAGGATTGATCTCCAAAATTTATAAGCAGCTCATGCAGCTTAATAACAAAAAAACAAACAACCCAATCCAAAAATGGGCAGAAGACCTAAATAGACATTTCTCCAAAGAAGATATACAGAGTGCCAACAAACACATGAAAGAATGCTCAACATCACTAATCATTAGAGAAATGCAAATCAAAACTACAATGAGATATCATCTCACACCAGTCAGAATGGCCATCATCAAAAAATCTAGAAACAATAAATGCTGGAGAGGGTGTGGAGAAAAGGGAACCCTCTTACACTGTTGGTGGGAATGTAAATTGATACAGCCACTGTGGAGAACAGTATGGAGGTTCCTTAAAAAGCTACAAATAGAACTACCATATGACCCAGCAATCCCACTACTGGGCATATACCCTGAGAAAACCATAATTCAAAAAGAGTCATGTACCAAAATGTTCATTGCAGCTCTATTTACAATAGCCCGGAGATGGAAACAACCTAAGTGTCCTTCATCGGATGAATGGATAAAGAAGATGTGGCACATATATACAATGGAATATTACTCAGCCATAAAAAGAGACGAAATTGAGCTATTTGTAATGAGGTGGATAGACCTAGAGTCTGTCATACAGAGTGAAGTAAGTCAGAAAGAGAGAGACAAATACCGTATGCTAACACATATATATGGAATTTAAAAAAAAATGTCATGAAAAACCTAGGGGTGAAACAGGAATAAAGACACAGACTTACTAGAGAATGGACTTGAGGTTATGGGGAGGGGGAAGGGTAAACGGTGACAAAGCGATAAAGAGGCATGGACATATATACACTACCAAACGTAAGGTAAATAGCTAGTGGGAAGCAGCCGCATAGCACAGGGAGATCAGCTCGGTGCTTTGTGACCGCCTGGAGGGGTGGGATAGGGAGGGTGGGAGGGAGGGAGACGCAAGCGGGAAGAGATATGGGAATATATGTATGTATATAACTGATTCATTTTGTTGTGAAGCTGAAGCTAACATACCATTGTAAAGCAATTAAACTCCAATAAAGATGTTAAAAAAAAAAAAACAAACTCTCAGACCTATGATTCTTTGTATCGTCTTGTGGGTAACCTAAGTATCTCACATGCCTTCAAACACCTGTCCTCCCAAAAAGCCCAGATCTGAACCTTGGGCCCAGACCCGTCTACCAGGCCCCTCTAAAGCACTGAAGATGAAGTAAGATCCTCTCGCCACCCCCAATCCCTTCCTACTGTGCTCTGTATCTCACAAAAAGATGCAGCTGTAAACTGTCACCCACGCTTGCTGCCCTCCCTTTTCTAACTGGTCACCAGGCCCCACCCATTCTCTCTCGAATCTCCAAAATGCAGTCCAACCTTTTATAACTTAAGTGGGACCTTTAGATTACAATTCACGCTGCACCCAATCAACTGCCTTCCACATGGAGGTCCGAGTGAGCCTCTAAACCAGAAGTCCATCTTATTGTTTATTAGGGTTTCCCACAGCCTTCAGGATAAACATCCAATCTTCTGACAGGACAAACAAGGCGCCTTTCTGTTGGGCCCCACTAAGTTCTCAGTATCAACTCTCATTTCTTTCCCAAACCCTGAGTTCCAGTCCTGTACATTAGTTTTGCCATATTTTCTTACATTTCTCAAACTTCAACACACTGCTTTCTCCTGCCACCCCAGGAGCTTCTACATATCCTTAGAAAGGATGGCACTTCCTCCAAGAAGCCTACCCTGAACTTTCCCTTCCAAGTTTCTGTGCTCTGCAAAGGGGAAAGATGGCGGGGAGGGATACATTAGGAGTTTGGCATTAACATATACACACGACTATATATAAAATAATCAACAAGGACCTACTGCATAGCACAGGGACCTCTACTCCATATCCTGTAACAAACTGTATGGGAAAAGAATCTGAAAAGGAATGGATATATGTATAACTGAATCACTTTACTGTACACCTGAAACTAACACAATATTGTAAATCAACTATCCTCCAATATAGAATAAAAATTAAATTAAAAAACAAAAAGATTTTGCGCTCTGTAGCACCAGAACTCACTTCTTCCAGAGCACTGACTACTGTGCTTGTGTTTACCTGCTGCCCAGTAGAAGGGGAGATTACCTAGGGCAGAAGCATCGTCTCCAGCAGCCCCTGGTTCTGACAACTCATTCAAGTGCCAGGATACTTTACACACATAAGGTGCTTAATTAATTGTAAGAACCCTCAGAAAGAGTGGTTTTTAATGTCATTTTACAAGTGTGGGGATTGCAGTTCAAAAGTAACCTGCGCAGGCCACAGACAGCATAAGCCCTGGAATTCAAACCCTAAGCTGCCTTCACACCGGTGCTCTTTCCACTATATGATATGACTATTGAAAAAAAGACTTTTTTGGGCTTCCCGGGTGGTGCAGTGGTTGAGAATCTGCCTGCCAATGCAGGGGACACCGGTTCGAGCCCTGGTCTGGGAAGATCCCACATGCCGCGGAGCAACTGGGCCCATTGAGCCTGCGCATCTGGAGCCTGTGCTCCGCAACAGGAGAGGCCGCGACAGTGAGAGGCCCGCGCACCGCGATGAAGAGTGGCCCCTGCTCGCCGCAACCAGAGAAAGCCCTCGCACAGAAACGAAGACCCAACACAGCCAAATAAATAAATTAATTAATTAAACGAATTTATTTTTTAAAAAAAGATTTTTTTATCCTGAGCCCTGTTTTAATGGAAAGGAAATGAAGCTGGGATATATCAATTTCCTAATCGCTTTGGTCTGTACCAGGCAAAGTCATTCAACAGACCAGGTTACATCTGGTCTGTTGAACAATTAACGATGCTCCAAACTGTGCTAAGTGTTCTACATTGCAGAGTCTACAAGCATTAACAGAGTGAGTCCTTGCAACCGCCACAGAGAGTGGGTCCTGTTAAGCCCATGCTACAGATGAGAACACTGAGACCTAGAAGCCTTAAGGCACTCGGCCGGGGTCACCGAGCTGGCAGGAGTCCTAAGCCGCACGCCCTGTCTAGTGCACGCACACCCGGGCACTGGGCACCGATTCTAGTGCCCACCCTCCACCTTGCACCATCTAAAACCCCGCTTCGCAGCGCCCACACGAGAGCCCCTGGAAGCGGGAACTACAAACCTGCCTCGCCCAGCCGTGGCTGGAAGAAGCTCTGGATACAGATCAGGGGCAGAGGGTGCTCAGGAGCGGCGCCCAGTCCACCCTGCGGAGGCGGTCGGCGTTAAGTCCAGCAGGCCCTCCCGCAGGGAAGGGCGCAAGGCGGGCAGAGGCACTGAGTCCTGCAGCGCGCACAGGTCCTCACAGCGCGGGAAGAAGTCGGCCGCGGTGTCGCCGCGCAGCTTCACCGAGTGATCATGGCCCGAGCGCGGCTTAGGGGACGCAAGCTGTGGACACGATGCCCACACCCGCCTGGGGGTCCTCGGCTCGCCATGAGGTTAGCCTCATGGCTCGCCTCCCGGCCCCTCGGGCGCTCACCGCCCTGCAGCGTGCGCAGGATCCGCGTCGCAGCCAGACGACGTAGGGCCACGGGCCCCAGCTAGGCCAGCACCTCCCTGCCGCGCTCCCGCGCCACCTCCCGCGGCGAATCGCCGGCCCTTGGCGCCAGCCCCATCGTCCTCCGCGCGCGGGGATGCGGTTCAAACCGGCAGGCGGCTCCGTGGGGGCGGGGCTCGAGGACGACTGCGCGCTCGCCGTGCGTCCGCACGCAGCCTCG